>NC_089223.1:139279066-139582816 GCF_963924675.1 Phocoena phocoena
AAACGTACATGACATACAACTTGCCATTTTAACTATTTTTGGGGGGAGTGGGGCTGCATTGGGCTTCGTTGCTGTGTGCGGGCTTTCTCCAGTTGCGGCGAGCAGGGGCGACTCTTCGTTGCCATGCGCGGGCTTCTCATTGCGGTGGCTTCTCTTGTTGCAGAGCATGGGCTCTAGAGCGCAGGCTCGGTGGTCGTGGTGCACGGGCTTAGTTGCTCCGCGGCATGTGGGATCTTCCCGGACCAGGGCTCGAACCCATGTCCCCTGCACTGGCAGGCGGATTCTTAACCACTGCGCCACCAGGGAAGTCCCTTAACTATTCTTAAGTGCACGGTTCAGTGGCATTAAGTACATTCACGTTGCTGTGCAGCCGTCAACATCCGTTTCCAGAACTTTTCAATCTTCGCAAACTGAGGCTCTGCCCCCAGGAAGCACTGACCCCCGCCGGCTCCCACCATCTACTTTCTGCCTCTCTGATTTTGCCTACTTTAGGGACCTCATGTAAGTGGAATCGTACAGTATTTGTCCTCTTGTGTCTGGCTTGTTTCGTTGAGCGTGATACTTTTCAAGTTCACCCGCATTGTGGCGTGCGGCAGAATTGCACTCCTTTTAAAGGTCGCGCGGTCTTCCATCGCACGGATGGACCGCGTTTTGTTTATCCGTCATCTGTCGGTGGGCATTTGGGTTATCGCGATGCTGCTGCTGTGAGCACGGGGTACATACATCTACTTTCAATTCTCTCAGTGTTCCTGCTTTCAGTTCTTTTGAGTTTATACCCAAAAGTGGATTTGCTGGATCCTATGGTAATTCTATATTTAATTTTTTGAGGAGCCTCCCTACTGCTTTCCACACAGCTGCATTTTAGGTTCCCACCAGCAGCGCACAGGTCTCCAGTTTCTCCACATCCTGGCCGACACTTGTTCCCTGGGTTGGTTTTGGTTTGTTTGGGTTTTAAATGGTGGCCATCCTGATGACCGTGAGGTGAGCCTCTTCAGGCTGTGGACGAACATTCGGTCGTGAACATTCCCTGAGTCTGAAGAAAACACGGGCTGTGTTTTTTAGGATCCAGGTTTGGCATGGACCTGGTTTGTAACCTGCCAATCTGTTTTCTGTCTTCAGATAATCATAAAAACGTACACAGGGATTTTTTTCTCCTTGTCTGCACTTGGCCCTCGTAGCGTATGGTGGAGCCTCCCGCCCGCGGCCGCCTGGGACTCCCTGACATGGGGGCATCGTGGCCGCGTGGCCCTGTGCCCTAGAGGTCAGCTGGTCTCCAGCCATTTGCAGAGGCTGCAACCGAAACAAACAGGCCAAGTCGGCGGCCTCAGCACCCGCTTCTCCAGGGACGGGTGTGGTTCATTGGGATGGATGTAGGGAGGGGCCGGCAGGGTGGGTGGGTGAGTGGATTCTGAATGGGCTTGAGTGTGACTGCGGCCCAACCCACTGGGAGCACACCCCCGCCCAGACTCTGGGGGCACCTTCCTGGGCTCCCCAGCAATAGACATGGTCGCATTTAAAACATCTCCAGGGCTTCCCCGGTGGCGCAGTGGTTAAGAATCCACCTGCCAGTGCACAGGACACGGGTTCAAGCCCTGGTCTGGGAAGATCCCACATGCCGTGGAGCAGCTAAGCCCATGCGCCACAGCTACTGAGCCTGTGCTCTAGAGCCCGCGGGCCACAACTACTGAGCCCATGTGCCACAACTACTGAAGCCCACGCACCTAGAGCCCGTGCTCCGCAACAAGAGAAGCCACCGCAATGAGAAGCCCGCGCACCACAACAAAGAGTAGCTCCCGCTCGCCGCAACTAGAGAAAGCCTGTGCACAGCAACGAAGACCCAACACAGCCAAAAGTAAATAAATAAAATAATTTTTTAAAAAAAATTTAAAAGAAACAACATCTCCAGTCAATGACCTTCTCACTGTTACTCTCCAGGTGTTTCCAGGACCCACAGCAGGGATGCCATTTCCCATCCGTAAGGCACCTGGATCAGATCTCCTCTGACACTTATTCTGCCACGTGAACCCTAACTTCATCTAAACCCCCAAAAAAGAAAAAAAAAAGAATTGTTGGAGTTTCCGTTGGAAGCGTAACCCAGGTTGTGTACAATCGTATATTAACTTCGGAGGAACTGGCATCTTCGTGACACTGAGCCACCCCGTCAGGAACCTCAAGAGTCTGTGCAAAGCCATCACATTCACGGAGATATTTTCTACATGCGGGTGCCATAGGTTTCTTTGTTAAACGTATTCCGATTTTCTACATTTATAATTATCGTAAATGGACCATTGTTTCCATTTATGTTTCTAGCTTGTTATTGATAGTATGAGGCAAATTTAAAAATCATTTATCTATAAATATTGCACTTAGTCATTCTGCCACATTCCATCATTGGTTCTGGTTGGTTTTCACTGGAGTGTCATGAGTTTTTTAGGTATATGATCATGTCACCGGCAAAAGAGGTGGGTGCGGAGAGAGAATTTGATATCTCCTTTTATAGTATAATACCCCTTAATTTTTCTCCTTATGAAATTCAGTAGACCCTCCAAAACAATTTTTTAAAGGTAATAATGAAGTTCCTAAACATTCTCTTTTTCTTCTTTACAATTAAAGGTATAACTTTTCCTCCAGAAACAGTTTTGGCCGTGGATCCCAGCTTAGCCGTGGATCCCAGTTTAAAACAGTTTTAGCCGTGGATCCCAGTTTAGCCGTGGATCCCAGTTTAGCCACATGGATCCCAGTTTAGACAGAAAGTGCTTATTTTTCTTTGCTTTCTAGAGTTTTTACAATTTCAGTTTTATTTCCCCTTCAACTTAAGGGTTAATCAGGGACATGTTTCTAAAACTCAAACTTGTGAAGTTATGGGTTTGGTCATCTTTTCATTACTTGGATCTGGCCGGGTGACAACTGGGGAAGACGGCCGGGTGACGACTGGAGGAGACGGCCTGTATCACACGTCTCATTGCTCGTTTGTTAGGGCTTTAGATCAGTTTGGATGTGATGTGATTGACGCCGGGTGAGCACTGCCTGGGTAAAGTGCGTTTCCCTGGGTTCTGACTGTTGCACGGCCCCTTGGCAACCCGCAGCCCCCCACCTGCCCTGGGCCCCAGGCAACCCTGACGTGTTTGCGGTCACCATACACGGATTTGCACTTCTGTTGACGTAAGTGAAGTCATAGAATTTGTGCCTGGCTTTTTTCACTCAGCGTAAAGGTTTTGAGATTCCTCCACACTGCTGAGAGCATCAGTGCCCTCGGGCGGACGGACCAGCCTTCGTGTGTCCGTTCACCTCCTGACGGGCGTTGAGGGGCCTCTCTTTTGGGGCTGTTACAGATGGGGCTGCACATGCTGTTCCCACTGCGTCTCCATTTCTCTGGGTAGGTGCCGAGGAGTGGGATTGCAGTGGAGGTGCACGTTTAATTATAGGAAACTGTCCAACTGCCGTCCCAAGCGGCTACATCCCCCCCGTCCTGCCAGCCACGGGCGAGGGTCCTGGGTCCCCCCGCCAGCTTCCGAGCACATGCTTGGTCTTTCTCATCGTAGACAGTCGTGTGGGCGCCTGGTGGTCCTGCTCTGTGAGTTCGGTTTGCACCCTAACGGCCGAGCGTGTTGATCAGCTCTGTGTAAGAGCGGGCACATCTTTTCAGGTTCTGACTTGCCACCCGTGTCTCTTCTCTGGTAAAATGTCTATTCAGAGCTTCTGTTTTTAAAACCAGGTGGTTTGTGTTCTTGTCCTTGAGTTCATTATGTATTCTGGATATAAGAGTTTATCAGACGTATGGTCTGCAAATATATTCTCACAGTCTTGCCTTTTCTTTTTCTTTTTTTTTTTAACACTGTCTTTTGAAGAACAGAAGTTTTTTGTCGATGAAGTCCAATGTATCAGTTTTTCTTTTAAGGCCCGTGCTTTTTGTCACCTGTGTAAGGAATCTTTGCCTAGGTCAAGGTCACCAAGATTTTCTTTTATGCTTTCTTCTAGAAGTTTTATAATGTTAGCTTTTCCATTAGGTCTGTTACTGAGCTTTGTATAAGGTGTGAGGTTAGGGAAGACATTTATGAGTTTATTTGTGCGTTTGTGTAGGAATATCTCATTGTTTTAGTACCGCTTGTGAAAAGGCTATCCTTTCTTCACTGAATAATCTTTGCAACTTTGTCAAAAACTCACTTGACCCTATATGGGTGGGTCTATTTCTGGACTGTCTATTCCATTCCATGGGTCCACATGTCAATTCTCCTGTCAGTACCATACTGTCTGGATTATAGTAGACCTTGGAAGCAAGCAGGGTAAGTCCTCTAAAGTTGTTCTCCTTTTGCAAAATTGTTTTGTCTATTCTAGGCCTTTTGCCATTTCCATATAAACTTTAGAATGAGCTGGTAAATTTGTTCAAAAAAGCCTGTTTGCGTTTTGTTTGGGATTGCACTGAAGCCAGTGTTCGGGAAAACTGATCTCATAGCAGTGCTGAGCCCATGAACATGGTGTATCTATTCGTTTAGGTCGTTTCAGACTTCTCTCAACAATTCTATAGTCTTAGGTAAAACAGACTTGCACATCTATTAACAATATAGTCATAGATTTGTATGTTTTTGTCAGCATTGCTAATGGAATTGTTTTTATTACTTTTCTTTTTAATAAATTTATTTATTTATTTACTTATTTTTGGCTGCGTTGGGTCTTCGCTGCTGTGTGCGGGCCTCCTCTAGTTGTGGTGAGCAGGGCCCGCTCTATCTTGGGGTCATATTCAGATTGATGATCAATAAAAATGTGTGGCGTCACGTGAGTGTCTAGTTTCACGCTTCTCGCAAGGAGCTCAGTCACCCCAGGGAAATATGGCTCTCTTCTCCAGGGTTCCGAGGCCCCTCCTGTCACTGGCCACATGTCCGAGCCCCGTGTCTGTGTGTCTGTGGGTCTACAGGCAGTCTGTCCACTCGGTCACTCTGCCTCCCTCCTCTGCAGAACTGCATGCTATGTCCCACGCATGGCGGCCCCTCCTGGCAGGAGGCTCACCTCCTCTGCTTCTCCCTGCGGTGTCTCCTGACCAGGGGCCTTTGCATTTCTTTATGCAACACTCTTCACTTGCCAGTTGTCACAGAATTTCCTTTCTAGCTCTTTTTATTTTTTTCTTAATTTATTTTTGGCTGTGTTGGGTCTTCGTTTCTGTGCAAGGGCCTTCTCCAGTTGTGGCAAGCGGGGGCCACTCTTCATCGTGGTGCGCGGGCCTCTCACTGTTGCGGCCCTCTTGTTGCGGAGCACAGGCTCCAGACGCGGAGGCTCAGTAGTTGTGGCTCACGGGCCTAGTTGCTCCGCGGCACGTGGGATCCTCCCAGACCAGGGCTCGAACCCGTGTCCCCTGCATTGGCAGGCAGATTCTCAACCACTGCGCCACCAGGGAAGCCCCCCTTTCTAGCTCTTGAGAGTCTGAGTGCGATTGCACAGATCTGTGACTCAGTTTGTGGAGAACAGACATTACATTACGGAGTCTCCCCATCCATAAGCGTGACAATTATCTTTCTTTATTTAGGTGTTTTTTAGTTTTTTGTTAAATTTCATAAGTTTTCCCATAGTTTTATTTCAAGTTTAAAAAGTATTTTTCTCTTTTAAAAAAGTTGACTTTAGTCTAAATGCAACATGGTACCCTGGATTGGATCCTGGAACGGAAAAAGGACATTAGTGGAAAAAGTGGTGGCATCTGAATACAGCCTGTGGTTTGGCTGATGGCACAGTGTAGGTTATTTTCGCTTTGATGAACGTACCAGGGTCAACACGGGGTGATGCTGGCCACTGGAGTTCAGGGGCCCTTGGACTACCTGCGTGACTCTTCTGTAAACCTAAAATTATTTCAAAATGAAGTTTTAGGGATCAGCTTTAATTTACGTACTGTTTAAATAGACATCGTTTCCATCAGGTATGAGGTAGCGTAATTGGATGCATTCAAGGTGGTGAATGCTGAGAAGGGTTTTGACCGTAGGGGCCACCAGTGCACACAAGGAGTCCCAGGAAAACCTGTCGAGAAAGACCCTGGGTTGGGAGCAAGTAGGCGGAGGTTCAGGAATTCAGCGCAAGGAAGAACGGCAGGTGCGAAGGCCCTGAGGTAGGAGCATCGCAGCCCCTCGCTCCACGTCGCCCCCCGCTCCCCGCTGCAGGCCTGCAGAGAAGTCTTAGCATCTTCATCTCCTACAGAGTCGGGGTGGGTGTTACGTCAGGGAGGGCGGAGAACCTGAGGGCCGTGGACTGAGGGACGGCAGGCAGAGGCCAGGGCAGGCCCGGGCCAGCTCCTGTCCACCATCCACAGGCCGGTGTGTGGGCAGACCCCGTCTCCTCCTGTGCGGGCACCCCGCGAACGCTGTTCTAGAAAGTTCTCCCTAGCTGTTGGGTTTCTGCGTAACCTGCACCCAAGTGTGGGACCTGCGCCAGGGTTAGAGAGGCGCCGCCACCTCATCCTGCACTGAGGTCGTCCCCGGGGCTTTGACTGTCAAGGAGGGCTGGGACCCGCCGCCCCTGCCCCGGCACCCCCCTCCCCACTAGTCACCGGCAAGGTGAGGCTCCGAGAAGAGCTAGGGCAGGGGTGGGGTCGGCCCCTGTGCCCACACCTCGACGTGGCCGGCACGGCCGGCTGCGGGACCCCCGCCTGGGATTCGGGAGGCTTGGGCTGCGGCTCTCGGTCCAGCCTTGGGCACCGTGTGGGGACGGTGCGGGGGCCGCGTGCGGAGGCGGGGTCGGGCGAAGGGCGGGGACCACGGGGGAGGGCCCGCAGCGTCGGTGCCGATCTTGGTGCTGGGTCGAGTGAGCGTCGGTGCCCCGCCCTGGCCGTGGAGAGACCATCGGCCTCCAGAGTCCCCTCCGCGTGCTGGGGTAGCCCCCGCTGGGCCCTCTCTGCCTCCGGGGGGCCAGCCCGGCGCTCCAGTGGGGGCAGGGCCAGACCCCCGGTCTGGGGTGGGGCTCCTGGTGTGCAGAGCTCAGCACACAGCGGGTGCTCAGTAAACGCCTGTTGGACCACTAGGCCCAGAGCCCACACAGCACGTCGGAGGAGCAGGTCTGGGGCCCCAGACCACCCAGGCAGGGAGGCCCCCCCAGCCTCCACCCACTTTTCCTCTTGGGAGAGAGACGTAGACGAGACTGGTTCGCCCACCTCTGCCTTAAGATGCCAGCACTCTCCAGGGGGCAGCAGGAGCTATCGGTCACTCTCACTTTAGTGTGAACGAGCTTGTTCAAGGGGGGATTTGCGTAGAAGCTGGCCCGCCGGCCAGGGAGGCTGGGAAGGTTGCAGCTGCTCGTGGACTGGGGCTTGTCCCTGCTTGCCTCACCGCCTGCCGGGGACGGTGGCCCCAGAGGTGGGGAGATGCCAGCCTCTCATCCAGGGAGTGATGAGACAGTGTATCAGCAGCCCTGCTCATGACCAGTTTCTTGAGCCACTGGCTTGAAATCTCCTTTGCAGAATTCTGAAGATGTGGGTGGAAACTGACACGAGGCTCTTGGTTTTCTGTTAGCGTCTGTATCTGTGCCATCGGCCGAGCCCCATCCAGGCGGGCTCCCCGTCCCTGCAGTGACTGTGGTGGCAACTACCCTGCGACCCTGTAGTAGTTTCAGCAGCTAGGAAGGCCCACGTGGTGCAGGCGTGGCCCGGCCCGACAGAGGTCTAGTTTTCAGCCCAGAGCACTCAACCAGAAGTTGCCCCCTTCCCACCAGATGGTTCCCTCTGCCTACACGGGGGCAGATGCATGTGTCACTCCCGAGGAACCGGCAGATGCATCATTGGTGCAGGTGTCTACAGGGCAGGGAGTCTCTCCAGGTTCCGTGCTGCATGGACCTGTGCAGCCTCAGAACAGGAGTCCCTGGAGCGCTGAGGACAGCACAGCGGAGACTCCAAGAGAAGCGGGCAGGACAGAGCCGGGCCTCGAAGCCAGGGCGGGGAAGGGGGCACCCCTGGATGTGGGCGTAGAGGGGCCTCGCGGCTTGTTCCCGAGGCGCGGACTCAGCTAGCCTTGGGCCGCGCTTGGGAGGGACCATCACGGGATGAGAGGGCAGAGGCAGGACCTGCAGAGACCGGTGGCTGGAGAGGCGGGGGACAGGACGGCGGTCACAGGGCAGCAACCTGGCCCGGGGTCCACTCAGGAGCGTGGCTGGTTCCCAGGGGGAGTGCAGGGGTGACGGGGCGCTGGCCTCACGCCTGTAGGCCGTGTGTGGGTAAGTGCGGGGCGCTTTTGGGTGACTGGCCGCGGGGGCTGAGGTCGGCTGACCCGCAGCGCTAACCCCTGCGCTCCCCTCCCCATGACGCCCGTGCATCCGGGTGCAGTGGGGCTGGGGCCACCGCGGGCCAGGACCACGCTCTGAGGCAGTCATTACGCATCTCTGTCCCGGGGGCCGAGCCAGAGAGGGCATCCGAGGAGGTGTTTGTTGTCGCCTGTGAGTCAGGAGCTCACGAGGAAAGTGGAGCTGGCGAGGCAGAGAAATTATGGCCTTGGTGCTGCCACGTGCAGCCGCCAGCAGTTGTGGGCCAAGGCCGGCCCCCAGCCCTGCACAGTGACCGAGAGCCCGCCAGACGCCTGTCGCCTGTCCCGGCGCCTCAGCCCACACAGCCGTGCACTCAGCCACGCTGCCACGCTGGGGAGGCTGAGCCTCTGCTGCTCTCGGGCCCGGAGAAGACGCGCGCGCAGGCGTGCACACGCACACACGCACAGCTGCCCTCAGACACCGGCAGACACACACGCTCCACCCCAGGAGCTCACGCACACGCAGCCGCGGCCCGGAGGCCTGAGGCCGCCGCCCTGCTGGACGGGAGCGGGGCAGGGAGAGGGCGGGCCCGGCCTGACTGCCGCCTCCCTGTGCCCAGGGGCCACCAAGGACATGGGCAAGATGCTCGGGGGCGACGAGGAGAAGGACCCTGACGCCGCCAAGAAGGAGGAGGAGCGGCAGGAGGCGCTGCGGCAGGAGGAGGAGGAGCGCAAGGCCAAGTACGCCAAGATGGAGGCCGAGCGCGAGGTCATGCGCCAGGGCATCCGCGACAAGGTGCGCGCGCGGGGCGGGGGCCCCCTCGCCCCCCTCGCCCCCCTCGCCCCCCTCCTCTGCAGCTCTAGAGCAGACCCTGGGGTGGCCGGCGGGAGGGGCACAGGCCGCCGGGGTCACCGCACCCCAGGGTGCACGCCTGCCACACGGGCTCACCGGGACGGGGCTCACTCTGCGCGGCCCCGAGTCCTTCCTGGGCCTGACGGCAGGGACCCGCTCCCATGCTCCCGGGCTCCTCACACGGGGTCAACCCTAGCCCAGCTCTTCCTGTTGCCGACCCCGGGGCTGCCCCAGAGGACCCGGCGGGGGTCCACCCGGAGCGGGGGGCGGGGGGGGCAGCACAGCGCAGTCAGGGGCTGGCCCACAGGCAGGCCCTGGGTGGGTGGGTCGTCATGGGCGGGGGAGGCACCTCACCACTCCTGGGTGGGCCTCAGCAGGGTGTTGGGGGAGCGGACCTGCGATCTGTGAGGTCTGGTTGGGGGCTGGCTGCAAGCTGGAGACCACGACCTTTTCCAGAACCATCTGGGCGACCTTCCCCTGTGCGTGAGGGCAGTGAGAGCATCGTTCCAGGTGCGGAAACCGAGGCTCAGAGCAGGGGCGGGTGTATGAGGCTGAGTCGGCAGCTAGGCCACAGGTGGGCTGTGCCCCAGGGGCATGCCCACCGCCCAGCCTCAGTTGCCCATCCAGCGCCTGAGTCAGAAGGGCTGGAGAGGCCGGGAGAGGGCAAGTGTGGGGCAGCAGCTCTGGCCTTGTCCGGAGTGGGCTGGGCTGGGCGCCAGGTGGAGGACAGGAGCCCTCCCTAGGAGACCAGGGCGTCCCTGAGCCACGTGGCCTCCCAAGGTCCACACCATCTCGGGCTCGCCCGCCACCCTTGGCCCCGCACAGGCCAGGCCCCTCCGTCGAAGGTGCTCGATTCCTGTCACTGGGTCCTGGGGCCCAGGTGGGGAACTCAGTTTGGGGGATGCTGCTTCGCTTGCTTCTGTCCTGGCCCCTCACCCCGACAACCCCGTCTCTGGGCCCGAGGGAAGCGCTCCCAGACATTGGGCGTGAAATTTGTGGGTAGGGGGCCAGGTGGGGGCGGTGGGGGCCTCCTGAGGGCATCTCTGCAGTCCCCAGCCCTAGGGGGACCAGCCAAGGTGCCCGGGCTTCGGGGCGGGACGGCTCGGACCGCGGAACCCTCCCACCTACTTGGTGTCTCAGCACCTCAGCCTGACGCGGAAGCTGAGGTGGGGGCACAGGCGGGGCGCCTGCAGGTCTCTGAGCCCACAAGGGGTCCCCCACATTGATGGGGGCATGGCCGCCACTCACCCCGATGTTCCCCCCACTGGTCACTGGACACCTTTCCTGGGACCTGCAGAAAGTTCGAGTTGATTTTGCGGGGATGGCAGCTCGTGAGCCCCCCACCCCCAGGACCAGCCCTGCTGCCGTCCTGAGTTGAGGACTCAAGGCTTTTTGAGCTGTTTGCGGAAGAGCCAGGAAGTGCGCACCATGGATCAGACGGCAGAGGCGGCCAGACCCCACTCAGGTTGTGCTGGGGGACATCAGCGTAGCCATCGGGAAATGGAGGACAGGGCTGGCGGGAGTCAGAGGATAGAGAGGCAGAGACAGAGATACAGACAGAAACAGAGGGACAGAGAGACAGACAGAGTGAGAGCCGCCCAGGCAGAGTATCTTCTGAGAGGGGAGTAATGGGGGGTAGCCCCCAGAGTGGGACAGAGACCAAGAGATGGGGGGGAAGGATGAGGAGGTCCGTCTGCCCACTGTCCATCTGTGTTCAGCCAGCCTGCCAGCCATGGCTTAGCCCCAGGTGGACACGTAGTGGGGAGTCCTGGGGGGTGAACTTATTCGTCCCAGCCCTCAAGCCCCCAAAACAGGTCACAGTGTGTGGCCAGGTCGGAGCCCCCTGGGGGTGTGGCGCTGTGGGCACGGCTTCCCCGGACTCCCCCCTTGTGAGCCAGCTGCCCGGTGAGCCCCTGCCCCAAGCCTCGGGAACTGTCCAGGGGCTCAGGTATGCATGTAGGTTGGGGCCACGGCTCAGCCAGGGTGTGGGTGGGGCAGGTGCTGACAGTGTGGGTTTCTGTGCATAACACACTCCGCTCGTTTTGCCTTTAATAGGAAAGGCCCTTCTGTCCCTCCTCTCTCCACACCCGCCAGTGGCCCCCATTTCTCCCAGGGCCCCAGCCCTACGTGTGCGGTGACCTCTCCCCGCCCCCAACGGGGCTCCCACTGCCCCAGGGCCTTTGCATGGCTGACTGCTCCTCTCTGGAGCTCCCTGAGGCTCCTCCCCCCCCCCCCCCCCACTCCTTGCCTGTTTCATTGTGCTTTGCACCTGCCTTCACCTGATGCGCTCATGCTTTCTACGTGTGAGCTGTTCGTTGTCCTGCCCTCACGGGGAGGACGGGAGCTTTGCCGGCCTGCACCTGCGCTTGGATGCTGAGCTAGCAATGAGTGAATGAGTGCGTGTGTGAGTGAGTAAATGTGTGAGTGTGTGAGTGAGTGAATAGGCATCAGCTCCAGGGTCCTCTTCGTCCTCTGGGACATCTAGTGGGACTTAAAGGTCACAGAGTGAGTCCCAGTGGAAGTGGGGATGTGCCCCACCCTCAGGGCAGCTGAGGTCCTGTGGCTCCATGTGAGGCCAGGGGGCAGGGTGACCCTCACCCACCCCCACCCCCCAGCCAGGGACGGGCGATGGATCATGTGCTCCCCTGTGCTCAGGACCCCAGCTTCCGGGGCGGCCACACGGAAGGCTGCACCCCTTGGCAGAGCCCCAGGGCCCTCCAGCCTGTGCCCCGTGGGTCCCCTGGGCAGGGGTTCTGCTTCCCCAGACGAGCACCCCGCCATCTGGGGCCCGCGTTGGGCGGGTGAGTGCCTTCGCTTCTGAACCGCCTGCAAGGGCCCCGGGCTGCTCCTATAACCCCCGCCCACCTCCAGACCCGCCGTGGCTCCACCAGCCGCAGCGGCAGGCCTCATCCCACCGTGCCCGGGCCTGCTTCCTGTGCACATCCGGGGTCTGATCTGGGCCGCGCAGGGGCCGGGGTGGTGTCCGCTGAGTCCAGTGGCCAGGGCAGGGGTCAGAGCCGGCCCCCGCCCCACGCACCGGCTGGGCCCAGGTTTCCTCACCGGCCCTGCCAGAGCAGCTCTCCTGCTGTCGGGGGTTTAGGCGGGACTAGTGCGCCAGGGCCCGTTCCCGGAGGGCGTCCTGCAGGGACGGTGTGGGGTGTGTTGGGGAGCACACAGACGCCTGCTGGGGCCCCCTGACCACCACAGAGCTGAGTCGGCTGGGTGGGGGCCTTTCCCGGGTGACTGCAGAGCTAACCAAGGCGGTGGCCACTGGGCCAGGCCTGGGAAGAGGGCGATGGTGAGCTGCCCCCACTCGTGGGTCAGAGGCAGCTCAGGACAGGCCTGCCACATTCTGGACGCTGGAGCCCCAGGAGCCCCAGGTGCCCCCTGGCGATGCAGGGTGCAGGCCAGAGCACACCCCTAGCCCTAGCTGTCCTGACTCTAAGGGGAGCTCAGCGCCTGGCGCCCCTGCCCACCGACCCCTCCCCCTCGCCCTGCCCCCGCGAAGTCCGCCGGACACCCATGTCCTCAGAGCCCTTCTCCAGCCGGCGTGCTTAGGCAGCCCCCTGCTGCCCTCCTGCTCCCCACAGGTGGGAACCCTGGCCTTCAGGTGTGGCTCCCCCAGTGGCCCTCGCTGGCCCCGGGGCTCCTGGGGCCGTGTCTCCCCACCCACCCCCAGACCTCAAGGCTGGTCAGAGAAGAGGGTGCAGAGCTGCATGGCACGGGATCCCATCGAGCTGCGCCGTACAGGGCCCCATCGGGTCGGGGCGGGGGCTCCATCAGATGGGGGCCGAGGGGCCGGGCCGGGGTCACGCGTCGTCTGGGCGCCCGGCTCCCCAGGCGACTTCGTCTGCATTCAGGACTTAGCATCTCACGGGCCGGCAGGCGCTGCGCTGCGCGGGTCCAGGTTGGAGGGGAGGCTGGCCCACCTGCGTCATTTGCATACGCTCTTCCTGATTTGCATACCCACCTTCTGGTTTGCGCACGCACTGCCAGGTTTGGTGCTTCCAGCTGCCCACGTTCCGCAGCCTCGAGCCACAACCACCCTCAAGCCAGCGCCGAGCTGGTGGGTCCGAGTCGGTCCGGCCCCCACATCCCAGGTTTGTGCTGAGAGTAACAGGTGTGGGCACATACGGATTCCCACCAGTAAGGAGTACCGCATTGCCCAGGGTGCCGGCCGCCCTGGGCTCCCTCCCGGCCACAGGGTGTGCGGTGGGGCCCTGCCGTCTCAGTGGTTCGGGAGGATGGGGGGTGTCCAAACCGGCTCTCAGCCAGACCACATCAGAGCCGGGCTCTGGCGGCACCCCAGAGAGTAAGGTGGCCCTCAGGTGTGCCCAGAGTGGCGTTAGCCTCGGAATGAGCCTCTGGAGCAGCTGGGTTGGGGCCTGGAGTCTCCTTCCTGGACCCTAGAGGGGAGGACCTGACACAGGTCCCTTCCCAACCCCGAGTCAGGGAGGCCCCTCTGCTCGACCACATACCGCATGTTCCCGCTCTTACGTGTGTGCCACTGTCACCTGCCCGTTCCGCCAGCACCGTGTGTTCCCCTGAGCGTGTGCACCTTTGCTGTGAGTGTGTGTGGGCTTCGGCCACCACAGCCCCCGTGGTGAGGAGGTCGCAGCGGGTGTGGTGACCCGGGAGGAGGGCTGTGCTCCTAGGCCCAGTCCACCCGAGTGGCTGCAGTCTGGTCGGCTTGTCGCACTCTCCGCCCTGAGCTGACCTGACGGTGCTCAGTGGGGAGGCCCTCTGGGTAGGTGCCGCTGCTCAGAATATACTCTGGTGCCCTATGCCCCCCACCCCGCATGGAGACCCTCTCCCCGCTCCTGGCTCTTGTTCACGGTGCACAGGGGCCTTCAGGCTGCCTGGAGCCCCTGCTGAAGAAGGGTAGACAGACCTGTCATCCCTGCCTCCTCTGGCTGAGGGGACCCAGGCTGCGCTCTGGTCACCGGTGGGCCGAGAGCATGGCCTCCCTCTTCAGACTCTGCTGAACGTGGGCCTTGCCTCCGCCATGCCTGAAGCCATCCGCGGCCTCGAGGGAGGAGGTGGGCGCAGAGGTTTCCCTCAGTAAGCTGGGGAGTGGGATATAGCCAGCCCCCACCCCCCCAACCTGGAAACAGAGGGAAGGGTCTTCTTGGAGGGCCAGGGTGCCCTTCCCCCCCCCACACCCACACACCCGCCACAAGCACCAGGAGGAGAGCCCACCGCTTCTTCCAGGAGGGGCTGGTGAGGAGAGATGGCTGGGCCTGGGGGATCCTCCCCGGGGCCAGCAGTCCTGCACTGTGTGCTCCCCCGGAGGGTTCTGCAGCCTGTCAGTAACGGATAGTCCACCATCGCTGATGCCCACACGTGCTCCCCAGTGCTTCTGCTCCCAGACATTCCCTAATGTGTGAGCCAGGACCGCAGACCTGGCCAAGGGGCACCCCTCTCCCCAGCCTGGGCGGGTCCTGAGCTCTGCCCCCCAGATGGGCGACCTGCCCCCCAATGCACCAGGCCAGCTTGGTCCCACCAGGTTCCCAGCAGCCCTAGGGCAGGAGGCATTTCCCTGGTCTCATGGCCGCATGGCCGCAGGCGCACGCGCATCCGGGAGGGCTGGTGAGGACGCTGATCGGCCTGGCGGAGGGGGGCTCGTCTCCTAGAAACTTCCTTCCTCAGTTCTGGAGGCTAGAAGCCCAAGATCAAGGTGTCAGCAGGGCTGTGCCCCCTCTGAAACCTGAGGGGGAGAATTCTTCTCTCTTCTAGTTTCTGGGGGCTTCCGGCAATGCATGTGTCCTTGGCTTGTGACACGTCGTTCCAAACCCTTTCTCCGTTTTCACCTTCTACTCTGTGCATCCTTTTCTTTCTCTCACAGGGAAACTCTCTTTGGATTTAGGGCCCAGGAAGAGCTCATCTCTATTCTTACCTAATTATATCTGCAAAGACCCTATTTCCAAATAAGGTCACATTCTGAGGTTCCAGGTGACATGAATTTTGGGGGGACACCATTCAGTCCACTGATGAGGGGAGATTTGGGAGAGGGCTCAGGGCAGAGACACACGCAGGAAACCAGAATTGGGGGCGCTCAGCAGTGCCCAGGGGTGTTGCTGAGGTCACACCTAGATGGGGTTCCAGGACATCCACCTGGAAGTGACCGCCGGACACGGAGCATGCAGAGTGACCCTCCAGGGACTGGGGTCTTGGGTGGCATCCGGGGGTACTTGGCCAGGCAGGAGGGTGTGGCCACATGTCGCTGGACCGAGGATCTGGGCTGCGTGGGGCCCGCCACCCACAGAACACCGGCTTCTCCACCGCTGTGGGCAGGCGTTCTGCCCCGGCTCCCTTCGCTCCGGGACCGCAGCCCAAGGCGGGCTGAGGACTGCGCCCACTTCCCCGGAAGGCGGGACCGCGGGGGCGGGGCCAGGGGTGGGCGGGGCCACGGCCTCAGCGCCCCGCCCCCACGGAGAACCGCGACTTTCGTCCTCCCCCTCCCCCGCTCCCTCTCCCGTGGTTCCGCCCTCAGCGGGGTCCCCTGTCCAGGCTCCCGCCGTCGCCCCCGCCCCTCCCGGCAGCCTCCGGGGTGGGGACCGCCCCTGCCGGGGGTCTTGGTGGTCGTCCGCTCCCGCACACGCCTTTCTCAGCCGCAGGTGCTGCCTCCAGAGGCCCCTCGGCCGATCCCGCCAGCGCAGGGTGGGTCTAGCCCGCCCGGGTCCCGAGAGCGCCCCTCCCGGGGCCGGGACCCGGGGCCGGGACCTGCCCGCCTGAGCCCGCCCGCCCTGTCCCCCGCAGTACGGCATCAAGAAGAAGGAGGAACGCGAGGCCGAGGCCCAGGCCGCCATGGAGGCCAGCGCGGAGGGCAGCCTGACGCGGCCCAAGAGGGCCATCCCGCCGGGCTGCGGGGACGAGCCGGAGGCAGAGGAGGAGAGCATCCTGGACACGGTCATCAAGTACCTGCCCGGGCCGCTGCAGGACATATTCAAGAAGTAACGCCCCAGGAGCTGGACAGGAGCCCGGAGCCCCGCCCCCTCGCCCACCCCCGTCCTGCCCTCCGCGGAGGCGCCTGAAGGGATGTCGGGAGCAGAGTGCAGCCCCCCAACGCCAATATAAGCCATAGCCCTAGGTCTAACCGCCTGCCTGGCCCCCTCAAGCCTGGGGAGCCTCCGCCCGCCTCTCACCCCATCCCCGCACCGCGATCGCCACCGCCTCCGAGGGAGGGGCGCCCGGCCCCCCCACGGCCCCCGCGGTCCGGGCTGCAGGCCCCGGGGACTAGCCCACGGGCTCCTCCGGCAGCGGGTGGATTGGACCTGCCCCACAGCCTGGGAAGCCCCTTCTCGCTCCTCCCTTCACCGCCCACCCAGCAGGGCCCGTGGCCAGGGACACCAAAAGGGGCGGCCCTGCGTTGGTGGGCGCCTGTCGGGCTCACACTCGGAAGCACAGCCATAGTTCGGGGCGCGGTCGTGAGGCCGGGGTGGGGGCTGGGAGGGGCGAGCAGCTGGCGCCTGGGGCTCAACCCCCGGGGTCAGCCTGGACCCCAAGCCCTACCCCGCACCGACGCCCGGGTTGCTGAATCTGCCGTCCACCGCTCTCCATCTGCGCCCCTTCCCTTCTTCGTCCACCTGTGTCTGTCCTCCGGCCCCCCTCCTCGGGAAGGCTTTGCTTCTTAGGACTGCTGTGGCCCGTTCTCCTCTCCACGAAGGGAGAGAAAGCGATAGGCTTAGGGGGACACTCTCAGACCCCCGTCCTTCACACACCCCTGTCGCTCAAGCTCTTCGGCGTCCGTGAGCAGCCCAGCTGAGCCCGGCACACTCCCCTCCCTGGTTGGCACCTCCTGTCCACTCCGAGGCTGCTCGGGGGACGCCCTGCCCTCACCCTCCGAACACCCACACCTTCACCCAGAACCGGGGAGGGGGCCCAGAACCCTGTGGGCCGAGCGCTGTGCACCGGCAGGAGGGTGTGGCGCGGAAGGCCGGCCCCGCTCCCTGCAGGCCCTCGAGGGGGTCGTCCCAGCCGCAGAGCCCGCCGGGTTGGACGGAAACGACCGCGGACCTCCCAGCTCCCCCGTGGCCTCTGCCCTTGTAATTTGCATCACAATATGTCGAATCTCAGGTAAATGAGGTCTTCTGTGTTTGAGGAGTTTTATCTCGACAGAAAGCCCATCACCTCGGTCCTTGGGGTCCTTTCTGTCCACATCTAAAGTTCATCGTGTCCAGTGTTGCGGGCCCGGGGCGCGGCCCTCCCCAGCTCCTTAGAGAAGCCATAACGACTAGACGGCAATACCGACCCCTGGCGCCCACCCCCACCATCCCCCGCCGTCCGCGCTGCGCCCCGACACCTCCCGGTTCCTCGTCTTTTTTAAATGCCTGTTTTCACACTTTAAAAAGCCAGCTCTGAGCAGACAGGGCGTCGTCTCGTAGAAACCCCGCATCCTGTCCCCAGCGCGTGGGGCGCCCAAGCAGCCGAGCTTAGTGTAGACCGTGGATGTCCTCTGTCCGTCTGTCCCGGCGCCTGCGCTTCCTCCTGCATGTCGGGGGCAGCTGCGTGTGTTCTCTCTGGATGGAATCACAGCCAATAAACACCACAGTGATTTAATGCGTGTGGCCATTCCCTCCGGAGCCCTGATTTCCCTGGGAGGCGATGGGGGTGGAGGGTGCAGCCGGGGTCATGGCGGGAGGGCCGGGATGCACACCCTTTGGGCCCTGTTGGACGACCCCCACTAGCCCCTGCACCCGGCCGGATGGGAACACCTTCCCCTTTTGCTGGGGCCGCTGCAGGGGCTCCTCGCTGCCCTTTCTCCTTAAGGAAGTCCCGGCCAGAGTCATCTCCCCTTGAAATGCAGCCCGGCCCTTCCCTCAGCGCCCCCTCCCCCCAAGTCTCCCACCTGCAGCACAGGCCCCATCCCTGGCCTTTCCTGCCCCACAGCTATACCGGGCCCTGGGGCCCGGGTCCCACTGTGCTGGCCACACCTTGGGCCCAGCGGGGAGCTGAGGCTCAGCCCTGGGGTCCTGCCCATCGTTGGTCTGGTGGTGCCATCCCTCCTCCCTGTGCCCTCAGGGAGGCCTCTGTGTCCCACACCTGCCTGTCGAGGCTGAGGCCTAACGAGGTGCCCGTGGGACCTGCCGGCTCTGAAGCCTGGCCCGGGGTACCCCGACCCCACCCCGAGATGCCACGGCCACTTGTGTCCCCAGAAAGGCCTTGTTTGACCTCCATTTCTGGGAGCCTCTCTCCAGGAAAGTGGTATCTGTGACCTTCCTCACGCTGCTGGCTGAGAACGCACGGGAGCCTTGCGGCAGAACCTGCCCAGTCTCAGCAAACAGAAAGGACACCCTTGTCCCCTTCCCCACCCCCATTCCTCTTCCCCTCCCCACCGAGCTGTGCCCAGAATACTGCCCTGGACCCATTGCCCCTTTGCCTCTGCCTAGGAACTTGGACAGAAGTCTGTGTAGCCAATTCTGGCTTTGGGATCTGCGAGCCACCGCCCCCAGCATAGCTCCTCTTAGGAGGGCACTCCAAGCAGGCCCCATCATCAGTCTCCACCCCCCCACCCCACCCCCAGCCTGGCCTGGACTCATCTCAGTCTTGAGCAATGAGCCAGGTGTGCTGGTGACCTGGATCGCCTTCCCTTGGGACCCCAGCCAGCCCTTCCTCAGTGCCTGGTGGGGCAGACCCCTTGGGTGCCAGGTCCCAGGAGTCCAGGGAGAGGCACTCGCTCACTTCAGGCTTGCTGAGCCCCCGTGCTGTGCAGAGCTCTGTTCTAGGCACCGGGGGTAATTGAGGTCCCTTCCTCCCGGGACTGATTGCTCCAGTGGCCAGAGATAAACACATAATAAGTCAGGCGGTGGTTTCTTCCGTGTAGGAAACTGAGCAGGATAAGGGGACAGAGAGGATGGTAGGGTAGCTGTTTCACCCCCGAGGAGGTGACATGCGCAGACAGGCCCCAACGAAGAAAGGAGGGAGCCCCGTGGGCCTCTGGTGGGAGCGCCGACCGTGCCCTTGCCCCTGGGCTGGCTTTAGGACCACACTGCCTCTTCACAGAGTCTCCTTCCTTTCAGAACAGTTAACTCTATTTTGACAAAGCAGAGCCCGCTTTGATACTTGGCCCCCCAGAGACGTCCTGCACTGTGCAGGCCCGCAGGTCCTCGCCCTGGTCCCTGTGGGCAGCCAGCCCGGGGCAGCACTCTGCTTGGGTTTGTTGTCTCTCTTCTCAGGCCCCCTGCACTCGCCCAGCTGTACGATCACCAGCCACTTAACCATCAAGGCTGTCAGGACACATTTTTAAAGATCTGGCAATAAAGGACCATCTTGTCTAGTTGTGCTAATCCGCAGCTAGACAATCCTGCCGTCCACAATCGCAGGCAGCGGGGCTCGGTGAACCCTGGGTCTGGGCCACCTGTCCACACAATTGAGAACCTGCTCCACTCCTGCCTCAGCCGGTTCCCGTCAGGTCCGAAAGGAGGGGTAGCGTCTCGGGTGAAGGGTGGGTCTCTTGGAGCCGGGCTCGCGCTCGGGCCGAGGGGCGGGGTTGAGGGAGTCGAACTGGGGAGCTTGGCTTGGACAGGACTGGGGCGGGGATGGGAGTCAGGCTGGGGGGCGGGACCTGGAGCGGGATCGGAGACGGGATTGAGGGGGCGGGCTGGGCCGGGACTGGAGGCGGGGTTTGAGGGGGAGCTCAAGCCGGGGGGCTCGGCTGGGGGCGGGATCGGAGGCGGGATGCGGGAAGCCAGGATGAGAGGCCGAGCTGGAGGCGGGACTGGGGATTGGCTCGGGCTGCTGCAATGCCTGCCAGTGTCGGTCAACATCTACGTGGCCCGGAGGATGGAAGGGCCTCAAGGCAGGACCCAGCCCAGTGCCACTAGACCTGGGCGCCGAGTCGAGGCGCCGGGGCCACGCGCGGACCCCTGGCGTCCCCCGCCCCCGTCCCGGCCCCGCCCCCGCCCTGGACGGCCTGAGCCAATCAGCGCGTGCCGGATCAGGCCGCTGCGATTGGCTCCGAGAGGGTCACGTGGCAGAAGCCTGTTTAATCGGAGCCCGGGAGACGCCAAAGCAGGAGGGGTGGTTCGTGGCGGGTCGGGGGCTGTCCTCGGGCTCGATACCCGAGTGTCGTCCCTGTTGCCCCCCCACCCCTACCCCGCGCGTCCTCCGAGCCCTCCCCGGGCGAGGCTGAGCTGCGGCAAAAAGAGGAACGCCCGTGTCCCAGAGGACCGCCAGCTGGGGTGGAGGGCAGCGAGGTCCAGGCGGGGCACTGACCCAGTGCTTAGGAGGCCCAGCGCTGGAGAGGAGACGCGCACAGCTTGTCCTGGGACGGACAGCAGAGGGTCTCCACCCTCGCCCGGGGAGCTGAAGCCAGCTCCCGGTGGGGTCATCCCTCCCGCCCACCGGCCCTGCCCCCAGACTGGCCCCCCGAGGTGAGGCGGTGAGGGTGTGAGGCCCGGGTGGTCCCAAGCTGGCTCAGCAGAGGTTTATGCCTGTCTAAGGACAGAGCTGGGGGGACCACACAGTGGTCCCTGCGGCACCGTGGGAGCTGGAGCTGAGGAGGGGGCTCGGGGGTGGAGGAGGCTCCAGCGGCAGTGTTGGCCGTTAGTGGGTCTTCACTCTGCTGCCTGAGGCTTGGGGAAGAACCAGAGTCCTGGGCACCCAGAATCCTGCACTATCACATCGCTTGTCCCTGAGGGTGGGGCCTGGCTGTGCCCCAGGGTCCCCACTCAGGGCCGAGCACCAGCCCCCAGGCCCCAATGGAGCCCAGGGTGACTTTTCTCAGCTCCGAAGATGAGGCATATGGGAGGTGACGTTTAATTTGATTTCTACAAAATAAACAATGTTTCTTGGACCCTTGAGTGAGTGCATTGAGATTTATGCTGCGGAGAGGGCAAAGGACGAAGGCGGGAAGGAGAGGAGGGCCCGGCCTGGCTGGGGAAAGGCCTGAAGCTGGGAGGGGACAGGGTGAGGCCCCGGCAGAAGCTCCTGGCTGCCGCCCTGCTGCAGCAGGAGACCCAGGGGCTGGGGGTTCCTGCGCACGGCTCCTGCCGTTCCCTGTCCCTGGCTCTCTCCCAAGTGCCCGGTGCAAAGATGGCTTCTTGGAAAGGCGAATGTTAATGGGCTGTCGACTGGCTTTCGAGCCCCGCCCAAGTGCTGACCTTTAATTTGCTTCAGTCTGTGGGTTCCACCGGCAGCTGAGCAGAGCTGCTGCGGAGAGAGCTTGCCCACAGGAGGGCCCTGGGCTCTGTGTCCAGGAGGCCAAACCCCTGATTCTCTCAAAGGAGCCCTAGACTCGGGTCTGTCAGCCAGAAGTCAGCCTCTGTCCACACATGTCCACCAGGCACGGGCCGTGGGGCCCTAGGAGGGGGGGGCAGGCACTCCCTCCCTCACTGGCCCAGGACTGGGGCCGGACAGTAGGGGCTGCGCCTGGCCAGAACTCCCAGGCTCAGATGGGAGATCGACGCTCTGCACAGCTTCTCTCTCCTGCAGTTAATTCCTCATACAGTGAGCGGAAATGAAGTTCAATAAGTAAGCAAAATTCACCAATCAGGAGGAATTCACCCATGGCTGCGGCAGGAAATATACAAGATGAGCCTGGAAACAAGGAAATGCTAAATCACAAACCGGACCCACAATGATGGGGCATGAGAAAGGGACGTAGCAGCCACTGACTGAGCTCCCAAACCTGGCCCAACGCGAGCAATGTCGTGCTGGAGAATAACCCATGAGTCCACGCTAGGGTACATGGTTTAAACACGTAAGTAAGTGGGGGGGAAGACGCAAATCTGCCACGCAGAGGGGTCCACGTACGGAGATGGAGCAAACGCCCCGCCCCTTCAGCGTGGGCTCCACCTGGTGACTTCCTGTCAAAGCACACGGTGTGGTACAGGAGTTAACAGGGTAAAAGCGAGTGGGGAAGGCTGACTGATGCCACCCCCGGCCCCAGGGGATTGAGGTTACTTTCAGCAACGACGGGTCGAGTTGGTAGCAGGTGCCCATGATGTGATGAGATGAGAGAGGAAGCCTACCTCTGGGGTCTCCTCCCCAAACCCGTAACCCCAGTCTAACCCTGAGGAGAACATCAGACTGACCCCGTTTGAGGGCCATCACACACCTGACCAGCGCTCCTCAAAACTGTCAAGGTCATCAAAAACAAAGAATGTCTGAGAAACCGTCACAGCCCAGGGGAACCTGAGGGGACATGACGACTGATGTGATGTGACATTGTAACGAGCAGGACCCTGTGGGGCCTTCCTGGGACAGACGCCTCCCCCCCACATGTCCTCCACCTGCCTCTTGTTTGTAGAAAAACTTTAGCCTCCTAGGCCTTCCCTAAGTTCCAAAGAATACATTTAATCAGAGAAGTGAGAAAATGCAGAGACAAACAAAAATAGTCAAGCAAGGCAAAGTGATAATAGTTTAGCCATTAAACAAAGTCAGGCACCTGTAACTCCTCCTCAAGGGCTATCGATAACCCTGAGCCACGTCTTGGAGCTGTTTCGCTGATACTGAAGCCTCCACCAGGTGGGAGAAGCTATGTATGCCACCCGCAAGCACGTAGACTCCAGGTCAGTTAGAACCAGAGGCTGATGGTGTTGCCTCCCAGTTACCTCACCACCAACCAATCAGAATGTCCACCCGCTGATCAGGAACCCCACAACGCCCCCCTCGATCACCCTGTCCTCAAAAACCCTTCCCTGAAAGCCATCAGGGAGTTTGGGTCTTCTGAGCACCAGCTGCCCTGGACTCCTTGCTCGGCGCCTGCAACCAGCGCTGTGCATTCCTTCACCACGGCCTGCTGTCAGTAGACGGGCTTTACCGTGTGCAGGCGAGTGGGCCCACGTTTGGCTCCTTCATAATACCCTGGAACAGAAAAAGGACATCAAGTAAAACAACTAAAGGCATCTGAACACAGAATGGACTTTAGTTAATACAAATGTATCAGTGTTGGTTCACTCATTGTGACAAGACGTTAAGAGGAGGGGAGACTGGGGGCCGGGTGTGGGGAACACGCCACACTATCTTCATATTTTCCTGGAAATCTAAAACTGTTCTAGAAGTTTACTGGAAAAGGCATAATGCAATTCAGTTAACATTAAAACAAGCCCCTGAATGAAAGACCGGCCCAGGAGAGGGAAGCGCGGGTTCAGCCCCGAGCCAGCTCACGCGCCCGCACAGCCTGAAGCCACAGCGCAGTCCTGGCTCCTTCCCGGCTCTGGATGACGACCCCCTGCCCCGCCGCGTGGGGTGAACCGGGCCGGGTGGCCTGACACCGTCCTGGTCCAGCACAGGTTCGCCTGATCGGCCTGGCCCCTGCCAACCTCTCAGGCCACTGAGGTGTGCAGGGTCCTTGAAAGCCCAGCAGCCCTCCTTCCCAACGCAGATGGAAAAGCAAACCGGCCTCAGAGATGGGGAGAGAGCAGAACCTCGCCTGTGTCCAAGCTGGAACCCAATTCCCGACAGAGCTGGCCCAGCAGGAGCAAAACCGGGGGAGCCCGCAGGGCCAGGAGCTGCCAGGCTACAAACAAGCGGCCACCCGGGCCCCCCCTGGAAGAAAAATAACTCAGGAAACACAACGTAAGAACATGAATTCAATCACCATCAAGTTCTGTGGAAAAGCATCTCACACATCCCTTCAGTAACAAACAGAACAGAGCGAGCAGCTGAAATCAGGAAGAGATACAGAGATTCAGAGCGCAATTAGCAAACCTGGCCTATTGAACATACATAGAACTTTGCACTCAGCTGAAAGCGACAGAAAAATACATATTCTTTTCAAGTTCCATGAATATTTACAAAAATTAACTGCTGACCGGGCCATGAAGCTATAGCCCCAACAAATCATGGAACTGGCAAAAAGCACAACACATGGGGGACTTCCCTGGCGGTCCAGTGGTTAGGACTCCGCGTTGTCACTGCCGGCGGCCCGGGTTCAATCTCTGGTCGGGCAATTAAGATCCCACAAGCCGCTCAGCATGGCAAAATGAAAAAAAAAACCACAAAAACCAAACACGCGGTCTAGCCTCAGGGCAGCTAGTCTAGAGATGAACAACAAAGAAAGATTCAGAAACCCCCATGTTTGGAAATTAAACTTCTAAATTATCCATAGGACAGAGAAGACATAAAAATAGATTGTTGTGTTTTTAGTATGTCATTATAAACTGGTTAAAAAACGGAAAGAATAGAATATAAATATGTATATTTAACTCACCAACTTGTAGAAGAATAAATGGAAAAAACCTTGATTAATCTAATAGGGGATAGAAACGAGGGGGGAAGAGAAGAAAGTAGAAAGTATAAAAAAGGCGGCAAATCCAAGTGCCAATATGTCCAGTTACGTCAGCCGTCAGAGCAGCTGGCGGGGTGGCCGCCTGTGTCCCGGGACTCCCTGCTGGTCACTCTGGTCACCCCCCGGCTGCCCGCATCCGCTGCTTCGTCTGACACCTTTTTCCAGACGGCAGCTCCGCCTTTGTGTGCAGCTGGAAGTCCCAGGGAGCTGACACTGTAGCACCGGCGGGGCGTGGCGGGGGGATGCGGGTGAGCTACCCCAGCTCCTTCCACCTGGAACCAGACAGGGAACATCTCCAAGGCACGTGTCCCCTAAGTCCCAAGCTCCCCCCACAGGAGTAACCTTTGGTCACCATGAGGCTGGCTCAAGAAGCGGCCTCTTCTGTGCCAATGTCCTGCAGCCGAAATCCTCCAGCAGTGCCCGGCAACAGAACACGTTAGGGAGAGAAAACACACGATGGGCATCTCGGTGAGAAGGGACCTCTAGGATTTGGGGGATGGTGGGTGATTTGGGTGGAGAGTTTGAGGAAGCGGGCTTCTTCCTGGCTCAGGTGCTGTCAGGAACTGGGGGACTTTCTGTGATGGGGCTTCTCAGTACATCTTATCTGGAGGGGAGAGGGCTAGCGGGTAACACTGTGATTGCTAAACACGGCCAGGGCGGGGATGCTGGTCACTTCTGTGGTCAGAGTTTACATTTTGTCTGTGTTCGGATGCAGTTACTACGTGCTCTTGTTTATGTCTGGATCCATCAGGGCGGCTCTGCCTGGTGGTGTGTCGTGCGAAACTGCTTCTGTTCGAAGGGGGACGCCAGCACCCGGTGGGGGGGTGGGGCAGGCTCCCAGGGGGTGGTGGTGGTGAGGGCTCAGCTCCTGGACGTCAGGGCTGCTTTGCTCTTTCACACTGGCTGCCTTCCTTCCCCGAATCTCATCCCTGCTTCTCACGTGGTAATCCCGCACCTCCAGGTGAAGGAGTTGGACACCAGCCTTTGTCTTTGGGGTGAATTCTGGGCGACTGTCCACACCAAAAGTGGACTGAGAAAGCAGGCCCTCAGGATGAGATCGGAGGGGTGGCTTTTGGCCAGCGGGGAGGGTTACACCCAGTGACCACACCTGTCACCTGGTGATGTGCCCAGCACCAAGGCCATAACAGCCAGGGCAAGGCTGCAAGGCAGCTAGCTGGTCACTGTTGGTGCCACCAGGATCCTAAAGGGCATCGACACCCTGACTCAAGGGGCCTCGGGCAGCCTATCCAGAGACCCTGTTTGTCCCGCTACAGCTGCCCAGGACAGGGCTGTGATGGCGGCAGGCCACCACGTCTCCTGCGCTGAGTTGGGCCTTGCTGGGGACGAAGATCATGGGGTGGAAGTGCCTGGAGGGAGCTCGGGGCCATCTTGAACCCCTTTCCCTTGGAGGCCTGAGTGTGAAGGGCGGCCTCCCCGCAAGCTGTCGCCCTCCTCTTGCGGCTGCTGCCCAGAGAGTAGGGTCCTGCCTCAGCCAGACTGGGCTGGGTCGGAGGGGCAGGGCCACAGGACCCTGAGCTCTGCCATCTGGGTCCGAGGGTGCCGGGCAGTGGGCAGGGCACAAGGCGGGTGCTCTCCCGCGGCTCCGATATTTGAGTTCCAGCAAGGACTCTGGAGCTGGTCCTGAAGTGTGGAGAAAACCAGTGCCCTTCCGTGGATGGGATGGAGATGGAGATGCTGCACCCAGCAAACACCGCGAGGGCCCTTCCCAACCCCAAGCTGCAGGGTGCGGATTCCAGAACAGATTCCAGAATGATGCGGCCGGTGGTCCCCAACGCCCCTTTACTTCACCGGACCCTCACCAAGCCTGTGACCTCACAGGTGCCGGAGGACGCCTCCTCCCCAGCGGTCAGCGAGGCCCCCGCACCCGGTGCGCAGCCGTTGGTCACTGTGTCTCGGGGTGGGCAGCCTGCACTCCCTGCGACAGGCAGCAGTGTGCGCTCAGCGCGGACCCTCCTCCTGGTGGACACCCTGCAGGACATCCCACTGGCCCGTGGCAACAAGGCGGGCAGAACGGGGCACGGAAGCTTGAGAGGGTGGAGAAAGCCCCAGAGATCCAGGGGCCGCCGACACCAAAGTCTCCTTTTGTGTTCTCTCTTTAAATCGTGGAAGAATTTACACAGAAATATGCACAGACCTTAAGTGCACAGTTTGATGATTTTTGACAAACTCTAGGTTACCTGTTCCTCTGGTCAAGATGCAGGATCTGCCCGTCACCCCAGAAAGCTCCCCCACGCCCCTTCCCGCGCAGCCGCAATCCTCCCCGACAGAAGCAACTGCTGGGCTTCTTCCCACCTCCAGCTCCTGGTCTGTCTGCTCCTCTCCCCGGCGTGAGCGGGGTCGTGTGGTAGATTCCCTTCTGTGCCCAGCACTTCCGCGTGTCTTGGAGGTGGCTGTGCCCACCTGGCGGAGCCGGGCGTGTGGAGGACCCACGCTCGCTGTGTCCCCACAGATGACCATGGGGTCGTGTGTACTTCAGTCGTAAAGAGCTGCAGCGACTTCCGCCTCTGCTTCTCTTTGGTAAATTCCCACGAGTGGCAGTGCTGGGCTGTGGGCAGGTCCAGCCCAACTGAGAAGAAACACCAGAGCTGTTCTGGGGGCGTCAGCGGAGCCAGCGATGCCTGGAGAACCAGTCCCACGTCTTTGTCAATTGGCCTGTCAGCCTCTCAATCCGTTTGGGCTGCTTTCAAAAAGCACTGCAGACCGGGAGCTTTAACAACACAGTTACTTCTCACGGTTCTGGAGGCTGGAATTCCGAGATCAAGGTGCCAGCAGATTCGGTGTCTGGTGAGGGCAACTTCTCGCTGTGTCCTCACGTGACAGAAGGGTGGACAGAGCCCTCGGGGGCTCTTCTAAAGGGACACTGATCCCATCCATAATTGAATCGCCTCCGAAAGGCCCCACCTCCTAACATCATCACACCGGTGTTTAGGACTTCAACTCATGAATCTGAGGGGGACACACAAACAGTCTGTAACAGTCTAAAGTTTTAGTCGTTTCGGTGGGTTTGTAATGGTGTCTCATCTTGGCTTTAACTTGCTTGCCTGAAGCTCACGGTGAACACTTCTTCATGTGCCTGTTGGCCATTGTCTATCTTCCTTTGAGAAGTCTCTGATCAAATCTTTTGTCCATTAAAAAAAATTCGGTCATATGGTAGTTCTATTTTTAGTTTTTTGTAAGGAACCTCCATACTGTTCTCCACAGTGGCTGTATCAACTTACATTCCCACCAGCAGTGCAAGAGGGTTCCCTTTTCTCCACACCCTCTCCAGCATTTATTGTTTCTAGATTTTTTTGACAATAGCCATTCTGACTGGCGTGAGGGGATACTTCATTGTAGTTTTGATTTGCGTTTCTCTACTAATTAGTGACGTTGAACATCTTTTCATGTGCCTCTCTAAAAAAAATGGTACTGATGGACCCAGTTGCAGGGCAGGAATAAAGCAGACATAGAGAATGGGCTGGAGGACACAGGGTGGGAGGGGGAAGCTGGGGCAACGTGAGAGAGTGGCACGGACATATATACACTACCAAACGTAAAACAGATAGCTAGTGGGAAGCAGCCGCATAGCACAGGGAGATCAGCTCGGTGCTTTGTGACCACCTAGAGGGGTGGGATAGGGAGGGTGGGAGGGAGGCTAAAGAGGGAGCAGATATGGGGACATGTGTAGGCACATGGCTGATTCGCTTTGGTGTACAACAGAAACTAACACAGCGTTGTGAAGCAATTATACTCCAGTAAAGATTAAAAAAAATTGGAAAGGTTCATGCACCCTAATGTTCACTGCAGCACTATCGACAATAGCCAAGGCATGGAGGCAACCTAAGTGTCCATCGACAGAGGAATGGATAAAGAAGATGTGGTACACACACACACACACACAATATAGTGTACTCAGCCATAAGATAAAGTAAAATAATGTCATTTTCGGAAACATGGATGGACCTAGAGATTATCATACTAGGTGAGGGAAGTCAGACAGAGAGACAAATACCCTATGATACCACTTCTATGTGGAATCGAAAAAACGGATACGGATGAACTCATTTACAAAACAGACTCTCAGGCACAGAAAACAGACGCATGCTTACCGAAGGGGGAGTGGGGGAGGGATAAATGACGGGTTTAGGACTCACAGATACACACACTACATATAAAACAGACAACCAGCAAGGACCTACTGTGTAGCACAGGGAACTATATTCAGTATCTTGTAATAATCCGTAATGGAAAAGAATCTGAAAAGGGATATACCTATATATCTGAATCGCTTTGCTGTACACTTGAAACTAACACAACATTGTAAATTAACTATATTTCAATAAAAATTCAGTTGCCGTCTATTTAAAAACTTAATAGACTTTATTTTTTGGAGCAGTTTTAGAGTTACAAAAAAATTGAGTGGCAAGTACAGAGAATTTCCATACGTCCCCTCCCGTCCCCTCCAGTCTCCCCTATTATTTTTAGCTTGCGTTAGCATGGCACATTTGTTACAACAGTGAACCTATGTGGATACACTGTTATTAACTGAAGTCCACAGCTTACATCAGGGTTCATTCTTTGTGTTGTACATTCTACAGGTGTTGACAAACGCATAGTGACATATATGCGCTATTAGCATATAAGATAGTTTCACTGCCCTAAAATTCCTCTGTGCCCCCCCCCACTCATCCCTCCTTCCAGATCCTTCCAGTCACTGATCTTTTTTACTGCATCCACAGTGTCGCCTTTTCTAGAGTTTCATATAGCTGGAATCATACAGTAGGTAGCATTTTCAGATTGGCTTCTTTCACTCAGTCATATGCATTTAAGGTTCCTCTATGTCTTTTCATGGGTTGAAAGCTCATTTCTTTTTTTTTCTTTTTTTTTTTTTTTTTTGCGGTACGCGGGCCTCTCACCGTTGTGGCCTCTCCCGTTGCGGAGCACAGGCTCCAGACGCGCAGGCTGAGCGGCCGTGGCTCACGTGCCCAGCCGCTCCGCGGCATGTGGGATCTTCCCGGACCGGGGCACGAACCCGTGTCCCCTGCATCGGCATGCGGACTCCCAACCACTGCGCCACCAGGGAAGCCCGAAAGCTCATTTCTTTATAGCACTGAATAATATTCCACCGTCTGGATGGACCACACTTTAGTTATCCATTCACCTGCTGAAGGACACCTTGGTTGTTTCTGTGTTTTGGTACCTATGAATAAAGCTGCTATAAACGTTTGTGAAGAGTTTGTGTGGATGAGTTTTCAGCTCATCTGGGTAAATACCAAGGAGCACGACTGCTGGGTTGTATGGTGAGAGTATGTTTAGTTTTGTGAGAAACCACCAAACTATCTGCCAACGTGGCTGCACCATTCGGCGTTCCCACCGGCAGTGATGAGACGTCCTGTTGCTCCACAACCTCGCCAGCATTCGGTGTTGTCAGTGTCCTGGATTTTGGACATTCTAACAGGTGTCTCATTATTATTTTAATTTGCAATTCTCAAACGACATATGATTTTGAGTGTCTATTCATATGCTTATTTGCCACTTGTATATCTTTTTTGTGATGTGTCTGTTAGGACTTTTGCCAATTTTTTGAGTTGTTTTCTTATTGTTGAGTTTTAAGAGTTCCTTGTATATTTTAGATAACAGTCCTTTATCAGATGTGTTGTGTTTTGTGCTCTGCAAAGATTTTCTGCCAGTCTGAGGCTCCTCTTTTTATTCTTTTAATGGTATCTTTCACAGAGCATAAGTTGTTAACTTTAATGAAGACCAACTTACGAGTTTTTTCTTTCATGCTTTTTGGTGTTGTATCTAAGCAGCTACTGCCAAACCCAGGATTATCTAGATCTTCTCCTATGTTATTTTTTAGGAATTTTATAGTTTTTAATTTTACATGTAGGGTTATGATGCATTTCAAGTTAATTACTGTGAAGGGCTTAAATTCTGTGTTTAGTTTCTTTTTTCTTTCTCTCGCTTTTTTTTTTTTTTTGGCATATCAGTGTCCAGTTGCTCCAGCACCATTTGTTGGAAAGACTACCTTTCCTCCGTTGAATAGCCTTTGCTCCTTTGTCAACAGTTGACTATATTTGCATGGGTCTGTTTCTGGTCTCTCTATTCTGTTTCACTGGTCTGTTTGTCTCTTTTTCACTGATACCACACTGTCTTGGTTATTGTAGCTTTATAGTGAGTCTTGAAGTAGGGTAGTGTGAATCCTCCAACTATGTTCTTTTCTTTCAATATTGTGTTGACTTTTGTGGGTCTTTGCCTCTCCATATAAACCCCAGAATGAGTTTGTCAATATCAGCAAGATAACTTGCTGGGATTTTAACTGGGACTACATGGAACCTATACATCCATTTGGGAAGAACTGACACTTTGACAGTATTAAGTCTTCCTACCCATGAACATGGAATCTGTCTCCATCTATTTAGATCTTTGATTTCTTACCTCAGAACTTTATAGTTCCTCATGCAGATCTTATACATATTTAGTTAGATTTATACCTATGTATTTCTTTTTGGTACTAATGTAAATGGTATTGTGTTTTTAATTTCAAATTCCAATTGTTTACTGATGGTAGTTGTTGTTTTTTAAATTTATTTTTTAAATTATGATACACTAAGACCTTTTTCCTTTAGTGTACAATTCTATGAATTGTGATGTATAGAACTGTGTAATTGTGTAACACTAAAGGGTGAAATACTGAATGCTTTCCCCCTAAGATAAGAAACAAGGAGAAGATGTCCTCTCTCACCACTCCTACTCAGTGTTGGAGGATCCAGCCAGTGCAATAAGGCAAGAAAAGGAAATAAAGGTAATATAGATTGGAAAAGGAGATACAAAACTTTTCCTATTCACAGACTACATGACTGTCTATGTAGAAAATCCCAGACTAATCTAAAACAATATGGTCATAGGATAACACACAAAAACCAATCCTATTACTATGTACAAGCAATAAAAAGCAATATTGAAAATTGCAATTGAAAACAACAGCAGCCTTGAAAGAAAGAATGCATGTGTGAGGGAGAGAGAGAAAGAGACAGAAAGAGAGAGAGAGAGAGAAAAGCAGACAGAGAGACTTAGGTATAAATCTAACCAAACATGCACAGGATCTGTATGCACAAAATCCTGACGAAAGACACGAAAGAAGACCTACATAAGTGAAGAGACATAACGTGCTCATAGACTGAAAGACTCAACATGTTATTGAACCAAACTTGGGTCCACTCACCAGCACACAGTAAAGCCAATCTTCTGACACTGGGTTGTGGTGAAGGAAAGGGCAGCATTTATTGCAGGCATCAAGCAAGGAGTCCAGGCAGCTGGTGCTCAAAAGACCCAAACTCCCCGATGGCTTTCAGGGCAAGGGTTTTAAAGACAGGGTGAGGGAGGGGGGTCGTGGGGTGTGTGATCAGCTTGTGGACGTTCTTCTGATTGGTTGGTGGTGAGGTCATCAGGAGTCAACATCGTCAACCTTCTGGTTTCAGCCGGTCTCGAGTCTATGTGTCTGTGGGCAGCACACAGTTAACTTCTTCCACCTGGTGGGGGTTTCAGAATCTGCAACACAGCTCAAGAATATGGCTCAGAATAGTATCTATAGCCCTCGAGGTCCTTGACTATTTAATGGCTAAGCTATTATTATTTTGTCTTGCTTGGCTGTTTTCCTTTGTTTCTGCATTTTCTCACTTCTCTGATTAAATGTATTCTTTGGAACTCAGGGAAGGCCTAGGAGGCTAAAGGTTTTCTATGAACAAGAGGCAGGCAGAGGACACGGTGGGGGATGTTTGTCCCGGGAAGGCTGCCCAGGGTCCTGCCCGGTTACCAACATAGTCGAGATGTCAATCTCCCCCAAAGTGATCTATAGAATTAACACAGTTCCAAAACTCCCAGCAGAACATTTTTTAGATATAGATAAGAAGAGTGTAAAATTTATATGGCAGGTAAATGAGCCAGGGTAGCTAAAATAATTTTTACAAAGAAGAACAAAGTTGGATAAATCACTCTACCCAATTTGAATGCTTTCCATACAGCAACAACTATCCAAACAGTATGGTATCAGCAAAGGACAAATACACAGTCAATGATCAGAAATTAATGATAAGGAGTCCAGAAACAGATTCACATAAATATGGCCATTTGACCTTTGACAACAGTGCAAGTGAATCCGGTGGAGAAAGGACAGCCTGTTCAACAGTGCTGAAAAGTGGATCGGGTGATCGTCCACATGCAAATAATCGAACCTCAACCGAAGCCTCACATCTCACAATTAATTCAAAATGAATCACACAGCAGTGTAAAACACAAAGCTATGAAATGTTTGGAAGAAAACAGAAAAATACCTTCATGACCTGGCCTTTGTCAAAGAGTTCTTAGACATGATATCAAAAGCATAATCCATAAAATAATTCATAAACGAAGAAATCAATTGGACTTCATCAAAATTAAAAACATTTGCTCTGCCAAAGACAGTGTAAAGAAAATGCAAACACAAGATAAATACTGGGAGAAATATTTGCAAATCACATATCAAACTTAGGACTTGTATCCAGAATATATAAAAACTCTCAAAACTCAGTAAGAAAATAACTCAGTTAAAAAGTAGGCAAAAGACATGAATAGACACTGCACCAAAGATGATGTAATGACAGATAAGCACGTGAAAAGATGATCAACATCAAAGCCATTAGGGAAATGCAAATTCAAACCACAATGACACACCACTACACACCAACAAAAACGTCTAAAATCAAAGAGAACACTGGAACTTTGGGATGTGGGGTGCTGGAATGGCTCAGGCCTTGCAGTTGGAAAGGCAAAGTCGGGCAGCCAGTCTGGAAACTGTCGCTCGGAGATTTCTTTTCTCTTTTTCTGTTTTTTTGGCCACAACACACGGCATGTGGGATCTTAGTTCTCCAACCAGGGATAGAACCCGCGCCCGCTGCATTGGAAGGCGGATTCTAACCACTGGACACCAGGGAAATCCTGTTCCGCAGTTTCTTAAACATACACTCACCGTACGACCCAGAAATCCTACTTTGTAGAGAAACAAAGCTTACGTCCACATGCAAACCTGTACATGAGGTTCACAATCATCAAAAGTTGAAAATGCAGAAGTCTTTCATCAGGTGAACCGGCAAACCGTGGTCCATCCACGTCACAGGACGTGAGCCATTTGGCCACTCGGATGGATCTCAAAGGCAGTACGCTGAGTCAGGGAATCCAGTCTCAAAGGTGACGCGCACAATTCTACTTACACGGCATTTTCTTCTGACAGATCCTGCCTCAGGTTTATTTATACAGAGAGCACAGGACACCAGCCCCATGCAGACAGCAGCCCAGGGGTCACACTAGTCCTTCTGTCCTCACATGGGCAGATAAAGGTCTCTACTTGGGAGCCTTTGTGGGGACCTGAGTGGGAGCTGGAGCCGCCTTGGCCTTGCTAAAGGCAAGATTACAATGCCGGAGATCAGTGGCCGCCAGGAATTATGGGGGGTGATGGCAGGAAAGGACCAGCACTCAGAAGGCCTTTGGGACGATGGAGCTGCTCTGTGTCCTGATTGTAGTGGTGGTTGCATGAATCTGTGTATGTGTTAAAAATCCAAAAACAAAACAGAAAGGTTACTTAAAAAAATTTTTTTTACTTAAAATTTGTAATTTAAAAAATGGAAATTACACATTCTAGACTAAAATGTCCAGTGAGCTTTAACAGAAGGAAATTTCTCGACTTAGTCAACGGTATTTATCAAAACTCCACAACTGTGCTTAGATGGAGACGTCAAGAGTCTTCCCACTCAAGTCTGAACGCACAGCAAGCTTCCTTCACCGCCAATATTCTTCGAGATGCAGCCGTGCACATGCAGCCCGCAGAGGAGCAAAGGAGTCCGTGTGTTTGGAGTCCACTGCCGCCTGGGTGGGCGTCCAGGACACCCACCCCGCCACTCTCGGAACCAGCAGATTGGGTACAAACACCAGTGTCTTCTCCATTCCATATAAGCAGGTGCCCCGCCTCCCTGAGGAAATACAAGAAATAAGCCAAACTAGAAATACGTGAGCCCTGTGGGAGGAAAACCCGGAAGCCCCTTTGCGAGACCCTGAAGGGGGTCTGAGCGCATGAGTGTCATGGGTGAAAAGGCAACACTGACACAGTGCGAGGAAGCGCTCTCCATGCTGGACGACAAACAGAACACATACCCTGCGATTCTGGCAGGCCCCCGGGGGCCCCACTTCACCCTTGGGAGCGTCACTGAGCAAGCCCCCAAAAGGAACCGTCACAGGGGCCAACCCGGGAGTTGAGGGAGCAGGCGGCCCAGACCAGCCGCAGCTCCATCAGGCAGTATTTCGATCCATGTTGGCTGCGTTCGCGGGAGATGGGGCTCCGGGCCCCTCCCGCCGCCCTGGCTGTGGGGTCAGAGACAGCCGAGGGGCAGGGGGAGTAACACCTGTAACACCTGCACAGCCAAAGCACCACGCGGGGCCAGGAAGAGAAGTGTGGATCCCGGGGACCCCTGACCCTCAGGAGCCCTGGCTGTCCTGGGACCATTCCCCATATCTCTCCAGAGCTCTGGGGTCGCAGGACCTCCCCGCCCAAGCCCTGGGGTCCTACAGACAACAGCCTGTAAACAGTAGAATCACCAGAAACACCTCCCAGGACCGAGCTGGAATTAATGCCTGCTTTGTGCTTCCTGAGATGTTAGTGGAAAAAGCCATTTCCCACCAACAAGAATACGTACTTAGTTGGTGCCTTTTCATACTTGGTCTGTTTGTTATAAGGGCCAGATCTGTTTATGCCTCAAAAGATTTTTGACTAAAAATGTTCCTAAAGAAGCAACTTGGTTATTATAGTACCCAATACACATTAAAAAAAGACAAACAAAAAACCCCACAGGATTCATTGTCAAATGATTTCTATTTTCACATTCAAATAAAATCCAGGGACAATCAGGCTGCAACAAGAGTCTGACGGACGCGTCAGCCTGCGGGGGGTTGAGACTGACAGGCCTCAGGCACTGGGGAAGCATCCCACGGCCACCTGCCACGTAAAGGCAAAACACACCAAACGCATGGGGTGTTGCCTGCCACCCGGACGGAGGGGCTGCCTGTGCACCCTGCAGGGGCCTGTTACTTACAGGAGCACGGCCGTACTCCAGCGCAACTGGGAGTGGGCGCCGCGAGGTTACCGACCTAGCAAGAGGGCCCCATGCCCCGGGCCTGGCCACAGCTGCCCCAACGAGGGCTGCTGGCCCCACTGGGGGTTTTATCCGTAAGAACCAAAAGTCAAAGGGAGACATTTATCCTCAGCCAGGCAGCAGGTATGGCAGAGGCCCCTGGCTGTGCGTGCTGTGTGCTCCTTTCCTGCGGCCTCCAAAGCCTCTGTCTCATGGCAGGGCATGCAGGATCACATCTGTAACAGCGCTGCCGGTTAAAGCGGGACTTGCATGTTTCACGCAAATGGAGTCTCGCTGGAGAAGCAAATCTCCCGTGCGAGCTACAGGCGGGCGCAGCCTCCCCTTAGTCCCTTGCAGCCCCTCCTCCCAGGCTCAGGGGCTGGGGGGCAGGGGAGACCTGGGCCTGGCTAATCTCCTTCTCACTCTTTCCTGGAGTCATGGGCCCTGATGAAGCCTGCTTCCTGCCGTCCCTGCAGCCCACCCAGCGCCTCGGTGAACGTGGACATTTACACGTGGCTTCGGCACCTTGACATTCGTTAGGTGGAGTAAACGATTTACCAAAAATAAGTAAAACAGGTGAAATTAGTTTCTTAAGACTAAATTTACCATTAAAGTTTAATGATCTGAAACCCACGAGAGCGTAATTTTGGTCAACATATTCTCCCTTTTTTTCAGTTCTGGTTCCCTCAGATTTTCAAGATTGCTGTAAACTCCTTAACCTTTAAAAATTAAAAGTTAGGGATACAGTAAATTGTCTGCGATAGCTGATCGCATGTGTCAACCTGGCGGGGCCCAGTGCCGAGATTAAAATTATTCTGGTGTGTGTGTGAGGGTGTTCCCGGAAGAGATGAGTCTTAGAGCCTCCCGTGTGGGAGGGCATCACTCACCGCCCCCCACCAGGGCCTGGACAGAACAAAAGGGAGGCAGAGGGCACCCTCACGAGAAATGTGGATGCACACGTGTCCCAACACGCCAAGAGAGGGTGCAACTCCAACCTGCGGTCCACCGCTCAGGGGAACCAGAGGTTTTCTTTCACACAGGTTCCCTGGCACACACAGCTGCCAACCAAAGACAGTTCTCTCTCCAAGCAAACAGATGCGTGTGGGCTCCCAGAGTTCCCATCGAACCTCTGGCGCCAACACCGGACCAGCTTCGTGAAGTGCTGCATCCACGGTCACAGTCACAAACGCCATGTGGGGCAGAGTCATTAACCTGGGAGGGTCCAGGCTGGGGGTGGGAGGGCAGGGCCCGGTGTGGCGTGTATGCGCCACGGCACTCTTCGTTACACTGTGTCACCCGAACAGGGCACCTATCTCACGCTCTTACAAACATCTTAGGTAACAAATGTCCAGCCTCAGAGAGCTAGGTAGGTTTTCCTTTTGCTTTTATTACAAGCATATAATATCAATCGGCAAAACACTGAATACAAGCTTCACTATCATAAAATCAGAGCAGTTAAGTAATATTCCAAAAGAGATTTTAGATAAAAACTAGCCGCCAAGAGCACAAAAAATTACACACCAACACAAAGCATAAAACGTGAACTTCCAAACTAAACAGTCAAAAACGTGTCTGCAGCGCCACCTCCACAATCCCCCAGAGCCCCCGATCTCCACGCGGGATGCCAGGGTCGGCAAGGGCTCTCGCCCCTGAACGCTGCATCATACGGGAAAAATGGTTTTCTTGCACCCAATGAAGCTGTTGAACGAGACATTTACGCTAATGCTACACACGTTCTAGGGGACACGTAAACTTCAGGCCCCCTTCAGGTGCACCCACGGACGCAGAGAACACGTGAGCCGGTGAGGGGCCCGGCGGTCCCCAGGAAGGGACAGAATCTCAGTGATGATTGTGGTGTCGCTTGAATTGTTTTCTAACCGACTTATCCCAACCTATTTAGTTTGTTTAAACACCAAGGCAGAGAAACACGTTGGTTTATCAGCTAAGGTCACATGTGATGTGCTGGGGTGTAAATGATTTCCTGAGGGAACAGAGACACTGAACTTTTCGTGATTTATCTGCACTAAGTGTGTTTTCAATGTTTTGAGAGCACATCAGATATCCACGTACAAAGTGGAAACCAGCTGGCTTGTTCCTACGATATCCAACCCAATGACACACTTCAAAATCACTGTAAAATCCATCCTGTGGGCTTTGAAGAAAAATCAAACGAATTTCTAAAGACCTCAAATGCCATGAGGAGGCATCTAGGCCGCACGCGCCGGCGGGCTCAGGAGCCTGGGAAAGTAGCACCGTCACATCTGTGGTCGACACGGGGGCGCGTCCTGGGCCACCAGCGCGCGGGGTCTGAGGCACGAGGCCAGCCTAGGCCACACGTCAACTCGCGGCCGCTGGCCGGTCACTCACTCTCACCGATGGCCGAGCCCCTTGCACAGGCCCACGCACATTCCCAGCAACAGCGTTTTCATGAGAACGACGACGGAAGAGGAAAACCAAAGGGCTGAACGCACACGTTCTGAGAGTCCGCCTACACGGCCTCCATTCAGTGGAGCAGATGCCACGGACAATCCACGTACGTGTGGCGCCGCCCGCTGGAGCCTATCGCACAGAAGCACCAACTGCTTCTCATCCAGGTAACACAAAGCACACGAGTCAGAAGCTACTCAAAGCAAAAAGAAGAAGCTTGCAGAACGCCTCACAATTTCATCTTATATGCCTGTAAATAAAGCTGGACCACTGAAACCAAACAACTGGATGGGAAAATATGATAGAAGGCTTAAAATAGAATAAATAATTTTATAAAGTTAAGTTTTCTTCTTTTTAACCCCCCAAATCTTAAATTCAATATTATATATTCTATCTGAATCTTCTATTTTCATGACACCTGTACCTAGTGAGACCCTGTGCGGCTGACGAGCCCACGCTGCCAACGAGGGCGCCGTTCGGTAACTGACAGTGTTTGTTTTACCAGCATGAAGAGTTGTGAAAACTACTTCACAGTAACTCCATCCGTTAAGAACAAAAAACAAACTTAATAGGATCCAACCACTAACTGATCCTGGCTTTCATGCTGGAAAATACAAAATTCTGCCGTTGATGTTAAACGGACACGAGAGAAAAGTGAACGTTTCCCTCTGACGGCGAGGCCCCCAGCTCCATCCCCGTAAGGCTGCGGTCAGACCGGAGGTGGCGGGAACAGGGATCTCCTGCAGTGAAGACGGTCTGCACGAGGACATCTTAGAAAAATGGGTACTTCTGCTGCTGAGGTTTCATCAGGGTAACACGGACACAAACGCGGGATCAGCAGGTGGCCGGGCCCAGTGGGGACGGTGACGCCAGCTCTGACTCATCTCCACCTCTCTGTGTATTAAGTGCATCGACTTAGCACCATAGCAAATTCAAGTGATTGCAAAGATAGCTGCAAAGTTACAAATATATACTATGCGATTATACAGCCAGGTTCATTTTAATCTGACCTGTGAATTAATTTTATTTGAATTTGGACGCTCACACTGTTTAATCCTTCCTTCCTTTCATCACACAGGAAAATACCTAAATTCTAACGGTACACTTCAACTGCATTGAGAACACACGGTTTTACAGAATGCTTCAGCAGAATGTGTATTTGAGGTAGACAGGTAATACTTAGTCATACACAGCTACTCACTGAACCCTTGAATAGCGACCCTAACAAATGATCGGGGTGAACAGCAAGCGCGGGTAAATGAATCATTCAAACGGTCCCGGGAGTGACGGGCGCAAAGAGAGAGATGAACTTTGACCAATTCCTAAGAAAAACTTGGTTTTATATTTCTGAAAGGCCTTATATTAAATCCACTTGGACTGAGTTAATTTGTTTTTCCCATCACTAAGGGAGCTGCTTCTGACATTTGTAAGTATGAAACAGGAAGCAGAAAAAAACCAAACAAACTTGAATGTCGATGAGCCCAACCATCACTTCCAAAGCAAGTTCGAGAAAAACTCTAGTCACCAAGGTGAAGTTCTTCATGGAAAACCCGGCTCTCAAGCCACCGTCAGGACCACCTACCAAGTGAGGCGGCCCCAGGACCCCAGGGCCCCGGTGATGCAGGAGGTGACAGAGGGGGAGGAGCCCAAAGGTCAGGCAGAAGCCACCGGACGCGGAGAGGGACGGCCACGGAGCGGGGACCAGCTTACCACCCGGAGAAGGCCCGTCTCCTTGCTCCTGTCTTTACACATTCCAAGTTACTATCTTAAAGGAACAAAAATGGATGTGCTGGCAAAGAGTTTATTCTCCAATTCCACAAAAATACTAACATTTGGGAGGAGGAAGGGCTAACAGAGGGTGTGCTGCGTCTGCCCGCGCTGTAGGTCATTAAGTCAGTGGAAAAGCCGCTTCAGCCGCACAGGGGCCCAGGCGCCCGCCCTCTGTGGCTCTAGCGTGCCCGCCAACAGCGGCCGGAGCGTGCCAGCTGCTCCACGAGAGCACGGTGACGCGCCCACCTCTGAAGGCGGGCATGGTGGGACCCGGGGTCTGCACACCTGGGGCTTTGGTGGAGACACGCCCCCTGGGCACCAGCCCCGCCCCGGACGGGGGCGCCGTCTCAGGAAAGGCGCCCCGCCACCACCATCAATCTGTTCAGCAAAACAAAAACGGGAAAGAATAAGCGGGAAGTTAGACGACGGCGCCGAACAACTTGCGCCCTATTTAAGAGAAACAATGTTTGAGAACAAGAATCGTTCTGCGAACTGTCGTCTTCCGGTCCGCCCTGCTGACCGGGCGCGGGGGGGGGGAGCCGCGTCGGGGTCAGGGTGCAGCCCCCCAGCTGGGCTGCGGGCCCCCGGGAGTCAGGGCGGCCCTCGGCTTCACGTTCCCTGACGTGGAAAATGAAATACCATGGTTAACTCACGATACTCATGGAAGCCTCTTTTGGTATGCTTTTAAATTAAATTTTTATATATCTTCTAAATCTTCAGGAAGCTAAAGGCCACATAAATATCGTCATTCACGTGAAAAGACATTTTGTCAATAACTTAGGAAGGATTCAGTAAACGTACAAGTATGTTGGGGGCTTATCGTGAAACCTAATTCATAAACTGAACGGAAGTGACCGAGATTTTCAAGACCTGGAAAGCAAGCAAAGGTCCCGGGTCGGGACGAAGGCCATCGCCACACCCTCCCGCTGGGGCAGAGGCGGCCCGGCCGCGAGGCAGGCGAGGCGACGCGAGGCGCGTCCGTAACCCGTGGCGCGGCGCCTCGCGAGTGTGATTCGCATACAAAAGTGATAAATATTCTCTTTCGGGACCCAGTCCAAACGGTGCCCAGGGCAGCATCCCACGCGGCGGCGGCCCCGCCTGGCTGCGTACTCGCGGGGCGCCCGGCAGCTGAGTCTCTGCTGTGCCGCGGCTCACAGCAGGTCCATCTTGGGTCTGTAGTGCAGCAGGAGCGGTGCTTTCTGCAAGACAAGGGGGCGAGGGAACGGCACCGGTGACCCCAAGGGGACAGGCTGGCGACGGTCCCACGCTCGTCAGCTGCCGAAGGTGAGCCCCACGCCCGGTCCCCACACCTGCTCCTGCCTTGTCTCTCTGTGCCCCACTCGCCCTCAGACCTCGGCTCCAGCTGGGGGTGTCGGCCAGGCTGTCTCTACCCTGCTCCCAGGCAGCCCCCGAAGATGGGATCCCACTCATCTGCCTCCTGTTCCAGAGAGAGGCGCTGCGGCTCGAGGGGACGTGTCCTCTGACTGCAGCGGCCACTCCCTCCCAGGACGTCGGTCACCTCAACCAGGACGGGTGGGGCGAGGCAGGGCCTGGAGACCATGCCTTCCCCGACCACACAACTCTGAGGCCGATGCAGCTTCAGAACGGCTGCATTCCTGACAACCCCGTGCCTGGTCTGGTCGTTATTCCTAAACTCCAGGAAACAGATGTGCCCACAAAAGCAGCTGCTGTTCCGAGCAGACTCTGAAAATCACATACAACGTATCATGTCAAAGTCTCACCTTGAATCTCCACCTTGTGACGACGACGAATTTGAGCGTGTGGTCCTTGCCAAGGATCTCCTCGTTGCATAAAATGTCCAGCTGGCGGGAGAACAAGACCTCGGTCAGCGGGGCCAAGGGCTCGGCGCTCAGGACACATGGTCTCTGGTGCCGCAGCAGTCACGCCAGTCGCTGAAGGGCCACCTGCCCTCTTTCTGGGGCAGCACAGGTGGGAAGTAGCGCCTGGAAGGCCCAATCCCCCCCCCCCCCCAGAGGGCCCAGAGCACTGGGGGGCCTCCGTCCGCACACAACAAGGCAGCGCCCCCGTCACGGGGCTCTGGCGCCCAGACTGCCTTCACTAGAGAGCACGCTGTCCCCCAACATCAGTCCCCTCTTGGCCAAGTTTGTCCCCTTCACCTCAGTGGAAAAAGGTAATGGGCTCCACAGACAGCTTCTCCCTCTTTAGTTTTAAAAGACTTTTGAGAGCGGTTTTAGGTTTGCGCAAAATTTCACAGAAGGTAGAGTTCTCATGTATCTCCTGCCCCCACCTCACAGCCTCCTCCACCATCAACAGCCCTGATGAAAACGTTCGTTACAACCTATGACCCCCATCACCACCCACAGCCTGTGGTTCACATGAGGGTTCACGCTCCGTGTTGTGCCTTCTGGGGGTCTGGACAAACGTATGGACAAACGTCCTCCATGACAGCATCACACAGAGTAGTTTCCCTGCCCTAAAAATCCTCGCTCTGCCTGTTCATCCCTCACCGTCAACCCCCAGCAACCAGTGACCCTTTCACTGTCTCCACAGTTTTACCTTTTCCAGAATGTCATAGAACTGGAGCACACAGTGGGTGCTTCTTTCTCTCAGTCGTACGCACTGAAGGCTCCTCCGTGTCTTTTCATGGTTTGATAGCTCCTTTCTTTTTAGTGCTGAGTAATATTTCTGTCTGGATGGGCCACTGTTTACGTATCCATTCACTTTCTGAAGGACACCTTAGCTGTTTCCAAGTTCTGACAACTATAATTAAAGCTGCTATAAACATCTGCGTGCAGGTTTCTGTGTGGACGTAAGTTTTCAGCTCCTCTGGGTAAGTACCAAGGGGCTTGACGGCTGAATCGTATGGTGAGAGTGGGTTTAGTTTTGTGAGAAAGCACCCAGCTGCCTTCAGAGCGGCTGCACCGTTCTGCGTTCCCAGCGGCAGGGATGAGGGTCCCTGCTGCTCAGCATCCGGCGTCGCCAGTGCTCTGGATTTCGGCCACTCTGACAGGTGTGGAGTGGATCTTGTTGTTGTAATTTGCATTTCCCTGATGACAAATGCTGTTGACCCAGATGGTCTTTTATTTTTATATTTTCTAGGTTTTTTTGGCAGCACCGCACGGCTTGCAGGATCTTAGTTCCCGACCAGGGACTGAACCCGGGCCACCTCAGTGAAACTGCTGCGTCCTAACCACCGGACCGCCAGGGAAGCCCCCAGATGGTCTTCTAAACTTCTCTCTCAGGGCAAGGGAAGAAGGGTCGGGCACCTGTGTCTCCCGTGGCTGCCATGGAAACACCATAACTTTGGGACGTGTAACTCCAGAAACGCAGCCTCAGAGTTCTGTCTGGGAGTCCGCGGGCTCGCACCCTCTGGAGTCTACAGGGTTCCCTGACCTGTGGCTGCATCCCTCCAACCTCTGCTTCCATCCTCAGGTGGCCCTTCCACTCTGTGTCTCAAAACTCTCTCTACTCTTTTCTCTGCGGGTATCAATAGTTCATTCCTTTATATTGTTAAAAAAAATTGTGGTAAAATACACATAAAATTTACCATCTTAACCATTTTTAAGTGCACAGCTCAGTGGTATTAAACACATTCATCACGTGCAACTGTCACCACATCCGTCCACAGACTTCTCATCTTGTAAAACTGTAACTCTGTCCCCATTATAACTTCCCATCCCCCTGTCCCCAGCCCCTGGAAACCCTGATTCTACCTTCTGTCTTTATGACTCTAGGGACCTTGTACAGTGGAATCAGACAGTATTTGCCCCTTTGTGCCCAGCTCATTTCACTTGGCGTCGTGTCCTCAAGGTTCACCCACGTCGTAGCAGGTGTCAGAATTTCCTTCCTGTTTGGGGCTGAATATTCTATTGTATGGACGGACCACATTTTGTTCATGTATCACCTTTTGCCTACTGTCAATAATGCTGCTATGAACGTGGGGGTACAAATACCTCCTTGGGATCCTGTTTTCAATTCTTTTGGGTATTTTTACCCAGAGGTGGAATTGTTGGTGTTCGTGGTAGTTCTATGTTTAGTTTTTTGAGAAAGCCCCGTACTGTTTTCCAGAGCGGCTGCAGCATTTTACATCCACCAACAATGCACAAGGTGACAACCTCTCCGTTTCCTCACCAGCACTTGCTTACTTATCTTTTACAGTAGCCACCCTGCTGGGCATGCGCTGGGTCTCACTACAGTTCAGATTTGCATTTCCCCTATGATTAGTGATGTTGAGCATGTTTTTTTTTTTGCGGTATGCGGGCCTCTCACTGCCGTGGCCTCTCCCGTTGCGGAGCACAGGCTCCGGACGCGCAGGCTCAGCGGCCATGGCTCACGGGCCCAGCCGCTCCGCGGCACGTGGGATCCTCCCGGACCGGGGCACGAACCCGTGTCCCCTGCATCGGCAGGCGGACTCTCAACCACTGCGCCACCAGGGAAGCCGAGCATGTTTTCATGTGCTTGTCAGCCACTCATATATCTTCTTTGGAGAAATGTCTACTCAAGTTGTTTGAGTTTGTGTTGAATTTTAGGAACTGTCTATATATTCTGGATAGTAATTCCTTGTCAGAAATATGACTTGCAAATACTTTCTTCCATTCTGTACAATTTTTTTTTTTTAAATTTCAAGGAAGTCCAAATTGTCTATTTTTTCTTTTGTTGCCTGTGCCTTGGGTATTCTATCTAAGCAATCACTGCCAAATCCAATGTCATTAAGTTTTTGTCCTATGTTTTCTTTTAAGAGTTTTATTGTTTTAGGTTTTACACCTATGATGTAGGTGATACATTTAAAAAAAAATTTATTTACTCATTTGGCTGCGCTGGGTCTTAGTTGAGGCATGTGGGATCTTCGTTGCGGCACGCAAGGATCTTTAGTTGTGGCATGTGAGACCTAGTTCCCTGACGAGGGATTGAACCCGGGCCCCCTGCATTGGGAGCACGGAGTCTTAACCACTGGACCACCAGAGAAGTCCCTTGAATTAATTTTTGTATATCGTATTAGGTAAGTGTCAAACTCCATTATTTTGCATGTGGATATCCAGTTTTCTCAGCACCATTTGTTGAAAAGACTATTGAAGGGTCCTGGCACCCTTGTCAAAAGTCAGTTGACCACATATGTGAGGGTTTATTTTTGAGCTCTCTATTCTGCTCCATTAGTCTGTCTGTCTGTATGCCAACGCCACACTGTTTTGATTCGTGTTACCTTTGGAGTAAGTTCAAGTCCTCCAGTTTGGCTCTTTTTCAAGACTGTTTTGGCTATTTGGGTCCCTTGAGAGTCCATAAAAAATTTAGGGTGGATTTCTTTTTTTTTTTTCTGCAAGAAACATCTTTGGGATTTTGATAGGAATTGCACTGAATCTGTAGATTACTTGAGTAATACTGACATTTTAACAATTTTAAGTCTTCCAATCCATGAATGTGGGATGTGTTTCCACGTGCTTGTCTGTCTTTCAGCAATTTTCGTAACTGTCATTGTACAAGTCTTTCACCTCCTTGGTTAATTCCTAAGTATTTTATTCTTTATGATGCTACTATAAATGAAATGAGTTCTGTAATTTCCTTTTCAGGTTGTTCATTGCTCATGTGAAAAAATGCATCTGATTTTTTTAACATCTTTATTGGAGTATAATTGCTTTACAATGGTGTGTTAGTTTCTGCTGTATAACAAAGTGAATCAGCTATACATATACATATATTCCCATATCTCCTCCCTCTTGCGTCTCCCTCCCACCCTCCCTACCCCACCCCTCTAGGTGGCCACAAAGCACCGAGCTGATCTCCCTGTGCTATGCGGCTGCTTCCCACTAGCTATCTATTCTACATTTGGTAGTGTATATATATCCATGCCACTCTCTCACTTTGTGCCAGCTTACCCTTCTCCCTCCCTGTGTCCTAAGTCCATTCTCCACGTCTGTGTCTTTATTCCTGTCCTGCCCTTAGGTTCATCAGAACCATTTTTTCCCTAAGATTCCATATATATGTGTTAGCATATGGTATTTGTTTTTCTCTTTCTGACTTACTTCCCTCTGTATGACAGGTCATAGACATACATGTCTAGGTCCATCCACCTCACTACAAATAACTCAATTTCGTTTCTCTTTATGGCTGAGTAATATTCCATTGTATATATGTGCCAATCATCTTTATCCATTCATCTGTCGATGGACACTTAGGTTGCTTCCATGTCCTGGCTATCGTAAATAGTGCTGCAGTGAACACTGTGGTACATGTCTCTTTTTGAATTATGGTTTTCTCAGCGTGTATGCCCAGTAGTGGGACTGCTGGGTCATATGGCAGTTCTATTTTTAGTTCTATAAGGAACCTCCATACTGTTCTCCGTAGTGGTTGTATCAATTTACATTCCCACCAACAGCGCAGGAGGGTTCCCTTTTCTCCACACCCTCTCCAGCATTTATTGTTTCTAGATTTTTTGATGATGGCCATTCTGACTGGTGAGAGGTGATAGCTCATTGTAGTTTTGATTTGCATTTCTCTAATGATTAATGATGTTGAGCATCCTTTCATGCGTTTGTTGGCAATCTGTATATCTTCTTTGGAGAAATGTCTATTTAGGTCTTCTGCCCATTTCTGGATTGGGTTGTTTGTTTTTTTGATACTGAGCTAATGCATATGATTTTTCCGTTGACTTTCTATTCTGCTACCTTGCTGAATTAATTTATTAGTTCTGACAGGTTCTTTTTCATGTCTGTGTGTGTGGCATTTTTAGGGTTTTCTACATATAAAATCATATCATCTGCAAACAGAGATAATGTTTTAAATTCTTCTTTTCCAATTTGGATGTGTTTTATTTCTTTTTCTTGTCTAATTTTTCTGGCTAGGATTCCCAGTGTTATGTTGACTAGAAAGGGTAAAAGTGGGCCTCCTTGGCTTGTTCCTTATCTTAGAGAAAAAGCTTTTACTTTTTCACCACTGAGTGTGATATTCGTAACGGTTTTTTCATGTATGGATTTTATTTTACTTTCATATATGGCTACTCTTTCTAGTTTGTTCAGCGTGTTTATCATGAAAGGGTATTGAATTTTGTCAAGTGCTTTTTCTGCATCAACTGAGATGATCGTGTGGTTTTTCCTTCACTCTGTTGATGTGGCATAATTATATTAATCAATTTTCATATGCTGAACCATCCTTGCATTCCAGAAATAAATCCCACCTGGGCATGGTGTGTAAAACCTTTTAACATACTGAATTCTGTTTGTTAGCGTTTTGTTGAGGATTTTTGCATCAGTGTGCATATGGGCTATCGGTCTGTAGTTTTCTTTTCTTGTAGTGTCTTTATTTGGCTTTGTTATCAGGGTTATGCTGGCCTCATGAAATGAGCTGGGAAGTGCTCCCTCCTCTTCGACCTTTTGGAAAAGTTTGAGAAAGATGGGTATTAATTCTTTAAATGTTTGGTAGAATTCAGTGAAGCCGTCAGGTCCAGGGCTTTTCTTTGTTGGGAGATTTTTGATTAGTGATTCAATCTCCTTATGAGTTACAGGTCTATTCAGACTCTCCACGTCTTTGTGGTTCGGTCTTGATGGCTTTGTGTGTCTGGGAACTTGTCCATCGCGTGGGTTATCCAATTTGTTGGCATACAACTGTTCATAGCGATCTCTTACAACCTATTTCTGAAGAGTCAGTAGTGACGTCCCTGCTTCCATTTCAGATTACAGAATCTGAGTCTTCTCTTGCTCATCCAGCTACAAGTCTGTCAACGTTGCTGACCTTTCTGCAGAACCACTGATCTCCCCTATCGTTTTCCTACTCCCTATTTGGTCTATTTGTTCTAATCTTTATTTTTCTCTTCCTTCCGCTAGCTTTGGGTTTAGCTTACTCTTCTTCTTCTAGTTCCTTACGTTGTAAATTTACATTGTTGATTTGAGATCTTCCTTGTCTTTAAGGTAAGTGTTTATAGCTATAAATCTCCCCCTTAGCACTGCTTTCACTGTATCCCATTAGTTTTGGTACGTTGTGTTTTTGTTCTCATTCTTCTCTAAGTATTTTCTAATCTTTGATCCATTGGTTGTTTAAAGCTGTGTCGTTTCACTTCCACAATTCTGTGCATTTTCCAGTTTTCCCTTGGTTATTGATTTCTAACTTCATGCCACTGTGGTCTGAGAAGATACTTTGTATAACATCTATCTTTTTAAATCTACGGAGACAATTTGTGTCTGTCCTTCTCTTATAAGGACACTTGTTATTGAATGTAGGGCCCACCTGGATAATACACGATGGTCTCTTCATCCCAAGATTCTTTACATGTCTGCAAAAATCTTTTTTTTCAAATAAAGTCATATTCACGTGCTCTGGGGGTTAGAAGTAGACATATCTTTTGGCTGCGTCACCACTTAACATACTACAGTCTGCCTTCTGACCCAACAAAATCCACATCCATCCCACATGCAAAACACATTCACCGAACCCCAACATCTCCAACAGACCCAATCTACTCCAGCATCAACTCCAAATCCCCAAATCTCATCTACACACCATCAGCTCAAAGTCCCAGATCTTATCTTCTAAATCACAGGAATCAGGTACGGGTGAGACTCTGGGTACGATGCCTCCTGGGGCAAATTCCTTTCCAGCTGTGGATCTGCGAAACTAGAAAACACACTATCTGCTTTCCAAATACAAGGCTGGGGCAGGATAGATATTCCTAGTCCAAAAGGGGGACACATTAGAAGGCATAAGGGATCACTGGTCTCAGTAAAGTTTGAAATCCAGCAGGGTGAGTTCCATGAGGCTTCAAGACCTGAGAACACCTCACTGTGGGTCAAGGTTCTGCCCTCTGGGCCCATGATGGCCTCACCCACTGGGCCCCAGGCTCTGCCTTGGAGTCATTCTTCCTTTTTCTTTAGGGGTAGCTCACCTGGGCAGCTGAGCAGCTCCATCAGCCTACTTCCCGCGTGCAGAATTTTGGAAGTCTGATAGCCGTCTCTCATTTCTTCCTGTCTCTGTCCCCTTCAGTACGAGTTGGTGGTGTTTCTGCTGATAGCACATTCTTAGAAACCTTGTGAGTCTCCCATGTGTGTCAGAGGTCCAGGCTCTGCAGATCTTTCCTGGGTAACTCCTCTCTATTCCGCCCATGAGATGGCTGAGCCACCATGAGTCAAACAACTAGTCCCTTTAGCAAAAGGCTGAACAGCTACACACTTGGCCTCCTCTCCGGAGCACGTTTTTCTAACAGTCAGACTCCTAATATTACCGTCTTTTTGCAACCTGGATAGGCTGTGGCTTTTCAAAATCATCAAGAGCTGGTTCCTTTTTGCTTGGCAGTTCCTTCCCGAATTCACCTCTCTCCTCTGACGTTTTATTACAGGCAGCGAGAAGAAACCAGACCACGTCGGCAGCAGTCTGCTTGGAAATGTGCTCAGATAAATATCCGTGTTCACCACTTCCAAGTCCTGCTTTCCACACACCGCAGAACACAACTCAGCCAGTTTTCTGCCACTGTGTAGCTAGAATCAACTTTTCTCCCCCATTTCCAATACTATGCTCCTTTTTCCCTTCTGAGCTCTCGCCAGTAGCATCTTTAATACTCCTATTTCCACCAACACTCTGTGCAACACGCGCCTTCAAAGGTGACGGGCGCTTTCTCCACCACGCTCCGTGCTTCCCTCTCGGCCGTCCCCAGAGTCACCTTTAATGGCCACATTCATACCGATAGTCTCTTCAAGGCAATTCGGGTTTTTAAAAATCATGTTTCTCAAAATTCTTCCAACCTGTACCTCTCACCCAAATCCGAAGGCACCGCCACATTTTTAGGTATTTGTTACAGCAGCACTCCACTTCCTGGTATTGAAATGTTTTGGTTTCCCATGGCAGGTATGACAACGTACCACAAACCTGGTGGCCTAAAACAGGTACTTATTTTCTCACAGATGTGGAGGCCAGAAGTTCAAAATCAAGGTGCCGGCTGGGCTGTGCTCAGTCTGGAGGCTCCAGGGGAAGATCCTTCCTGCCTCTTCCAGCTTCTGGGGGCTCCAGGCATCCACTGGCTTGTGGCCGCATCACCCCAACCTCTCGTCTCTGTCCTCACACCATCTTCTCCTCTGTGCGTGTCTCAAATTTCCCTCTGCCTCACTTTTGTGAGGACACACGTCACTGAATTCAGGGGCAGCCCAGATAATCCAGGATTATCTCAAGATCCTTAACTTCAGTATATCTGAAAACACCCTTTTCCTGGCAAAGACCACGCTTACAGGTTGCGGGGTTGGCTGTGGACACATGCCTTTGCGGGGCCACGTCCTACCCACTGTTCTCTACAGCCCACCTCAGAAGTCGGCCTCGTTTCTCCATCCTTACCGCACTACCCTGGCCTGTCCCTCCTGGGACTTCTGCCACAGACTCCCCTCAACTGGTCACTCCTGCTTCCGTCTCGGAACCCCAGCAGCCCACTTGCCTCACAGCCTCAGGGCTGTTCTCATCACAAGCCCCGGCTTAAGGCCCCGCAGTGCCTCCTCTTGACACTTGCTGGTACACAGCCAGCTCCTGCTGACAGTTTATGTCTGAGCAGAAGTGAACGCCCTCGGGAGGGTTCCCCAATGACACCTAAGCTGATGTGCTCTCACCCCTCTGTGCACCGCCCTGCTCTGCACCACTAGGGGACACGTTTTACTTTATTCTCGGCATTTATCGGAACTGGGAAGTATCTTCTCTATCTACCCACCCGTCCTATCCATCCCCATCCACCCATCCATCTGTTTGCGAAACTGAAGAACAGAACTCTTTGTGGTGAAAATATTTAACATATCCTGGGCTTCCCTAGTGGCGCAGTGGTTAAGAATCCGCCTGCCAATGCAGGAAACACGGGTTCGAGCCCTGGTCCGGGAAGATCCCACATGCCGCAGAGCAACTAAGCCTGTGCGCCACAACTACTGAAGCCTACGCGCCTAGAGCCCACGTTCCGCCACAAGAGAAGTCACCGCGGTGAGAAGCCCGCGCGCCGCAACGAAGACCCGACACAGCCAAAGATAAACAAATTAATTAATTAATTAAAAAAAAAAGAAAACATTTAACATATCTTCTTGCAGCCCCCTTGGCATTTCCTCTTCTCTCAACAGTGGCTTCCTGTGTTTGTGGGCTCTGGGCCTCCACTGTCTTCACCGCTATTTACTATCACACTATCTGGGGGTAGGCAAAACAAATGCAGATTTTTTTTTCTGATTGAAAATGTCCAAACAGGACTGTAAAAAGCAAACAAACCTGAAGAACTTCAGAAGTATCACTTTTACAAATAAGAAGCGACTCGTTATAGCTTCTATTTACCTCGTTGAAAGACGAGAGGTTGAGTTTTTTGGCAATGAACTTCTTTAGGTGCAGGACTGTGGCCTGGGCTGAGCAGCGGATCCATTTCCGTTTCAAGCCCCGCAGTTTGCTGCTGTTGCATTCCAGACAGATGCTCACCTTCAAGAGAAAGGACACAGCTGGGCAGGCTCATCAAGGGGGACCCTACTGGGCTACTCACTGGAGGCTTTCTTAGATATCTACTGATTCCATTAAATCTAAGAACGCTGACTTTTCTGAATCATAAATCTGTTTTGACCTAAACACCGCAGAAAAAGAATTTCACTTTCATCTTTTTACACTGTCTTAAAAATCTGTTTACTGTTTGCCATTTTGTGAAATAAAAATCTAACACTATTTATTCTGTCTTATTAGCATAGTACTTTAAAGTAACCCGAGAATTATTTATTGATTGTGGCAGTGTGTGCTGGCCTCAGAGTTAAGCCGACAAGGACTGGAATCCTGTTCTAAAAGCTCCTGGCCGGTGGGACACACACGCATCTCCCCAGAGGCTGTGCTAAGTGCTCGGCATAACGACAAGGAACGACGCGGCACACACACGGCAGGCGCACGGACCCTTCATCGAGGAAGGTCTCCAGAGGAGGTTGAGGAAGACAGCGAACTCACTAGAGAACAGCGCCCTCTGAGCAAAGGCACAAAGTCTGAAGCTCACAGCTCCATCCTGGAAGACCACGTTCAGTGGGATTAGAGTACTCGGTGTGTGGCAGGAACTTCCAGACAACAAACCAAGGAAAAGTGACTCTCGGATCAGGTGGTGCCTGGCAGACGCAGAAGGGAATGTGCTGAGGAGGGAGAGCCCTGGCCACAGGTGAGAAAGTCCCACCTTGGATACCTCACCTCTCCTCACTCACAGGCAAGTAATTCTCTAGCAACAGCCACAAAAAATGGCACAAGCAGACCCCCAAAATTCAGACAAAAGAATTAACAAAGGAGTTAACTGAAACATGTATGTCTAAAACTACTAGAGGCATGAAAGAAGGAATTAAAAACATAACACACTAAGAATAAAGAACAGGCAGGTATAAAAGATAACCAAATGTAACTTCTAAAAATAAAAAACCTATTCACATAAATTAAAAATGCAATGGATGGTCAAATCACAGATTAGTCTCAGCTGAAGGCAGATCAAGTTTCTGAAAGATCAATTTGAGCAAATTATCCAAAAGAAGCATAGAGACGAAGATATCAATTAAAATAAGAAAACAAAAGAAAGGTAAGAGACGTGCAGACAGATCAAAGAGTCTAACGAACACACCACAAGAGTTCCAGAGGAAAGAAGGGAAAATAAGGGAAAGGCAAAATTTGAGAAATATCAAAGACATAAGTCCTCAAATTCAGGAAGCAAAAGAACCCGAAACAAAGGAAGTAAGAGGAAACCTGCACCCAGACAGACATGGCGACCCCTCAGAACACAGCGGGCCAAGGCCCAGGGCAGCCACAGAGGTGGGCCCACAGGCAGGGCTGGCGCTCAGGCCACTGAGCCCAGACCGTGAGCCGACAGGAAGGAAGAGCAAAATTATCATTCAGGGTGGAAATGAATAAAGTCATCTGCAAACGGAAAGAGAACGTAAGCAGGAGAAGATGTAGCTCAGGAAGAAAAAGCCTGAAGTGGATGGACTGGCTGGGGTTTAGGAGGTGCCCAGGCAGCAGGCAAGCTCTGGTGTCGTTTAGGAGGGACAGAAAGAGACTCATGTTAATTCTGGACTTTTAAAAAATGCATTCATTTTAGAATTTCATTAGCACTAAAATAATAAAAATAGGACATATAGCCTGCTAATCAGAGGCAAAAAAGAGATTAAATAAAATTTATTAATTCTACAGAAGGGACTCAAGGGAGGGGGCACAAAAAATACAAATGGAAAGCACAAACTAAAGCAGAAATAAACCCAACTTTACTAGCAATCGTGGTAAATGTAAAATAACTTGCCAGTTAAATAAATTTTGATTCGATTTTTAAAAACCCCCCAGCTCTCTGCTGTAGAAAGTGTCACATTTAAGAAAGATGTTAAAAAAACTGAAATACCAGGCAAAAATAAAACAGACAGTTGTGTTATTACATAAAACAGATTTCTTAATAGGAAAAATCTCCCTAAGGATGGGAAGCATTTCTAAAGCTGAATGCACCTAGTAGCAAACTTAAGAATGATGAGAAGTAGAAGTCCCCAACGCAGTCGGGGTTTCAGAGTCTCTGTCAGGGATGCTGAATTCTGCCGGCCTCAGGCACACGGGCCAGATGGGCGTCTGTGTCCAGGGCCAAAGCAACAGGCCCAAGACCCCGGCAGGAACCAGCCGCACACAGAACCCTCAACCCACCACCGGTAGCCACGTGGGCACGGGCAGGGCCGCCGGCTGCACTCCTGTACCCCAGCCGGAGAGGCCTCGTGCCCGTCAGAGGTGCTGACCAGGTAGAGAGGGCACAGGCTCCCCAACTACGGGCGTGTCACCCGACGAGGAGGCTCAGTTTGTGTGAACGCAGGGGTGACCATGGAGTATGACCTACGTGGAGGAACTCAGGACGGTAACACGTTTAAACCTTTCACACAATGTTAACCTCTGGACCGTATGAATGTATTACCTGTTTAAACGCACCAAGATAAAGCATGTTTGTAACTTGTTAACCGCTCCACTGCAGTATAATGTACATGCATCTGTTTTAAGTATACCATTCAGGAATTTTTAGTAAATTTAGAGAGGTGGGCAGCCATCACCACCATCCAGTCTGAGGTCAGTCCCATCAGCTCATAAAGACTCTCGGAGCCTTGGCGGTCAACCCCGCCCCACCCCACCCCAGGCGGCCACCCCTCGGCCTGTGTCTGTGGACCGGCCTCTCCTGGACGGGCTATAGATGGGATCATACAAGACGCAGTCTTCCCGTCGGACTTCTCTCGCACAGTAAAGCGGTGTGAGACTCAGGTACACGGCAGCACCTTGCACCGCTGACCAGTTCCCACTTGTCAACATCCCCGTCAGCGCCTGTCAGCGCCTGTCTTTTTGATTGTAGCCCTCCTGGTGAGTGTAAAATGCTACTTCATTTTGGTTTTAATCGGCATTTCCCTAATGAGTAAAGTTGTTGAACATCATTTCACGGGACTATTAACCATTTGTAATTCTTCTCTGGTGAAACGTCTACTGAAATCTTTTGCCAATTTCTTAATTGGATTGTTTATCTTCTTATTGAGTTTAAGAGTTATATGTTATAGATACAAGTCCTTTTCAGAAATGTGATTTGCCAGTATTTTCTCCCAGTCTGTGGCCTTTTAAAATTTTCTTAATAGAGTCCTTTGAAGAGCAGCAATTTTTTTTTTTTTTGGGGCTGCACTGTCGTTAGGCCCCTGACCAGGGACTGAACATGGGCCCTCGGCAGTGAGAGAGCAGAGTCCGATCCGTCGGACCAGCAGGGAGGTCCCAAAGCGCAGCAGTTCTTTTCTTTCTTTTCTCAAAGTGCTGCTTGCTTTATGTTTAATTTGTCTTATTTTCTGGCCCCACCATGCGGCACGCAGGATGTTAGCTCCCCGATCAGGGATCAAACCCACACCCCCTGCAGTGGAAGTGTGGAGTCCTAACCACTGGACCGCCAGGCAAGTCCCAGGAGCAGCAGTTCTTAATTTCATGAAGTCATTTTATCAATTTTATTTCCTGAGTTGTGTTCTTCATTTTGGATCTGAGAACTGCAGGCCTAACCCAAGGCCCTAAACAGTTTCTCTCATGTTTTCCTATAAAGGTTTTCAACTTTTAGCTCTTATATATATATTTTAATCAATTTATTTATTTTATTTATTTCATCTTTGGCTGCATTGGGTCCTTGCTGCAGTGCGCGGGCTTCTCATTGCGGCAGCTTCCCCTGTTGCAGAGCATGGGCTCCAGGCGCGCGGGCTTCAGCGGCCATGGCACAGGGCCTCAGCAGCTGCGGCTCGCAGGCTCTAGAGCGCAGGCTCAGCAGTCGTGGCGCACGGGCCCAGCTGCTCTGTGGCATCTGGGATTCTCCCGGACTAGGGCTCGAACCCATGTGCCCTGCATTGGCAGGCAGATTCCTAACCACTGTGCCACCAGGGAAGCCCCAACTCTTATATTTTGAGTTAACTTTCGTATGTGGTGTGAGGCAAGGCACAAATGAACCTTTCTGCACGTGGATGTCCGTCCAACTGTCCCAGCACCACTCGAAGAAGACACTATCCTTTCCCCAGTGAAGGGCCATTGCACCTGTGCTGAAAACCAAATGACCCTAAATCTTACGGGCTTATTTCTAGGCTCCAGAACTGGTTCCATTGACTTAAAAGTCTACCTTAACACCTAAAACAAACGTCTTGATTACTGTGGCTTTTTAGTAAGGTTTGATGTTCACATTTTTCAATGCATACTTTAAAAAGTAGTGGGTCAAAAAGAAATCACAATGAACATTTCAAAATATTTAGAACCAAACAGTATAATGGAAACTATATGAAAATTCAACTCAAGAAATTAAGAGAAAGTACAAGAGGGAACGTAGAAAGAGCAGAAGGAAGGAGCGACTGGCGGAAAAGAAAGCGGTTCAGCCTCTGGCAACGACAACCAGAAAGCGGGAGGCATGCTGTGATACCAGGAAGAGAGGCGGAGGAACAGGTGCACAGGCGGCAAGGCCCGAAGACAAGCGCAGAATTCTAGGGGCCGCTCCATGCCCCAAGCGCTGAAAACCTAAGTGCAAACAGAAAGTTCCCTAGAAAATATATAACTGATCAAATGAACTAAAAAAGAAACAGAGGATTTGAGTAGGACTGAAATCATTAAGGAAATTTAATTTGTATTGATAGTTAAAAATCTTCCTACTCCTCTCCAAAAGAATTAACCAAGATCTGATGGCTTTATACAGGAAGTTTAACCAAAACAGTCAACAAAACTGATGCTCTTAATCTCATACAAACTCTCCTAGAGAATAAAAATGGGAAAAGAGAGCCTATCCCCAGCTCTGAGACTTACGACCCCGATACCAAAACTAAACAAATGCCTATGAAAAAGGTGTAGGCCAACTCCCGCAAAATGACTGAGAAAATGTCAAAAGACCCAACACACAGGTCCACGAACACAGAAAGCAATCTGCATGTAAAGGAACTGAGAGAGCCACACCCCCTCCCCGGGAGCTGGAGATGGAAAGGAAACGGCCCGCGGAACCCAGGGAGTCTGGGATGGGCAGCGCGTGGAGGACGTGCCCGGGGAGGCTGGGGCCAGCACCCAGGAGTCCGCGAGGGCTGGAATAATCAGAGCATCAGACAGAAAACAGTGAAATCCTCACCCCGCGGCGTGTGCTATGCACGCGACACGGGACACACTGCCGGTCCTACAGCTGTTCCGCGTCACACGGCACCTACAGGAAGCAGCTACATGACGCACCTCAAGAAAACTCAAAAGTATAATTTTACCTGAGAAAAGGGAGCTGCACAAAGACACCTGTTCTCTGGGCTCTGCGGTTTGTGGCTACATCATACCACCCAGCTGGATACCCGCTCGGTAAACAGTCTCTGGAGAGCCCAGCAAGTCCCGCGGCTGCTTTCTAACCCTTCCTGGGCTGAGCGCTTGACGCCCTGTACCGCGCGCTGCCCACGCTCCGGGCCCTTCCCCGCCTGGCAGGCCCTGCTCCAGGCCCGGCCCACCCTCTCCCCTCCTCCCGCGCCCCACGCCTGGAGCCCCTGATGCGTCCCCGCCCCGTGGCTCCGAGCGCCCCGACCCCAGGGCGCCTCAGCCCCACAGGGCGGGGGCCCTCACGGGCAGCACGTGGCGCATCCTGGGGAAAGGCAGGCCAGGTGCCAACCGACCGGGCGCCCCCCTGCCAGCGGCAGGACACCTGATTCCCAAGGGAGCCACGATGCGGGCGGCAGGGACGCTGCCGAACAGGCGGCTGAACAGACTCCCAAGCACGGGCCCTTTGAGCCCCGCCGTGGACGAAGCCACCGGAAGGACAGAGTGTCCTGCAAGGAACAGGCCCGGGACAGCCAGGAGCAGATAGGCCGCCAGGGTCCCGATGCCGGAGAGGAGGCGGGGGGGACGGCAGCAGGTGGGGGGGTCAACCCCACGCTCGAAACCGTCCACCCCCGGCACAGGCTGAGGAGGAAGGAGCTGGCCCTGCCCGGCGGGCCCGCAGCTGCCCTTGCCCGGCGGGCCCGCAGCTGCCCTGGAGGACGGAGGGGGCAGGCTCTCGGGAGGAGCGGCCTGGAACTCAAGTAACAACAGAACAACTTATTTGAAAAAGGGAAGAACAGCTGTGAAGGGGTCTGAAGTTGAAGCCCGGGGGCTCAGGGTCCCAGGAGGCAGCGTGGAGAGCAGGGTCCCCGAGTGGGAGGAGAAGGTGGGACGCCAGACACAGGATGGTAGCAGAGACGGGCTCCCAAAGCCCTGACCTCCCCGGGACAGGGATCCTGCCAAGTTCCGAACGGGGGAAACAGTGCGCTCCTGAGGAAGGGGAACGTCTGAGGAAACGAACGTCCCGGTTACTGGAAGCCATCTGGCGAGAGCACACGGCTCAGAGCAGTGACAGACCAGGTGCGCGGCGCTCAGCCTGGCACTGACTCTCGCCCCACAGGGATGCAGCGGGGCCCACCCCCCGGGCAGGCTGCTGGCTCTTGAAAGCAACCGATCAAATAGACAAATCTTCGGCACGTTTGGGGTAAAAAAGAAACGGGAAATATTGGTAACGATAAACACGAACACTGGAGATTGAACGCTGACGGAGCAGGGGTTAAGCGAGAGGGCCCTCCCTGTGCCTGGAGGGGCCGGGCCGGCAGCTCCGACCCCAGATCCCGGCGGGGCCTCCAAGTCCAACAAGAGGTAACCCAGCAGAGCCCAGGAGAGGGGACATGCGGGCCCCAGAGGGGCGCCCTTCACCCCAATGTTTATTCTTCTCTCCATTCACGTGAAACGCATCTGAGCACACCCAGCATTCCACACAGAGGCACTTCTACTCCTGTGATGCTTGTGGAAATGTTTTAGCAACACAAGCATATAAACTGGAAAATTAAGGTTCCGTTTTTCCATTCTTATACCTAAACCACACTATTTAATTATGTCTTTAATAAATATAAGCGTACACATCCTCACGTTTTACTTATTAAACATACATGCAGTGATTAGAATATGTATATATATGTAGAAAGGTGGCTATAAGCAGACCTTGCTTTATTGTGCTTTGCAGGTACTGTGTTTTTTATGAACTGAAGATTTGTGGCAGCCCGTGTTGCCAGATGATGACCAATTTTTAGCAATAAAATATCTTTTAATTCAGCAATGCACGTTGATTTTTAGACATGACGAAACTACACACTAAACACAGTACCGCACGGTGGAAACATAACTTATATGCGCTGGGAAACGCCCAAAATTCACAACTTGTTTTACATAGTGGTCTGGCACCGAACCGCAGTGTCTCCCGAGGTGTCCGTCTGTGTAAATACGTGTGTGGGTAGCTATGCTACATATATACCCTGATACAGCCAATGCCCCTAAGTTTTCGTGGCTATTCCCGAGCTTTTCCTCTCCCAGATGAGGCTCAGAAGCCACTGGTTAAATTCCTATTTATAATAAACGGTTAAAGTCACAACCACGGAGATTAATTTGGGGAGAACTCACATCTCAACACCAACCTTCCATCCAGAAACATCCAACTATTCGGTTTTCTCTTACGTTCTCCCATAAGAAGAGCGTGTCTTTGTTTCAGCCTCACACATTTCTCGTTAGGCGGCCTCAGCGTTTTTATTAGTTATGTGAACAAGGCCGCCCACAGCGTCTGACTATGACACACTGGTCCCATCACCCGAACGAGCAGTTTCCCTGCGCTGTCCGAGGTGCCACGTCACAAGACGTGTAATCTGAGAGCCACGGCGCGCCCAGCTCACGTTCTCCCGTCTCCTAACTATTTGGGCTGGATCCCCCAACTCATGCTGAGTGACAGCTGAGAAGGGACATTTTCTTGTTCTGACACTCATGAGACAACTCTGTTCCATCATGAAGTGTGACGACTGCTGTAGCTGTCGAGTCAAGGTACCCTAATAAAAAGATCCATAGACATGGATACGGGATTTTATCAAACTTTTGTAGCATCACTCTGATGATTTAGTTTTCCTTTTTTAATCTGATAATGTAGTAAGTGACAGATGAATAGCGCCCTCAAGGTTACATTCTCACTTTATTTTGCATGGACGATGCCTGCCCCACATTCTCCACAGGACAACCCGGGGTTGGGGTCGGGGGGAGCTGAAGACACCCACGGCGGGTGGAGGCCGAACTTTAAAACTTTTTATACCTAAAATGTTCCACAGTGAGTATGCATTACTTTGGCAATTAAAAAAAGAAGGGAATGGGAATTCCCTGGTAGTCCAGTGGTTAGGATTTGGTGCTCTCCCTGCCGAAGGCCCTGGTTCGATCTCTGGCCTGGTCGGGGAACTAAGATCCCACAAGCCACGCCGCACGGCCAAAAAAAAGGAAAGAAAGGTAAGTAACAGAAGGAATTGGAAGGAAAAACTAAGAAAGTTGCTGACGTTTTAGCGTCTGTACTGTCTGTCGCCCTCGGCCTCCTTCTTTGTTAAAGGAGAAGCGCCCCTGGGAGGGCGGGGGCCGAGGCAGCGCCCACCTGCTCGTCGCTCCTGTGGTAGTCGCCGTCCTCCTCCTGCTTCTCTTCTGCCGCTTCTTTGTTCGAACTGTCATCTGCTTTGGTTTCTCCTTTTAGCAAAAACAGAAAATACTGGGTCATGAATCCAAAGTGTTAAACCGTTGTTTTTTAACTCTACCGTACACTTGAACGCTATAAAAACCCACTGTATTAAGAGTTTGCACACGTGAGAGCTGGGGAAGCGCTGCTCTCCACGGTGCTTTACGCGCTGCGCCCTCGGGGCCAGTGGCACGTGTCCGGGCAGAGGTGCCCCACCAGCCCAGCAGCACCGACGCCTCACGCCTCAACTACGCCAGGCAGCGAGCCATCCCCGAACTCTCACTGTTCCGGCACGGCTTTAAATGTTAAGACCCCACTTAGGGAAAGGCGGGATTCCTGGCTCCCTAGCTGCCTCTTGGCCACGCCTCCCCGGGGGGCCCGAGCTCGCACAGTCTGCAGCCCCCGCTTCCCAGGCCGACAGCCAAGCCTCTCCCTGCTGCTCACACTGCTAGAAAAGCACACGGCGGACTAAAGGGGTTTCGGAATCTGTGTGGTCCATGGCGTCAAAGATTCAAATAAGTTGTTATGATACGTACAGATTCTAAAGCACCATTAATTTTACGTCACAGCCAAAGTGGAGTTTGGCCATTCTGTGAGAAAACAGACAAAGCCGGGAGAAGAGCCCTGGGAGGCCCGCCGTCTGAATGCCCGTGCGCCCTCCACACCCCACCTCCAGGCACCTTCGGGTACCCCCTCAGGCTTCCTCTCACTGGCCCACCACGTAACCTCTCGGTCGGAGACCCCATTTCTCAGCACCACCTAAGTGACACTGACGACTACCCGCACCTCTGTCAAGGACCTGTGTGGGGAGTGGAGGGACACAAGGGGCTCTTAGCAAAAGGTCTAGCAAATAAAACCCAGCTCACTCACCATTTCGATGGGAATCTAGGTGCTGTTTTGCAGAACAGGTCTCCCCCTTGATGTCTCCAGGCACTTCCAGGCCTAATTTGTGGTAGAATTCCCTCTGTTTTCTCATTTCCGCTATTAAAAATTAATATATAATCCTTAATCTTAGGTAGGCAACGGATCACATTAAAATTCTGCTCACAAGTATCACATGAAGAAAACTGAAGATTTGGATTAAAAGTCTGAAGGCTTCTACTCATGACAAAATGACAACTTTGGACTGTGCCCCCTCAAATTTTGGAGCAGCTACCAGCTGTGGGCCGTGGGGCACGTCCCGGGTCGGGGCCTGAGCCCCCCAAGTGGGGGTGCTGCCGGTTCTCTGGATGTGCGTTCACAGCCCCGCAGGCCCCTCCTAGGCAGGGCTGCCGTCCCCACCGCTGCTGTGGCCGCCCCTAGGCGTGCCCGACGGGGGGGAACCAGTACTCCCTGGCGTCTGTGGCTGGCGGTCACAGCTCGCTGAGTCCTGGAGGCACGGAGCCGCCCACCACAGGGGAAGGGTCCCTACTGAACGGGGGCGACGGGCACCACGCGGCCTCCTGCCCTGGCCGTCGGCCTCCAACCGCTGAGTGGGGACTGGGCCGGGCGGCGAGAGGACAGCTGGTCCAGGCTGCACCCTCGTACGTTCCTGGGAAGGGCCGACTCCGTGACACAAGGTGGCTACTGATGTACAGTTCACACGCACGTAACGAAGCAACAGTCACCGCCCAGGGCCACACGGGAGGTAGCAAAGGAAATTTAAACCCAAGCTGCTCAAAGCAATAACGTATAAATCATGCTGTGAAAAATATTTATGTGCAGGTGACCAAGGAAAGCTCGGTGGCACTTTTCGCCTGCACGTGTGTCTCGCCTAAACACCACGAGCTCCGCAAGGGCCAGGAACATGCCTTGGTCGCTTCCTGGACCCACACAGACACTCCAAAATACCTGATTGTGCAGGAAAAAATAAAAGCGTGAGGCAGCGGACCCGGACGGAAAGAGGGAGGCCTCTCCGAAGTGCACTGAGCGCAGGCCGGCCCAGAGCCGGGGCGTTGGAACCAAAGACGGCGAAACCACGAGTCTGTGAAGTCTGGGATCAGCTTGAAAGGAAACGTTTCCCTTAAACAGTCACATAAATGCCGGCAGAGCAATGAAGCCCTGAAACGCACTGCTGGTGGTGGGAGCCCGTTCCTATCTGTCCTTCAGGGAGGGCAGGGTCTGCAGGTAACAGCCCCCCTGATCAACGCGAAGAGGGACTCCTCACCTGACAGGTGGACAGGATGCCGCTTCACACACGGGCAGACACTGCACTTGGAGCGCAGTGAGGGTCTGCGGCCGCCCCGCGTCAAGCGAGTCTGTCGGCACCTTTTTCCAACAGCATCTGCTCACTTTGGGTCCCGTTTTGGTAATTCTCGAAGTACTTCAAACTTTTCCATTATTGTTTTATTTGTTATGGTCTCTGTGATCAGTGATCTTTGATGTTACTATTTTAATTGTTTTTTTTTGTTTTGTAGTTTTAATTAAAAGATGTATACTGCTTTTTAGGCATAATGCTATCGCACATTTAATAGACCGCAGTATAGTGTAAACGGAACTTTTTTATATGCACTTGTGTATGATCTGTGTGATTCACTTTATTGCAACATTCGCTTTACTGCGACGGTCTGAAACCGAACCTGTGGTATTTCCGAGGTCTGCCTGTACCTGGTTTTAATTTCCATTTCTTTAATTTTCACCTATAAGAATGAAAAAGGATTGAAAAATAACAATACTCAATGTCAGATATACACAGGTGTAGAAATGTCAACTGGGATAACTTTTCAGGAAAGTACCTCAGCATATATATAAAAAATATTTTAAAACTTAACTGCTGACCCAAAAGTCCCTACTGCTAGTGATGTATCCCAAGGAAATAACCGGGTAAGGGCATAAGAAGATAAAACCTTATTTGCAACAGTGAAGTATCAGAAACAACCTAAATGCTAAGTGTCTGACAACGTGGGCTGGGCCAATCAGAAGAGCTGACTCCCAGGGCTTCGCTGGTGGCACAGTGGTTAAGAACCCGCCTGCTAATGCAGGGGACTGGGTTCGAGCCCTGGTCCGGGAGGATCCCACATGCCGCGGAGCAACTAAGCCCATGCACCACAACTACTGAGCCTGCACTCTAGAGCCCGCAAGCCACAACTACGGAGCCCGAGTGCCACAACTGCTGAGCCTGCGCTCTAGAGCTCGCAAGCCACAACTACTGAGCCTGCGCTCTAGAGCTCGCAAGCCACAACTACTGAGCCTGCGCTCTAGAGCTCGCAAGCCACAACTACTGAGCCTGTGCTCTAGAGCTCGCAAGCCACAACTACTGAGCCCGCGAGCCACAACTACTGAAGCCCGTACGCCTAGAGCCCGTGCTCCACAACAAGAGAAGCCACTGCGATGAGAAGCCCGTGCACCGCAACGAAGAGTAGCCCCCGCTCGCCACAACTAGAGAAAGCCCGCCCATCAATGAAGACCCAATGCAGCCAAAAATTAAATAAATAAAATGAAATTTATTTAAAAAAAAAAGAAGAGTTGACTCCCCGCCAGACTCATTCTGTCCCAGAAGACATTTCCAGACAGGGCCACAGAGCCTCAGAACCCTTGTCAACACCACACTGGAGATACCACTATCATCCACTACTGACAGCTGACACGCAAGATAAATCTAACTTATCTGCTATGCTGGGGTAAGAGAGTGGGCCATTTATTCAGTGGATACTTTGCAGCCAACAGAAAAGATGACACAGATCATATTTATGGATGCGGGGCAGCTCTACAACAAACTGTTATGAGAACATTACAGACAGAGTATGACCTCATTTTGGGGTGAAAGTGATGATAGTGGTAAGACTAGGACGCTGTGAGGTCAGGGGAGGGAGGAAAGGCTTATAAAAAGTACCACCACCCTGGGCACACGTACTCCACTGCACCACAAACCTCGGGGTCATCACAACAGATGCAGAAGCACCGTCTGCTGGAATCCAACACCCACCCCTGACAGACAGCAGCCGCGCCTGGTGAAGGGCACGCGGGAGCCTGCAGCCGACTTCAGGCCTGCGGGTCGGAGACTGAGTGCCTCCCCGGGGTCAGGAACAGGATGGGTCCCACATCACAGAGCTCTAGCCCGGGGCTGGCAGACGCTGCTGTGAAGCACAGACAGTGAACTGGGGCTCTGCATGCTGAACATCAGAACTGAGGCATTTCATCAGTACTTACGCAACAGAAGAGGGAACGGAATTTTTACTGAGGAAACTGAAATAGATATATATTCAATACCATATGTACACAGGCATACATATCGGGTGCACTGCTGCCATTATTATTTTGAACAAACTGTTATCTATTAGATAAATGAAGAATAAGAAAATTAAGCGTCTTTATTTTACCTTCACTTATTTCTTCTTTGATGCTCTTCCTTTCCTTAGTAGGTCTGAGTTTCCGACCTTTATCATTTTCCTTCTTTCTAAAGAACTTCTTTTAACAACATCTCTAGAAGGCAGGTTTACTGGCAACAAATTCCCCCAATTTCTCTTTGTCTGAGAAAGTCTTTACTTCTCCTCACTTCTGGAGGGTAATTTCTCAGGGTACAGAATCCTGGGCTGCTGGTTTTTCTCTCAACACTGTAAATATCTCACTCCACTCTTTGCTTGCAAGGTTTCTAAGGAGAGGTCAGATGTAATTCTTATCTCAGTTCCCCTGTAGGTAAAGTGTACCCCTCCCCTCCAGCTCCTTTCGGGACTTTTTTCTTTATCTTTGACTTTCTGTACATTGAAACTGACATGCCCAGGTGTAATTACTCTGGCATTTGTCCTGATGGGTGTTCTCTGGGCTTCCTGGATCTGTGGTTTGGTGTCTGACATTGATTTGGGGAAATTCTCAGTTAAAATGTTTCAGTATTTCTTCTGTTCTTCCCTCTCTTCTCCTTCTGGATTTCCCATTATGTCACACCTTCACCCCACAGTCCTTAGATGTTCTGTTCTTTCAGCCTTTTCCCTTTGCTTTTGGGTTTTCAGGGACTCTGTCGAGATGTCCTTTCGCTCAGAGGTTCCTTCCTCAGCCGTGTCCACTCTAATCAGCCCATCAAAGGCAACCTTCATTTCTGCTGCAGGGCTCCGATCTCTGGCGTTCCTTTTCGGTTCTTCCTTAGGATTTCCACCTCTCTGCTCACATTCCCCTTATGTCCTGCATGCTGTCTACTTTATCCATTAGAGCCCTCAGCACGTTGACCACAGTTGTCTTGAGTCCCGGTCTGATAATTCCAACATCCCTGCCGTGTCTGGTTCTGATGCGTGTTCCATCTCTTCAGATTCTGTTTTTTGCCTTTTAGCATGACTCGTCGTTTTTTTCTTGTTAGCTGGACATGACACTGGGTAAAAGGCACTGCTGTGAATAGGCCTCAGTGCTGTGGTGGTGGGTGGCGGGGACAGGACACCCCACAGCCTTGACCACGGTTGTCCTTGGTGAGCTTGAGCCTCTGGACTGTGAACCTCGCTCATGCTTCTCAGGTTTTCCTCCCCACTCGGGCGGGACAAGGTGGCTGAAGTTGGGTCTTTCCTGCCCCCAGGCCAGTTTTGCTCCGATAATAGCCCAGCAGGCAAGGTTGTGGTTAACTGGGTCCCCGGAGGTCAGGTCTTCTTCAGACGTACCCGGGGCCTGGGGCACTTCTTTCCCCTCCCCTGCTGGGGGAACCTGGTCGGGTTCCTGGAGACGAACCTCACAGCATCGTGGGGCTCGCTGTGAGACCAGCCCCCGGGCAGGTCTCAAGTCTCGGACTTGTCTACCAGGAGCCTCAGCGACCCCTCAGTCACAGGTCAGTCTCTCCTGCCCAGGCTCTGGCTCCTGGGCGTTTCTGGTCCTGAGTCTGCGGCAGGCAGCCGTGCGCCCCCGCGTCTGTGGTCAGTGCCCCATCTCGGGGGCAGCGGCTGGCCCTGCACCCTCCTCTCTTACAGTCTAAGAACTGCCGATTGTTCAGCGCGTTCTGCCTCTTACTTGTCGTCGGGACGAGCGGAGACTTCTAAGCTCCTTAGGTGAGGCACCAGCAACCTGAAGTCACGAAGTTAAAAACACAGTAGTAATACCCGAGCGTGAACTTTGCAGTGCGGCCACTAACGAGAACGGACGCCTGTCGGGTGGCGGATGACGCTTGTTTAGTGGGGTAAAAAGTGCGTGCTGCTTAGTGCCAAAACCGACCGCCCATGTCCATCTGCAAGGAGACCTTACATGCTTCACCTTGAAAATGCCTTTGCACACAGAAATACTGACCTCAGCCCAGATCAGTCGTCCCTCAGAAGGCGCTGAGGGAATTCTATTAGGTTCTTCTCTTGGGATTTGCCTTCGTTCCACAGACGGATCACTTCCCAGTGGAGGTCAGGGGGATGCCCCTCGACTGTACAGCTAAATGGATTCTGAAACACGGAAGCTGCTTCACCTGCTCCAGGCCCCAGACTCCACCAGGGCTGTTTGCTGGGGCTCAGCAAACAGGTCTGCTGTGCGTCTAGGGGATGGTCTCCGTTCCCCCTGAGCTGCCGACAGCCCGGGGCGTCCGCACGGCAGCTGGACGGGGCTTGCGATTCAAGAGACGTTAGTTGTTGAAAACTTCCCACGTTGTAGGTTTTGCATTTCAGTATTGCTCTTCCTTATGACATTAGGCTGGATTCATCAAGAAACATTATTAGGTCTTTAACAAAAGCAAATTTCCACAGCCATTCGGTGTGATGTTGTTAAAGGTGTTTCTTTTCATTCAGAAAAACTTCAATCTGCCCTTAGCTCAAAAAAACAGAAAAACACACACACAACAAAAAACCTACCACCGCCAAGGCATCAAAATATTGTGCGGCTGTGACAAGGGAAGTCGGGATACTCAGCTTTTAACTCTGACAAAAATTCACACAAACGATCACATCCCAAAGCGCGAATGGATTCCACCACGGACACCACTGGTTCAGGACATACGAAAGATCCGAGTGTCTTCTGCAAAGTGCCTGCTGGTTGATGAGTACCGTGATGAGCCTTCACAGTTTAGCCAATTTGTTCAACCAGGTATTTCCCTGACCCCCACACACGTTCACCAACACGGCTGTGACACATCTCAACAGAGCCCACTTCAGGTTGTACTGAATTAGCATCTTCTCAACTTCCTGGAAAACCCTCTCTCCTGCAGTTGTGCCCCGTGGACTCTGCGCAGAGGCTCATTCGCCCGTCACGTCAAACGCACCCAATAAACACTGCGCAGATCGGAGACTCCGGAGCCGAGGAAAACCACTCAAGCTGCCCGCCTCGCTTCCGAGGGCTGGCGTTGCCCCTAACTGTCAGCTCCCTGAGCGACGGTTCCCGCCACGGCTCCTGTTCTCAAACAGGCTCGCTTCCTCTGGACCGGCTTCCTCAGCTGCTGCAATCAAGCAACATTTCACCAACTCATCACCAGCAAGTGATTTTCCTTGCGTGGCCAACAAACGAGCCGACCAGAAACCTACTCGGAGTGCAGCCTTATAGGTTATTCTTATTTTTGTGAAGAAATCCTGCTGTGATGAGACATTCCACTGTAAATTTTCAGTTCTTTCTAAAAGTTGCTTTCCTGAGTGCTTAGTCTGATGTCAACACGTCTTATGACTTTCTGTTTTAACACAGATGTAGTGTCACCGCAAGATAAACAGATGCTTCCCCGCTGACAATGACAATCCAAGGACAAGACCACCCACCCGTCACCATGGCTGAAAAGCTGGACGCTTCTCCCCTTGTCTTGATGCGGTGGGTGCTGGTAATACAGCCTCCACAGCGTTTGTGCCGACGGGGCCGGTCCACCTGCTGCAGATGCTCCAGCCGCCGGCGAGTGTGAGACAAACGTGCGTCCCTGAATGAGCGGGGCTGTGTTCCAGCAAACTATCCGTGGACGGAGACATCTCAACACAAAACTTTCACGTCACAAAATATTCTTTTTCTCTTGATTTTTTCCAACTATTTAAAAACGTGGGGACTTCCCTGGTGGTCTGGTAGTTAAGAATCCACCTTCCAATGCAGGGGACACGGGTTCGATCCCTGATCCGGGAACTAAGATCCCACGTGCCGCAGGGAAACTAAGCCTGCACTCCGTAACAAAGAGCCCGTGCACGGCAAAACACAGCGAGGACCCAGCACAGTGAAAAAAAAAAAAAAAAAGAAAAAAGTGAAAAACACTCTTGGCTCAGGAGCTGCACGCGACAGGCAGGGCCAGGTCTGGTCGGCAAGGGGTCTGCCGGCTCCTGCTTCAGCCAGCGCGAAGAGGCAAGAGAAAGAGACGCAGGTGCAGCTGCTTGGCGGAGCAGCCCTGCTCCAGAATAAAGCCCTCAGACGTACTCACCCACGTCCACAAAGTTTGTAACAGAACATTCACTGCGCCCCTCCCCAGGTTAAAGCAAAAGATGACACACGTGAAGTGTCAGTCAGGAGAGGAGCCTGGATGAACGGGAGGGGCCCCAGCAGCCACCGTCGAGACCCCGGAGAGGAGCAGCTGCAGCCGCGCGAGCGCGTGTCACACAAAATAGGTCACGGATAAAGTTTACAGGTAAAGATGCTGCCTCGGGGAAAACGGGCTTTCCTAAATTATAAAAACAAAAAGAAACAAGAAACAACTAAAAAACTCATTTTCCACCTAAAAGGCTTCATCTACAAGGGAACAGAGAAACACAGTCTACCGGCCACAGGCTGGATCCAGAAAGCCAAGCCACTTTTTATTTCCCAAAATTCGTGAGAGGATGCATGCCGGAAGTGAAGCCCCCTGCCACAGGGTAGGCAGCTCGAAGGGGCTGCAGAGCAGGAGGGCATCCTCCAGACACCCCGGGCCCCCAGGGTCACTGCTCTGTCTCGGGTGAAATGTGCTCCGGACTCTCTGGAGGACCCGGAAGAGGGCCCATCTCAGAAACCAGCTTTACAAGCTGGCCCAAAACCAGAGAAACTGCAGACAGCCCACGTTCAGAAAACAGCCCGCTGCTACGGACTTGGATACTACAGCAATCTTTTAAAGAGCAACAAAGGACCAAAAGTTTGAGGAAACAGAGGAATGGATTATTTGCCTACCCAGAAAGCACCCTGGACTGAGGGCAGAGCTCAGGCTGCCCTGGGCATTAGTGTGAACTTGGGGAATTCTGGAATCCCTCCGGTTCTTCCACTTCAGGGTGGCGATCACGGCTACAGGCTGCCTGTGGAGACGACGAGGGGACGCGTGCACAGGACAGGCTCGGCAGAAGTCGGCAGAGTCTTACACCCGCCCTCTTCCCTCACAAGCCAAAGCTCCACTGAGAACGCGCCACCGTGCTCCCCACGCGCCGACTGCTGGCCTGAGACACCACCGCCCCCAGGGGTGAGCCGAGACCCTGCAGACCGGCTCCAGGGAGCCAAGTGGGCAGTGCCCGCCAGCCACAGATCGAGGAGGCCTTGAACTTCAAAAAGGACAGTAACTGAAATAACCTGAGAACAGTAAATGCTCAAAGCCATCTGATCGGGGCTGGAGCGGCTGGGAAACCAGCTCATTTTCTGTAAACAAATAAAGGAAAACTTCACACGTTTGTTCTGCTGTTCTGTACAGAGTGGATCTCGGGAAACCAAGCCAGGGAGCGTGTCTTTATGGAGGCCTCCCCGCCATCAGTGGAGGCGGGTGACGGAACAGGGGGTGCGGTCTGGCTGCCTCCAGGCCTCACGGGCTCTGAGGGGCCTGGCTGGCAGGACCACATCTGCGAGGGCCCCATCTGGGCAGAGTGACACTGGAAGGCGCCAGAGTCCGACGGGGCCTCTTGATCCCACCCACACACAGGAACGTGGAGACAGGAGGGGCCAAGGGGGGGACCCGCGTGGACCTTGACTGAGACCAACTAAACCCCGAGAGACGGGAACGCCTCACCCACTAGGACCTGATGCAATAAGGAATCAGTACTGTCATCTCGGTTTACAAAGGTGCTGTAGCTCCGAGTTTTAAGAAAAATCCTTCTCTTTGGGGAACGAATGGCAACGTTTCCAGATGAAACAACAGGAAGGGTGGGGGAAGGAGGTGAACAGGTTTCACCACAAGCTGACAACTCCTGACCTGGATCATAAATACATCGAGTTCTTTACGGGATCTTGCGTGTTGCACGCTGCAAATATCCTGTAACGATTTCGATCGGTGTCAGCACTTTATTCTCCTGCAGTCTTTGCCTTTCCCCAGCACTAGAAAACCCTTCAAATGTCCGAATGTGATTGTTTTTATCTACATTTACTCAAGAAATTTGAACTCCTTTTTTATGAATGAATTCTACGAACAATGAAAGAAGACTTTTAACGATATCACTCCCTAGGTTGTGTCTTAAAGATCAGATGTGACATCCACTGACCTAACTGAATAAGCCTGTACTTGAAATTATAACCCTCTTCTGAAACACAGTGGTGAGAAAACACTGCCCAAATGAATTGCTAACGTATCTTATCTTTGAAAGAAAGTTGTGCCTAGCTTTTATTAGCTGGCACTGCTTCACCAGCCACTGCCCACACTGAACAGATTTCTGAGGCCTGTGTCCCCGCCCGCCCCCCCAACAAGGGCAGGACAGTCTCAGTGTTCAGAACTGCAGAAAAGTTTTAAAAAGAACAGCCGTTTCCACTTTCAGGATATTTGTACCACAGAGTATTTCTTCTCAACTCTCACAGATCTGACTTTAACTACAGTTAAACTTCACTGACACAGGGTTCCCGGCCTCGCCTCCAGGCGGCACAAGTGAGAGGCCACCCTGTGCCTCCTGAGCGAAGCAGGAGGTGTGACGATGGATGAAGCCGGCCAGCACACGGCCCCCATCTGCCCCGGGCCCCAGGCCAGCGGCTCGGTGGAAACTGCACCGACTGGACGGCCGGCCGAGCGAGACGGCCCAAGCCAGGACCCCGGAGAGAAAAGCCCCTCAAAGGCCGTGCTGCAGACGCAGAAGTCCAGGTGGATGCTCTGACACTTACCTTCTTGGAGGCCTGGGACCAATTTGTAAACAATATCTTGCATGGTTCTGTCATGACTGGCAAAAAGAACAGAACAGGTGGGTTAGCCAGAAGCGTCAATTCTCTAATTCTCGAACGTTTTCCATTTAACAATAATAAACTCCACAATCACAAGTTTGGAGTTTTGGTTGAATTTTGCTTCTAGTTTGCACTTCAGAACAAGTCTGTGCTAGCAAAAGTGACACATGGCCGGAAGGAACCCGTTGTTCAATTTGGGCTCTATATGCTTGTGAACATTTCAAATAAGGAGGAGGACACAGGCAAGATCCTTCGGTGACCAGCTCCCTCTGCCCGCTGGGCTTCTCAAGTCCTAACAGATATCAGGCAGCCTGGGCTGTGCCAGACCAAAGGGAGTTTCTCACACTTTCCTGACCAGGGTCCGCGCCAAGAAATACCTTTCACACTCCCGTGTACCTGAACGCGTGGGGCGTGCGCACACACAGAAGCATAAAACACAGCTGGCCTCCAGCAGACACGACACCCTCCGAATTTGCTACTAAAGCCACCAGCTTCTCAGAAAGCTCGTCCGACCCACAAGACCAGGACGCTGGGCAGAACCGCTGCCACACGGCTTGACATCGGGCTGGCTGGTTCCTAGGTCCTGACCTGGGAGCGGCCTCTCCCTCCCACGACACACCCAACTCGGGGGTCAAAGTGCAGCCGGCCCCCTCCTTCAGCCCCGCCCCTCCTGGCAGGGCGGCCCCCATCTGCCCCGGGCCTCAGGCCAGCGCCTCGGTGGAAACTGCACCGACTGGGCGGCCGGCCGAGCAGGCCGGCGCGAGGCTCGGGGCGAGGCCCCGGGCCGCTTACCCGATGTACTGCAGGGGGTGGCTCTGGTGGATGACGATCCTGCACGTGGGGCACGTGTTGTTCTCCTCCAGGTACTTCACCAGGCAGCTCCGGCAGACTGCAGGGAGCGCGCACGTCAGGGCGATGCGCGCGCACGCCAGAGGGGCGGGGCGCGCATCAGAGGGAACGGGAGCGCGCACGTCAGGGAGCGCGTCGGAGGGGTCTCCGCTCCTCCCGGTAGGGCTCCCCGAGGCCACAACGGGACACTGGTGACAGGCCCGCCGCCCGGGTCCACCACCACGGAGGAGCATCAGCTGCCCCTGGACAGAGCTGAGGCCCAGAAACAGGAGGGGAAACTGGAGGAGCAGCTGAGGGGGCCGCAGATGCGCCTTCACGTCCTGTCACAGGGGCTCCGCCACAGGGGCTCCGCCACAGGGGCGAACAGTTACATTCTAGAAGTTAGCCTGAAAGATCACCGGATTTCTTTGTAGGACAAAATGAGATAAAATTTGCTGAATATAACATATAATACTGCCAGCCAATATCTTAAAATACAATTAACTTTAAAATAAAAATTCTGTCAAAACTGGCAGATATTTTATTTTCTAAACTGAAAAATACAGGATCAAAACTCGTCAGTGTGAGAGGATTCGTTTTACTTTAGGAAGTGCCTGCCCCTCGGCATCCTGGGCCGGCCTCACAAGAGGACCCAGCCTCCAGGTGAAGGCTGCAGCCTGCTCGGCAGGGGCAGGGGCGGCAGGGCTTAAAGTAAGGCGCGCCCAAGGTCAGCGCCAGCTCGAAGTCTAGACCTCCAAACACCCACCGGCCTGAGGGGCAGACGAGCAGACTCCTCTGTCTACAGAGTTTAAGGAAGTCATTTGCAAACGGCAAAAATAAGCATTTCTGCCCACTAGAAACGAACATTCTGTCGTACCACACGTAACGGTTTAGTTGTTATATCGAAATACCTAAATTTTCCTGTTTTTATTCAGCTTTCTTAAGTGACATGTCTACTGAAATTACCCACAGTGTTTTAACTTCAGACAATTTTTCTCATTTATCTTCAAGATCTCCTTTATTCCTGCTGCCGTGTCCTGCTGTGTACTTGAGCTAAAAGCTTTTGGTAAAAAAAGCCAAAGTATCAAAGAGCACACAGGACATTCCGCACATACGTGTGTGCACTCAGTCACTGCTCCCCGCCACGGCTGTCTAAGGCCACGTTCTAGAATATTCTGCACATACATGTGTGCAGTCACCGTGCCGCCCCACCCCCACCCCCGGCTAAGGCCACGTTCTAGAATTTTCCGCACATACACGTGTGCAGACACTCGGTCACCGTGGTCGCGTCGATGAGATACCCGCTGCACAGGCGGCAGGTGATGTGGGCGTTTATGTCCCAGAGTTTAATCTTTCTGGTCAACATCTTTGGCTTCTGCAAGAAAAAAACACGTATTAACTAATGCATGAAATGGTGTGATGTTTCATCAAAGGTTCGGGTTCAGCGGAAATCAAGCTACAGTCTGTGTGTCCAGGAGGACCTCAGCGTGAGCAGGGCTGAGGCCAGGTTCCCGCCCTGCGGCCCTGCTTCCACCATGAGACAGGCAACCACCCGGCCGCCCCTGGAGGACTGGGTCATCCTGGCCCCAGGGCAGCACTGGGCCGCAGACACGCTGCCGCTTCTCGCTTCTCCCCCTTCTGGGCCCCCGGGCCCTCTCTTCCTGCTCAGAACCCCGCGAGGCCAGCTGGTGAGGTGGCGCAAAGCAGGGGAGGTTTGTGGAGCAGTGGGCGGAGAGGCCAGGGAGCAGGTGGGCCGAGCTGAGTCTGGGTCTAGGCAGAAGAAAACGTGGTCTCTCTGGAGCTCTGGTCCCTCCGTAAAGCCGACCACATGGGAGCAGCTAAGGCCCCCCCCACCCTGGCAAGCACAGCCCACAACACGGCATCGTAAAAGTCCAAACGTCTGTGCACTGAAGTGTGGACGCGTCGTCTCTGCGCCGAGGGGCGGGTGCCCTCCAGAGCTGTGGTGGCTCTGACTGGCTCTCCTGCCAGGCCGCAGGCTCACGAGGGCAGGGTCTTGTCATCTGACCCAGTACAATGCTGTGCAGCAGGGGAAACAGTCCCGAAGACACCACGTCCTACCCAACACCTGTGTGTCACCTCACATGGCAAAAGGCCCCTGAGGCGGGAGCCGGCCCTGGAAGCCCCAGCAGGACCTCGTGTCACCACAGGGCCCGTACGAGGGCACGAGGCTCGGAGGAGACAGGAGAAGCTGCCTGTGGGCTGTGAACAGGGAGGGGGCTTCTAGGAGCTGGAAGGAGCCTCTCCGGGAGGAGCAGCCCTGCCCACACCTGGATTTTAGCCCCGTGAGACCCGTTCTGGACTCTGGCCTGCAGTGCTGGCAGGTCAGACACCCATGTGGCCGCAGCCACTAGATTCCTGGGGATTCCCTGCAGTACAAGTAGGAGACTCGCCGGATGCTGACGCCGTGCAGGATGCAGGGAATTTTCAAGACAAGCATCAAGAGAACTCTGCAGAGAGACAGACAGGACCACACTCCAGGAGACGGAGGGCCTCCGCATCCGCGTGGGCGGCAGGCTGGACAGTGCCGCCTCGCCCAGCAGCCACAGCGCACGGGCTCCCGTGGCTTAACACTGTTTGCCCGAAGGCAGAGGGAAGGAAAAGGCTGGGCGGGCGGGGCCCCCTGGAGACTAAATCGTCACCTGCACTGAAACCCAGTGGAATCAACTGTCAGCGCAGACTGACGCAACCAGCAAGGCTGCCGGGCTCAGTTCACCCATAAAGCGAGAGAGCCTCTAAACCAGCAAGAACGCCCTACGACTTTATTCACAGAGTAAGACGTGAGGCAGACACTCGCGGTTCTCACCCGAGTCTCTCCTCTCCCCTCGATCACAGGCGCGAGCCGACGCGTGGTCCCCGCTAGAGACACCTCTCCCTCGGCCCCTGCAGTGGGCTCTGAGCTGTCAGGAGAGACTAAAAGGGGTGGTTCTCACAGGGGCCCCACGGGCCGACCCACGGGAAACGAGCCCACGTCTGCGAGGCCCACTCGCTCTGGTGTCATGGTCACCACGTGCTGTGCCAGGCCCGGCCTGACCACTCGCACCCACTCGGACCGGCTCCGTGAAGAAGGGCCCACACGCCTCGTGGGGCAGGAAGTAATGGGAAATAATCTAAAAGAGAGAAACCCTAGTCATTCCCAAGGGAAGCAAAGCAGAGACGGGAGAGCACTGACTGGGCAACGTCCCCGCTGGACGCCGAGGCCCAGGGTGCGCCGTCCACCACCGGCACGACCGAGCCCAGCAGTGTGCCCTCGGCTCACTGGGTGCTGTTCACACACGTCACCAACCCACAGCCACATCACCACCAAAACCAGCTCCAAAGTCACACAGACGGGGCTTGGGGTCAGTGTGAATTCGTGTTTAGTGGCAACCAGGCAGACAGGTACACGTGTACGCACACGAGTGTGGACTCACCCACTCACTCCCAGTTCTGTCTGCTGGGAGGGCCCGGAAGTGACCACTCCTGGGCAGCCCTAGGACCTGGCGTGTCCACACCACGTGTGCCGCAAGGGGCCAGCGCTGCCTGGACACGCAGCCAACTCCGGGCTGGGCAAGGAGCATAGCAGGACCTGGGGCCCCACTGCGCTCAGATGGGGAACAACTACCATCACTGCTTACCACGGCAGGATAACAGAGGCCCATGAGGCTACACAGACAGACAGACAGACAAGGGACGCCCTTCCTCACAGAATGGGAGCTGATAAGTGGAAGGAGGGCTGCAAGGTCACCACCCCAGGACAACTGCAGTGACCACTCGCTCAGGAATCCTCGGCGGGTGGTCAGCAGCAGCGAGACTTCGCCAAGGAAGTGAAGGTTCCTAAAGGCTCCAAGCGTCTCCCCACCAAACACTCATCAGCCCCAAGGGAGGGCGGGACCCTCAGAGGAGAAAGCCCTAGAGGTCCCCGACTGGGTGACCAGGTGACACCCAGGTGAGGACCAGCCAACCATCACACGGAGAAGGACACAGCACCCCTGGCAGGACTCCTGCCAGAGGGTCCCCCACCCCGAGTCCCCAGGGGAGAAGTCACTCTGCAATGCCATCAGGGTCGTAAAAGCTAAGGCCAGACAGGGGGCCAGGCTGTCCAGGCGCAGCGCCCGCCAAGGGGCTTGGGCAGCCAGCTCCGTGCCCACACGGGGCCTCCATGCCGGCCTCAGGCGCACAAGCAGCTGCCGTCGTGAGGGGCCAACGCTCACGGTCACCACCGCCGCGGTACGGTCCCCAGGCCGCCCTGCACAGCATCTGACACCCAACACCAGACACCAGGTGGGCGCCCATCCAGACAGAGAAGGATGGCGGCTCGAGGCTCTGGGTCCCGTGCTCCCCCGCCAACTGCGGGGCCCAGGCGGTAGCTCGGACACTTCCTGGGACAGCAGGCCCGCCCGGAGAAGGCCGCATCTCCCACCTCCTTGCGAGGCCGTCTGTCCCCTCCTGCTGCCTCTGCATCGGACGCTTCCGGCTACGGGTGCAACGCGGTCACTCCTCGTCCGCCGTGCCCTCCGCGCTCTGGCTCGTCACGTCTGTGCCTGCCTTGTGTCTCTCGCTGTCTTTCCATTTTCTAGCACAGAAACGGCACCTGCTATTCAATTTCGTGTCATTTATGTGACGCACACAGCCCTGTAATTACAGTCTCGCTAGAAGTTTTAGATGAGTCCCACGTAGCAAACAGTGGAACAGAGTCGATCAGAAACGTTAATCAAGAGAAAACTTGAATATGTATAAATAATTGTGCCCTAATCTGCTCTGGAGCTGTCACACGTTAAATTTTAAAGGAGTTACAAGGCACTGACTTTTTCTATGGCTACAACAGACTCATAAGGTGTAATTCAAGGTAAATTTAATCAATTCACATGCACTGAAAGAAGAGGAAGATCAAAGTTTACACCGCATTTACCTGTACACACAGCCGGATCCTCCGCTACATTTTGAAGCCTGTGGAGACACACGGGACGAGGCGTCACCCACACGTGCCGTCCACACAGAGCCTGGCTCCCCGGACCAGCAGCTTCGGCTGCTCAGGTAAACAGGTCTCTTCCTTTACCTGCTTAAAACAACCAAAAGAAAAACAAGCCTGGCTGACAGTAAAGGCACGGGCCACGGAGACAGGGGCAGGTCTTGGTGGCAGCCTGGTGGCACCGAGGCCCAGGGGCTGCTGGGAGCTGGGGGCATGCAGGGGCTGCACCATGTGCTCTGGGGACCAAGACAGCAGGACAAGGGCCCCGGAAAGCTCCTGGGGAGACGGTGGGCTTCAGGGTGACCTAGTGGGAGGCTGGGCCTCAGGGACACCGGGGAGAGCGAACCGTGTTATTTAACTTCTGTGATGCTGTTCGCATCTCACGCCCTGTGAAGGTGTCCCCCGGGCCGCTCACTCAGTGACCCGGAACGAGGACGCCCACAGGCTCGAGCCGGGCTCTGGGCCGCACGGACGACAGATACAGCAGCGCGTGGGGATGGAGCGGGCCCGTGCAGGCTCGCGTGGGGCCTTGAGGCCTCAGCCAGGTGAGCACAGGCAAGCACGGGGGAGGGGCTAGGACGGGCGGCACCAACCAAGGGGCAGCGGAAGGGCGGCGCTGAATCGGTAGCACAAGGCCCCCGGAAGGACCTGGCCTCAACTCGGGGCAACGGGAGCTGCGGGACCAGAGAGCCGCCAGCTGCTCTCAGAGGTCTGAGGGGTGGGGTGGCTGGGCGTCCAGAAGCTCGGTGGACCCCCCCTCGTCTGCCCATGCCGCCCCTCCTCATGGAAGCCCGAGGTCTCCCCACCCATCAGGGGGGAAGGGGGCAGGGCCCGGGGGCTGCTCCCTGCTGAAAAGCAGGGGTGGAAAGCACCAGGGCCCTGAAACCACGAGAGGCACCTGGGACAAGAGGCCTGGTACTCAAGTGATTTGTATCACACCCAACTTATACCACTTTCCTCTCCAAGTTTTCCCATAACTGCATGCTTTAGTAACTAGTCTTTAAAGCTCAATTAACTCTTACAAGAAAAAGGAAGAAAGGGAGGAAGTGGGTCAGTTATTCAGGGAGATTAAAAGGCACTTACAAGAGAACAAAGAGGAGACCCGAACGTGGGTGTAGACCACAACCCCTGTGGGGTGTAGACCAGAGCCCCTGTGGGGTGTAGACCAGAGCCCCTGTGGGGTGTAGACCAGAGCCCCGTGGGGTGTAGACCAGAACACCAGTGGGGTGTAGACCAGAGCCCCGTGGGGTGTAGACCAGAACCCCTGTGGGGTGTAGACCAGAGCCCCTGTGGGGTGTAGACCAGAGCCCCTGTGGGGTGTAGACCAGAGCCCCGTGGGGTGTAGACCAGAACACCAGTGGGGTGTAGACCAGAGCCCCTGTGGGGTGTAGGCCAGAGTCCCTGTGGGGTGTAGACCACAACCCCTGTGGGGTGTAGACCAGAGCCCCTGTGGGGTGTAGACCAGAACCCCTGTGGGGTGTAGACCAGAACCCCTGTGGGGTGTAGACCAGAACCCCTGTGGGGTGTAGAACAGAGCCCCTGTGGGGTGTAGACCACAACCCCTGTGGGGTGTAGACCAGAGCCCCTGTGGGGTGTAGACCAGAACCCCTGTGGGGTGTAGACCAGAGCCCCTGTGGGGTGTAGACCAGAGCCCCGTGGGGTGTAGACCAGAGCCCCTGTGGGGTGTAGACCAGAGCCCCTGTGGGGTGTAGACCAGAACCCCTGTGGGGTGTAGACCAGAGCCCCGTGGGGTGTAGACCAGAACACCAGTGGGGTGTAGACCAGAGCCCCGTGGGGTGTAGACCACAACCCCTGTGGGGTATAGACCAGAGCCCCTGTGGGGTGTAGACCAGAACCCCTGTGGGGTGTAGACCAGAACCCCTGTGGGGTGTAGAACAGAGCCCCTGTGGGGTGTAGACCACAACCCCTGTGGGGTGTAGACCAGAGCCCCTGTGGGGTGTAGACCAGAACCCCTGTGGGGTGTAGACCAGAGCCCCTGTGGGGTGTAGACCAGAGCCCCGTGGGGTGTAGACCAGAGCCCCTGTGGGGTGTAGACCAGAGCCCCTGTGGGGTGTAGACCAGAACCCCTGTGGGGTGTAGACCAGAGCCCCTGTGGGGTGTAGAACAGAGCCCCTGTGGGGTGTAGACCAGAGCCTCTGTGGGGTGTAGACCAGAGCCCGTGAGGGTGGAAACTGCTCCACCTGCCATCCACACGGCGGCCACCGAGCCCTTGAACTCTGGCCAAGTGTGAGCGCAGCACCTCAGTGTACTCAGTCTGATTTAATCTCGGTGTGGCCAGCTTCACAGTTATAGATGCTTGACATGAGTTCTTAGACAGCAGTGAACAAAAAAGACACAAATCCCTAGAGCCCACATTCTCACGGAGGAAGACAGACAATAAATAATAAACGCCACAAACAGGTACATTATTTAGATGTCAAAGGTGACAAACACGACCAACCAGAGCAGGGAAAGGGGTCGGGAGAACAGGGTGGCCGGGAATACTTCACTGAGAAGGTGACGTCTGAGTAATAATGTAACTTTATGAACAGCTCCACGCCAGTCGAGTTGGAAGTTCGTGAGAAACTGATAAATTCCTAGAAAACCAACTCAGCAGAACTGAGGCAAGTGGAAACAGAACCTGCAGAGTTAGTCCTAAGGAAGCTGACCCAGGCCGGTTCTACCAAACCTGTGGGAGCCCCCTCCCACACAGACCCACCCAGAGAATCCTTGAGACAGTTTCCCGGCTCTTGCGTGAGGCCTACACCGGAGTGGAACGGGGGGACAGACAAGTGACAACCGTGACACCTCCTCCGGGGTGTGCAGGAGGGCCAGCCCAGAATACGAGGGACTCGTGTAAGGAACGCATGGAATTTATGACAAAAGCTAAAGGAGGGAAATGATAAGGTCCTCCCGAAGACGCACAGAAATCATCTGACGAAACTCATCACCCGTTCCTGATTTTCACACAGCCCTCAGCGTGACTGTCCACGCCTGATAAAAGCTCTCCATTTAAGGGCCACCAACACACATATCCACTAGATATGCCTGACGTTCACAGCTCTCTTCCCAGCAGCCGCCGCGGGGAGCAGCGCGGCTGAGCGTCCCGAGTCCTCTGGACACGGTCTACGGCAGGAAGTCAGCACCCCTGGGGGGCTCGTGACTGGCCAGACGCTCCAGGACACCAACGCTCCAGGAGGCCTGGCCTCCCCCGAGGGGCCCGGACACTGCCAGGTGGCCTCTTCCCACCTCCCCACTCCCCCTGCACCCCCGCAGCATCCGCTTTCCAAGGGGACCCTTCTCTCTCCTCCCTGGGGATAGAATATCAGCTTCCACACCCCCTTCTCTGGTATCCAGGCTGATCCAGTCCCCACTCTGCTTCTCGAGGGCTCTGACGGTCCCAGCAAGCCCTTCTCATTCCAGAAACTTCCATACCTCCCTCCCGACGGGACCCCCTCGACAGGACCCACCCACCCGCTCAGACCTCTCCCTCCCGTCTTCCGTCCCCTACCCCACAGATCTGCTCTCGACAAGTTTCCGGTGACAAGGACCGCGCCAACGCCCCCAATCTCCAAGGCCACTGCCCACTCTGCAGCCCAGCTGACCCCTCTCATGTGGCCCCTGACACGGGGGAAGCAGCAGGTCATGGAGACCGACCCCAGCCCGACACTGCAGAAGGGCCAGGCCGCGCTCCCCACACCTCTCAGGCTCACCCCGGGTGCCAGGGGCATTTGCGCCTGCGAGAAGAGGCCCTGCCTTCCTGTCCACTCACCTCGGATCACTGCCCACCCTGTCTGCCCTGCTCCCGCCCCCGCCCCTGACTCCACAGCATGTTTGAGGGGTCTTCCCTGCACCGCTGCCTTTGTATTACACCTACGTTATCCCTTTTCGTCCTCTAGGGAAATGCACTGGGTTTGTTTTGCAGCATAAACGCATTTACTAATCACAACCTGGAATTCTTTACTGAACGTAATTAAGGAGAAAGCCCTACAACCCTAACCACCCAACATTTACTGCTGTTCCTAGCGTAACTGTGCACTTCCCTCCGATACTTCGAACACACGCACACCCGCATTCTCACTCAAGTGCATCCTCAGACCCTTGTGACACACGAACAAAACGCGAGGATGCGCTAGCACTCAGCACTGGGCACAGTCCGCGGTCTCCGACCGCGGCCATGGCCACATGTGACCGGGGGCCCCCTCGGCCCCTCCCAGAGGCGCTGGCCTCAGCCAGTCCCATCCCCTTCCCCTCAGGACCCCCGGAGAAAGAACTGCCTCCCCACACAAGCCCACCCCGGTCATGCTTCCCGCCGTTCAGCTATCTGATGAGAACCTTAACGTTTTCTATTTATTTGGGGGTTAGCGTTGCTAAGTTATACTTTCCTAGGAAACGGGTCATCAAATTTATTGGCAAAGAATTGCTCACAGCAGCCTGTCAACTCATTAAACAGCTGCACCGCGGAACGCCTGACAAATAACAACGGCACGTACTTTAAAGGACCGCCTGGGCCCTGACTCTGGAAGCTGTGTGCACGGGGCAGGCCGCCGTCCTGAGCCTCGCCGAGCGGCCGCATGGACGGCGCATGGACGGTGGCTCACTCCTTCTGTCTGAGCGACGCCTGCCCTGACGCCCGGCCCCTCGCCCACAGCGGGCAACCTGCCTGCATCCCTCGGGGCTATGGGGACGAGGCTGCCGCGAGGCGCTGTGGCCGCGGCTCTGTGCGGGCGGCCGTTCCGGGGACACGCCCACTGTGGAGGCCACCTGTGCCCGGAGGGCCGTTCTCCCAGCCTCGCCCCAACACCACAGCCTCCGCGGCCTTCTGCGCCCGTGGCCCAGCCCTGGATGATGCCGTGGCTCCTGTCCGGACGGCCCCCTCAACCACGGCACCGCCGATCACTTCTCCACAGAGAAGCCTGAGCAGCCAAACCAGACACACACCCCTGAATAAACCAACCGAAGGAACCCGACTGCTGACAAGGGGTGCCCTCCCTCCACGTTCCGCCCTGACCACGTCAGTGTCCGCGACGGCACCCGTCCACGTCAGCTCCATTCCCCTTGGCCTTGCCCACCCCTCAGCTGTGTACGTGCTGCTCCCTGGCAGCCTGACACTGCATCCTCAGGGCGGCCACCAGAGACCCCAAGACTCCCGGAGAGGCCACCCAAGCCCCAGTCCTAACCCGCTCGCCGTCCTGTCCCCACGCTGTCATCACCCTCGGTGTCTGTGCCGGCGCCCCCGGCAGGGCCGAGGCCGTGTCCTCACCACGGGGCACCACGTCCAGCAGGGTGCCCGCCCCAGAGCCGGTGCCCAGGAAGTAAGACCTGTCCAGTCAGCTGGCACCCAAGCACTCTGGGAAACCTTCTCCTCCTCCTTTCACCAAACTGCCGGCCTCTGCTCCCCGCCGACACCCTCTTCTCAAGACCAGCCACTCCGCGCGGAGGCTGTGCTCAGCTCCGCCCCCGACTGCACCCAGGCGAGCTGGACAGGCCACCCCGGTGCCCCGGGCGGGTGCACGAGAGGAGCCCCGCTCTGTCGGGCCCCCCGAGGCCCTTTGCCCGGCCGACCCGGCCCCATGGCCTCACTGCTCTCCCTGCGGCCCCGGCGGCCTTGCTCACCAGGCGAGCCCACACCCATGACAGTGCCTGGCACACAGTGGGTTGCGGGACTCACACTCTGGTAGCAGCGCTGGGTCTGAGCAAGGCCTGAAAGGTGGACGGCCCCGCAGGGTTCTGTGCTCACACCTGCCCCGCTCCCGGGCCGTCCACGCCGGGCCACACTGACCCCAACACGGCTCGAGGGGTCCCCAGTGTGAAATCCTGCAAAGGCTCAGGGAAAGCTTCGGCCTCCGGTGGCCCACGAGGCCCCAAGGCCACCTTCCTCCACGACGGCCACGGTGGACCCCCTTGGGGTCTAGAACATTCTAAGTGCAGTCCCTCCTCGGGGTCCTCGCATTACTGCACTCTCTGCTGGGACGTTCTCTCTCCGACGGCCTCGTGGGCCCTCCGTCACCCCCAACAAGCCTCTGCTCCAGTGCCACCTCCCTAGCGAGCTTTCTGAGGCCCCTCTGTCTAAGGTCTGTGCCCACCAGCACAGGACTCTGAGCTGCCACCCCCACACCTGTAACTTATTGATTCTGTAACACCCACCTCCCTAGACTACAGAGTCAGCCATGTGACCAGCAACACTGAAAATTCAACAGAAGGACTGTATGATAACGTTGAGAAAACCCTGGGATCTCCCTGGTGGTCCAGCGGGTACGACTCTGCACTCCCAATGCAGGGGGCCCGGGTTCGATCCCTGGTCAGGGAACTAGACCCCGCGTACCACAACTATGAGTTTGCGTGCTGCAATGAAAGATCCCACGTGCTGCAACAAATAGCCGGCACAGCCAAATAAATATATTTTTTTAAGTTGAGAAAATCTTTCCAAAGGGTAGAAAAGACAGGAAAGAGAGGAGATGCAACATCCAACTAACAGGTGTTTCAGAAAAAGAAGACAGAAGGGCCTTGACGTCCAGTCTCACGCTTTACTTCTCAGGCTGGGTAATGAGCACCTGTGTATTCCTGTGTCATCCACCATGCTCGTTTACAGGCAGTATTTCATGACTTGGAAAAAGTGATTCAAGTATTTCCCCAGCTGGAAGAATCAGACGGCAAGGGACCAAGTGCCGACCCATATCCAACCAGGTCCCCGCATCTGAAGCCGTCACGGGCACCAGGAAGGATCCTAAAGGTTCTGAGGAAAGGAGGTGTCCCACGCGGGGCAGGAGTCAGCCAGCACCAGACTCTTCACCTGCAACACTGAACTCTACGGGGCAAAGCGGTGACTCTTACCAAGGTCCAAAGACAGACAACTTTAAGGTAGATTCTACATCCAGCCGAACTACCGACCAAGTGCGAACTTTCAGAGGTCTCAGGAAACGCGCTCAAACACTGCTTCAAAAAATGCCCTTGAGGGCTTCCCTGGTGGCGCAGTGGTTGAGAGTCTGCCTGCCGATGCAGGGGACACGGGTTCGTGCCCTGGTCCGGGAGGATCCCACATGCTGCGGAGCGGCTGGGCCCGTGAGCCATGACCGCTGAGCCTGCGTGTCCGAAGCCTGTGCTCCACAACGGGAGAGGTCACAACAGTTAGAGGCCCACGTACCACAAAAAAACAAAACAAAACAAAACAAAACAAAAAATGCCCTTGAGCACGTGTTACGTGCCAACAGGCGCTCACGTGTCAGCACAGGTGCAGTGATGAGCAGGCTGGGCCGCTCTGACTGGGACCGAGTACAACCACGTGGAGGGACGCCCCAACTTTGACCCTGGGGGGCAGGGCACCGTGCAGACAGGGCGACAGGGCGAGGGACCCCGCACACCCAGCACCAGCCCTCTAGACAGGACGGGGGTGAAGACAGGGGGCCAAGGAGGGTGCGGGGATCAGGCCCAGCCCTTGAGAACCTGGGCCAGGACAGTAACGTCAGACAAAGTGAGGCCAAAGGGAAGGTGCAGTTAGAACGTAGCCTGAAACAGACTGTATTTGCAAAATCACATCGATTTCCCACTCAGATCCAAGCTTTGGAGAGCCACGAAAAATGCCACGAAAGGACTGGGGGACCCCAAGTTTCCACTGGCAGGCAGCTGGCTGCGGACACTACTCCACAGCAGACATGGGGCCCCTTCATGAAAAAACCACGGGCGGAACCACAGACCTGGGCCGGGATCCCCACAGGGTCTCAGAACTGCGTGGCAGCTCGACTCCTTGTCACCCCCCCACTTCCCGCGTCTGAACTAGAACAGTTGCACCTGCTGGCATGTCTGCCCTGTGGTGCTACGGGGCGGGCACAGCGCCCACCTCGCTGGTTCATAGCTGCACCAGACAGGTGATCCAGGGGATGAGACTCTGCGGAAGCTTGGAAGGGAGGGGCAAGTGTGTTTTGCATTTGGGGGATATGAAATTTAGGGGGGCCAGAGGGGAGACTATGGTAGGCAGAATTCTGAGAGGCCCCAGGATTCTGGGCCCCAGTGTACACAAACCTCTGGCCTTACTATCCCACACACTGCTGTAAAGGGGTTTTTGAAGATGTAATTGAGGTCTCAAATCAGCTGACCTTAACACAGGGCAGGTATCCAGTGGCCTGACCAAATTGCATGGTCTTTCAAAGCAGAGTTTTCTCTAGCTGGTGGCAGAAAAGAAGGTCAGAGGGATGAGCCCTGCTGACCTGGCAGAAAGCAACATGGTCTGTCAACTGCCCATGGCCCCCTGGGCAAAAAACGGGGGTGCCTCTAGGAGCTGAGGGCAGTCCCCAGCGGTGAGTCCCAGACAAGAGCTGCAGCTTGGCCCACACACTGACTTCAGCCTCTGAGGCCCTGAGCAGAAGAGTCAGCCACACCCGGCTGCACTCCTGACCGTGGAACTGTGACTAATAACTGGGTGTCCTCTTAAGCCACTAAGTTTGTGGCAATTTGCTTTCCAGCAATAGAAAACGAAGACAACAGTGTTTAGAGAAATGGACGATGCTGGCAGAAGTCCCAAGCATGTAAAATACAGAGTCACCACCAACTCTGGAAATATTCTCACTAGGCAAGTATTCTCCCAATTCTAGAGACCAGGATCAGGTTAACAAGCACATGGAAGCAGCGGGAGTCCCCTGGTATGGACTGAATTGTGTCCCCTGGTATGGACTGAATTGTGTCCCCTGGTATGGACTGAATTGTGCCCCCAAAATTCATGTGTTGAAGCCCTAACCCCCATCTCCAAACATGGGGCCTTTGGGAGGTTGAGATTCAGGACAGTGGGGCCAGGATGGGATTGGTGCCCTGAGAGGAAGGGCTCAGCAGGCTCCCTGTGTGCCTGTGAGGACACAGCAAGAAGGTGCGTCTGCAGGCCAGGATGCGGGTCCTCACCAGGAACCAAACCCACTTGGTAGTAGCCTGAGCTTGGACCCCAGCCTCCAGGACTGTGAGAAATAAATGCCTGCTGTTTAAACCACCCTGTGAAGGGCTTCCCTGGTGGCGCAGTGGTTAAGAATCTGTCTGCCAACGCAGGGGACATGGGTTTGAGCCCTGGTCTGAGAAGATCCCACATTCCGCGGAGCAACTAAGCCCGTGTGCCGCCAACTACTGAGCCTGCGCTCTAGAGCCCACGAGCCATGACTACTGAGCCTGCGCTCTAGAGCCCACGTGCCACAACTACTGAGCCCGTGTGCCACAACCACTGAGCCCGCGAGCCACAACTACTGAGCCCGTGCACCACAACTACTGAGCCCGCGCTCTAGAGCCCGTGCGCCACAACTACTGAGCCCATGCACCACAACTACTGAAGCCCGCGCATAGCAACGAAGAGCCAATGCAGTCAAAAATAAATAAATAAATAAATTAAAACAACAGAAACCAGCCCGCAACGCTCTGTCCCGCAGCCACACTGAGGCATGCTCTCCGGGCCCCTTCAGTGAAACGCCAGGGAAACCCGTCTGCCTCCAGCAGCTCCCAGCTCCAGCATGCAGAAGGCAGTTTCTCTGCGATAGCAGAAGCCCTATTTCCTGTAACAAGTTCAAAAAATTTCTACCCACTAAACCTTTTACATATATATATATTTTTTTTTAAATAAATTTATTTATTTACGTTTGGCTGTGCTGGGTCTTCATTGCTGTGCGCGGGCTTTCTCTAGTTGTGGTGAGCGGGGGCTACTCTTTGTTGTGGTGCGCAGGCTTCTCATTGCAGTGGCTTCTCTTGTTGCGGAGCACGGGCTCTAGGCACGCGGGCTTCAGTAGTTGTGGCATGCGGGCTCTTGAACACAGTCTCAGAAGTTGTGGTGCACAGGCTCAGTAGTTGTGGCATGCGGGCTCTAGAGCGCAGGCTCTGTAGTTGTGGCACACGGGGTTAGTTGCTCTGCGGCACGTGGGACTTTCCGGAACCAGGGCTCGAACGCATGTCCTCTGCATTGGCAGGCGGATTCTTAACCACTGCGCCACCAGGGAAGCCCTAAACCTTTTATAAAGTCTGCTAAAAGCAACAAAGCTGACTGGAGTGGGACTCACCACCATGTGCCCGCAAGAAGTGATGCAGTGGCTCCAGGACACCTCCCCGTCAGACACAGATGGAGGCGGCTGATGGATTCACCCTCTTGCAAGAGCGAGGGCAGCTCTCCAGCACGAAGGCACGACTCCCCTGGGCTCCCCAACAGTCTCTGCTCCCTGGAGACTCAGCCCAGCCCACAGGGCCCTGGGAACCGAGGCACGAGAAGTGTGACCAGTAGCGCTGGCCGAGTGGTGCCACAACCTGACAGCACGGCACGAAGCACAACAGTGCCTGAGAAGCCAGCTCAACCCAGAGCCTGGCCCAGCCTCCGGCTCACCCCCTGTAGTCCACAGAGTCAACAGGACAACAGACAAAGGTGCACGACACCATAAGTGAAGAATCAGAAAAACTCAGATGGCCTGGGAAAGTCGATGCTGTATGGGGAAAGTGGGGAGCCTGAAATAAAAGACACTACAGGGGGCATGACCCCCAGTGCCCCACGGGGAACTGCGTCTGGTTCAGGGAAAATGCCCTGGAAGACACTGTTGAGACAACCGGGGAGAGTTGAAAGTAGACAGGAAATTAGCCAGTATGTGGAATAAGTGTCTACTTCTCAGGTGTGGTCATGACATTACAGTCGTGTGCAGACCATCCTCTTACTAGGACCTCCGTGCTCTGAATTACCTACGGAACGTGGCAGCTGGTTTGCAGCTCCTTTCAGATGATTCAAGGATAAATATGTATTTAAAAAAGAGATAAGCAAAACATAAGTAACTGCTGGATCTAGGGGAGGGCAGAAGAGTTGGCTAATTCTTCTGGTTTTTCTCCACTGTGTTTTTTTTCTCAAACACTTCAGTAAAAAAGAGTAAATTACTTGAGAAGAAAAGAATAGGCTAACCCTCCTCTGCTCCTCACTACCTGTGACCATGCCCTGTGCCTGCATGTCCTCGCCACGCACGTGCGGGTGAGCAGAGAGCAGCCTGGGGTGACTTTAAGGTCGAAGGTGTTGGGACTTCCCTGATGGCCCAGTGGGTAAGACCCCGCGCTCCCAATGCAGAGGGCCCAGGTTCAACCCCTGGTCAGGAAACTAGATCCCACATGCCACAACTAGAAGATCCCACATGCCGCAATTAAGACCCGGCACAGCCAAATAAATGAATAAATATTAAAAAAAAAAAAAAAGACTGAAGGTGTTAATACACAGAACACCTTAAGAACAGGGCCACAAAAGGGAACAACAAGGTCAGCTTTTAGGTATTCTTCATTGAGCACCTATTACATGCCAGGCCCTGCTAAGAATCAGCAAATATAGCAGCTGACACGACCCACACAGGTCAAGAAGTCTGTGGACAGCTTTCTACTGTTTGCTTATTTTGTGTTAAACAACTGGAATTTGCCGTTAGTGTCGCAAAGTCCAGCAAATATGGATGCATTTGCCCCCCCAAAAAAATTCCAGTTAACCTCAACTCTCTAAATTCACCTAAGCATTAGAGGTTCTCTTCAAAAAAAAAACCCAGTCAACCTAACAATTGGTTTTTAAGGACAATATTTTCTAGTGAGTTTTAGTTCTTCTCAATGAAGGGTTTTGCTTAATTTAATGGACAATTCTGAAGCAATGCTCCCGCCTTAACCCTCTCATCACATGTTAAGTGTTTCATTATTGTCGTCTGGGCCTTCATATAATTCAGTGCTGTAGGGAGAAACATGCAGATTAGAAAAGACAGTCTATTTTTATTTTTTAAATAAACAAATAAATTATTTATTTTTGGCTGTGTTGGGTCTCTGTTGCTGCACGCAGGCTTTCTCTAGTTGCGGCGAGCAGGGGTTACTCTTCATTGATGTGCGTGGGCTTCTCGTTGCGATGGTTTCTCTTGTTGCAGAGCACGGGCTCTAGGCACGCGGGCTTCAGTAGTTGTGGCCTGCGGGCTCAGTAGTTGTGGCTCGCGGGCTCTAGAGCACAGTCTCAGTAGTTGTGGCACACAGGCTTAGCTGCTCCACAGCATGTGGGATCTTTCCGGGCCAGGGCTCGAACCCGTATCCCCTGCATTGGCAGGCAGATTCTTAACCACTGTGCCACCAGGGGAGTCCCTCTAGTTATTTTTAAAAACGTCACTTTTTAAAATTCAATGAAAAACTATCAACTTGTAGAGCTGAAGAACAGTTCCATTTTTTGACACACAATGAACTGTGCAGCGTTTTTGCAATAGTGACAGCAAATATCAGAAAGGTAGTAAGAAACTGTCCCCAAACCTCAACATATTTCAATAGAGAAGAAGATTACATTTTCAAATTCGATTCTGACCATTAACCAAATAAAGCTCCAATGAAGTAACAAATCCTGCCACTTAATAGATTAAAGAGTAACAGTACAGACCAAAACAAACCTCGCTTTATAATCCAAAGCAAACAACCCAAATAAATAATTCCAATCACTGGCAAAGGGCCCTGCCTCACCCCAGCAGGGTGGAAACCTGGCAGGTCCACAGAGCAGGGTGGCAGAGGGGACACCTCCCTCCACGTGGTGACAAGCTCTCGAGGGAGCCTCCCGTGCGGGCCCTGCACGGGTGCCCTTCACAGCCCTGTGCTGCAGCGCCAGCCCAAGCGCCACAAAGTCCAAGCACCGGGGAGGAGAAGCCACAGGGCTGAGCACAAGAGGCCCTTGCACACAGGTTCCTGGAGCATCCTTCCCTACAAAGGTCAAATAAAAACATTTTGGGATCTCACATCTTAAAAACGTCTTACAAATGTCAGTTGATCATTTCTGGAGGAAAATAATTAGCAGGAATAAAATGAAGCTCTAGAAACAACTAAAATCGCTGTACTTGAAGCTTCCAAGAACTCTATATCGCCGACACATACACACCTACAATTTAATTGTATGTGGGAAGCGGGGGAGCTTATGGCTTGCTACAGCTGTTCTAAGTTAATTCCTAAAAAGCTTTCTTATTTGTAATTTCTCTCCTGTCATGCGTAAGCTCCGGCGTCATCCCATCATCACAATGGTGACATCAGAGCAACCTGTGTAACTAAAGAGACAGCTGAGCTGCTGCAACCTTGGGCTGAGCACACAGCTCTGCACAATTCTGTTCATTCACCTGCAGGGCACTTCTCAGGCACAGGCCCTGCAGGAGCTACCACCACCTGATCAATGCCAGGCATTAGGATGGCCCAGGCCCACCCCGCCCAGGAAGCACACCCCTGTGGAGTTCCTCCTCCTTAAGCGTGGGCTGGGCCTGATGACTAGGTTCTAACAAAGGATATGGCAAAAGGCATGGGATATCACTGCCAAGATTAGGTCATGAAGACTGTGGCCTCCTGCTTGCTCCCTTGTCCTGTCGCTGGCCCTCGAGCTGCCCCACAGACGTCTCCAGCCAGCAGCCTGGAAGCAACTCCTCCCCAGATGAACCTCCAGACAAGACCACAGCGCCGGTGGGCACCCTGACGGCAGCCTTGTGAGACCCTGGGTCCAAGGAGCCTTGTGAGACCCTGGGCCCAGCTAAGCTGTGACTGGACTCCTGACCCACAGACACTGTGAGATAATAATTGGTATCGTTTTAAGGCACTACATTTTGGGGTAATTTGCGGGACAGTAATATATAAATAATACAACCATCCAGCACTATCACACCTTCAGAAATCCAAAAATGGGAAAATAAAGAGCCTAACCAAACCTGAATGCCCAGTTTTACAAGTCTTTTCCAAAGCTTCACAAAGCAAATTAAGTTTTTTAAAAAGCAAAGTACATGTTAAAAAAAAAAACCCACAGGGACTTCCCTGGTGGTCCAGTAGTTAAGAATCTGCCTTCCAATGCAGGGGACGCTGGTTCGATCCCTGTTGGGGAACTAAGATCCCACATGCCACGGGGCAACTAAGCCCACGCGAGCCCAGGAGCCCGCGGGCCACAACTAGGCAGAAGCCCGCGCACCGCAACGAAAGATCCCGCGTGCCGCAACTAAGACCCGATGCAGCCAAGTAAATTTAAAAAACAAACAAACAAAAAACACACACACACAGAAAAAGCAAGCACTGAGTAACAAGGTCGCAAGTGTGGTTACATTTGACGAATCAAAATAGGCTGGACTACTCGGGGGTTCCACGCACTTAAGCTTAGTTACAGTGAAATGTTACACTGAAAACGCAAGGGGGTTTCTCCTAAGTAATCAAGAAGTGAAGTTACGGCACAAAATGAAATACCGAACTGACCACTTCAAGCATCCCCCTTGGGAATGTTAGACGCGTGCCTCACCCTAACACAGGGCGACCTTTCTGAAAGCACTCCCGCCTTTCGTCCACGCAATGAATGTGCTGCACGCCCACCCCATGCCAGGGAGCCAGTGCCTGCCTGGGCTTTCCATCCTCTCAAACTCCTCCAACGTTACCCTACTGGACACACTCTGGAGCCCTTCCCCAGCCGAAGGGCAGCACTTCTCCATCCCCTCTTCCAAATTAAAGGACAACACGGGCAAGCTCTAAGTGAAGTCTGCTTCGAAGGTTTCAGAGAAGCAAAGCTCCCATCCCAAGGTCCTTTCCTGGAGTGGAGGAGGTGCCTGATGGCTCACCTGACACGCACTGGGCCGTCTGGCTCCAAACCCTTCCCGCAGCCCACACTCCCAGCTTGGACCCCACCCCGCCTGGAAATTCCTGGACACAGAAAACACCTCCAGACCTTGAGAATGGGGCTCTTTTGGTGACACCACTGGAGGGAGGGGAGGACAGGAGTGGTTGAAGGTGCCTGACACTGACCACAGGGCCCAGGTAAGGAAAGGATGGCAGCCCTGGAGCAGGGACTGGGAGAACAGGGTAGGGGACAGCTTTCTGGGTCTGGGGAGGGGCAAAGCACTGGCCTGGGGCATGGAGCCAGTGGGGACTAGGAGCCCCCACCCCCACCCCCGCTTGAGTCCCCAGAGATGGGAGGATGGGCCTCAACCCTGCCTACCCCCAGGGCCCAGCCCAGGCAGCATCTGCTGAAGGTCAGAAGGTTTGTGAGGCCCAGGTGCTCAGGGGCCTCACGGAGAGGGCTGGTTTGCACCTGTGGGGCTCAGGTGACCAGGATCCCTGATGCTTCAGAGCCTTTACAGAAGCCAGGTCCAGCTGAGTGGGCTGGGTAGATTCTGGGCACCTCTGGAACCTGCCCCAGGGCCCAATCCCCTGGGGGTCCAGCCTGAGGTCCCGGCGCCCCTTACATACCACCCTTGGGGTCTGAGTGCTTCTCAGGGACTCATTCAAGAGCCTTGGCCTCCCTGGGGACCTGACTCCAAGTTCCAGCTCTTATCACGGTCGTGGCCCTCTCTGACCGCCAGCCTTCTTCACGGCTGCCCCAACATCCGACTCTCCTACATGACCTACCTGGGTCATCCCTGGAGCCTGTCACAAGGCAAGAGCCCTCCACATGGCACAGTCCCAGGGTCATGGCCTCCTGGGAAAGAGAGGCTGTCCCAGGGTCCCAGAGGTGCTCACAGGATGGTTCCAGAATTCTGGTCCTACTGGGGGCCAGTCCAGGGGTCCAGACCTCCCCAGGTGACCCATCCTAACGTCCAGGCCTCCTCAGTGACTTGTCCCAGTGTCCCAGCTGTTCCTGGGTCCTGGCCCTGCTCGGTGACCTGTCTCGGGTCCAGCTCTCTCTGATTCCTGCTGAGTCTTAAGGTTCCAGCCCTCCTCCGTGACCCATAGTGAGGCTGGACCCTCCTCCATGACCCGTATCAGGGTTGGACTCTCCTAGGTGATCTGTCTCAGTGTACAGTGAGTGCTTCCTAGTCCTTTTCTTGTTGGGTCCCGAGGTCCAGCCCTCCCCGGTGACCCGTCCTGGGGTCTGGTCCATGGTCCCTCCGCGGTGGCCATTCCTGGGGTCCGGTCCTCCCTGGTCACTCCGCGGTGGCCCGTCCTGGGGTCCGGTCCTCCCTGGCCCCTCCGCGGTGACCCGTCCTGAGGTCCGGTCCTCCCTGGTCCCTCCCCGTCCTGGGGTCCGGTCCTCTCTGGTCCCTCCCCGGTGACCCGTCCTGGGGTCCAGTCCTCCCTGGTCCCTCCCCGAAGACCGGTCCCGGGGTCGGGCCCTGCCCGGGGTCCCGGCCCCGCCGAACGGAGTCGGGGATCCGCAGGCCGGGCCGACGAGGGCGCAGGGGCGCGGACCAGGGTTCGGAGCCTTCCGGGCCCGGACACGGACCGAGGCCGCGGCCTGTGTAGCGAGCGCCGCGGGCCAGGCCGGGCGGGGCGCGGACTCACTGACCTGCCGTCTCAGCTGCGGGCGAGCGGGGCGCACGCGGGGGCCGCGCCGGGAGAGGGAGGGGGCGCCGCTCCCTCCGGGTCCCCCCCAAGAGCAGGAGAAAAAAATCCGTCCGGAGTTTAAAACAAAGAGGCGGAAATGCCCGAGCAGAGCCGAGCGCAGAGTCGGGGGCGCCGCTCTTGGAGCATGCGCGTTGCGCGGACCGGCTCCCACCCGGCCGCCGGGGCAGGGGCGGGGCCTGGAGTCGGTGGGTCCCGGGGCGGGGCCCAGGGCGTGGTCAGAGGGCGCAGGCGCGTCCGGGCTGGGCCGGGCCCTGGGACCTGGAGAGGCGAGGGGGCCAGCGGCGGGACCTAGGAGGGGGCGTGGTCAGAAGGTGTGGGTGGGGACAGGGGGCGGGGTCAGAGGGAGAGGGACCTAGAGAGCCCCGGGGCCGGGCTCTGCGCGGACACCCGTGAGGGGTCGGGGAGGCGGGGCCAGAGGTGGGGCGGGGCCTCGAGGAGGTGTAGGGCGATCCCTGGCCTGGGGGCGGGGCCGAGGCGGGGACGGGGCGTGGTCGGCTGGCGCTGCGCCAGGAGGGGGAGCGGCTTGCGGAACCCTGGAACCTGCAGGCAGCTGGCGCTCCGGGACCAGGGGTTTCCTCCGAGGGAGGCGGTCTTGCTCTTGCATTCCTGTTCTTCCTGGGAACTAGCACCAGGCAAGAGCGGGGGCGCCTCAGACAGAGAACCTGCCTCCCGGGCTCCCGGACAGTAGACAACAAGGCAGACCCCACAACTCGTCCCTGTTTCCGGCTTTCCGCAGGCCCCGCCCTGGAGCTGTAAGCAGTGACCGTGATGTCCACGCCCTCGTGGGGTCCGCACTGCGAGGAGGGGCGGGAATAACAGAGGAGAACGTAAATGCGGTGTCCTGTGGGAAACAAGCCGGGTGGGGTAGGCAGTGGGTGTCCGGAGTTGGTTACATAGAGTGAATGGGCACGGAAGGGCCGCAGGGAGCGAGCCCTGCAAGTGTCTGGGGATGGGGCCGGTTCACAGGCAGGAAGTCCAGCCAGCCTCAGGCCCCGAAGTAGGAGGGGGTTGTGGAGGATGCTTTCCAGAGACCAGCCCCAAAGCTAGAGGGCACAGAGAGGCTGGAGATGAGGTCAGATGCGAGGTGCCTGGGCTGTCTGAGCAGAGGGCTGTGGGCACGGGACTGGCGTCCCGCTGCCTTGTGTCTGCGGGGGCGAGGCTGGAGCAGAAGGCAGCGCAGGGGTGCCAGGGCGCTACACCTGGTGGTGTCCTGGAGGGCGGGAAGGGTGGGACTGCTGAGAGGAGGCAGGGGTGGGCAGCTGCTGACCACCTGGGGAGGTGATGTCGCTAGACCCCCAGCTGGGACTGCTGTGAGGCTGGGGGCTGCAGGAGTGCAGTGTGAGCTTGCAGTGTCTGGAGATGATGAGATGGTCAAGGGAGCGAGTGAGGGATGGGGGACCAAGCCCCCTGCAGCCCTCCCAGTGGAGAAACCCAGGAGTCCAGGAGGAGCCAGTGAGAAAGACCCAGATGGAGCAGACTGGGGAAGAGGACCCCAGGGGTGAGTGATGTACATTTGGCTGCTGGAGGGATGAGGGTAGCGAGGCCCCTCCGGGGCCATGGCCAGTGCAGTGTGGATGCATTGTTGGGGTGAAAACAGATTGCTCAAAGGAGGAGGGCAAATATAAGACAACTTTTCAAGGTTGTAGATGGAAGCCACAAATGGGGCTCGGAGGCCAGGAGGAGAAGACAGTTTGATATTTGGACTGGAGCCCTGGTGACCTCAGTGGTGCTGACTGGGTACAGGGGGAGAATGACCACGCTGCATGAGCCGAGGTCCCCACCTAGGACTGGGGACTGGATGCAGGGGGCAGTTGGTAGCCCTTCACGTTGGGGGGGAGGGGAAGACCCTGATGCATGGTCTCCTCTAGCTGCTTCTGTTTTCCAGTACAATGGGAGCTCAGGTGACCCAGGTCGGAAGTGGAGGCCCAGGGGACAGCAGAGTGGGAGCAGCCCTAGGCTGAGGGCAAAGTGGCCCCAGGAAGTCACCTGACAACCCTGTGACACCGTGGCCACCTGTCTGCAGATGGGGCAGAGCCAGGAGCAAGTGTGTGAGGCGTGGCAACGGTTCCAGATTCGTTCCAGGCCTAGGGCCTCTTGCTGGGGATGCACACCAGACATCTGCGCTGCCCGCCTGTTTCCCTAGGTGACCTCATCGGTGACAACACCCCAGACCTTGACCCTGAACTCTGGGCTCCGGTGTCCAGCTGCCTGGCCACATCTCTGCTGGGATATCTTTAGGGAACTCAGGCTCTGATGTCAGAAGGTCAACCCCTGGCCTTCCCACAGCCCCATGGCAGGGCTCCTTCCTGCCTGCTGAGCCGAGGCACCGGGGTCCTTGCCTCCAAGCTCTACTGACGTGGGCTGTCAGTAGACCCCTCAGAATCTGCCACGGCACCCCCACCCCCACCCGCCAGGCCCAAGGCCAAGCACCTCCCCCAGCTGGAGAATCAGCTCAGCACCGGCCTTCTGCTTCTGTCCTTGGGCCCCAAATCTATTCTTAACGTGAAAGAGTAACTCTCATAACACATTAGCCAAGGAATGTCCCTCCTCTGCCCGAAACCGTCCAGGGGCCTCGCTCAGAGCAAAAGCGTAAGAGTGGAGGTGACGGGGGCCCAAGGACACCTGGGATGATGGAAATGTGTGTTGTGTTGATGGTGGTGACAAGCTCCTGACTGTGTATATGCGTCAGAACTCACGGAAGTCTACAGGTGACCTTGTGTGGATATACCCCATAGGGCGGAACAAAAAGAAGGAGCCAGAAACCAGGACAGAAGCAGTGAGAGGTGACCCCACCCCACCACGCCCACGCCTCCCCTTTCCCCAGAGGGCGAGCGGTCCTCTCTCCTCTGCCTCCTAGCCACCGCCGGGGGCCTCCTCCCTGCCCCTCTCCGATGGACCTGTGTCCCCTTCCCCTCTGGTGGGCCATTCCGGTGAGGCTGCCCATCTGAACAACAGAACAGAACAAACAGGATCTCTCTTGACCTAGAGCTGCTCTGCTCGTCTTTGCATATAGCACGATTCCTCAGAAGTGCTGTCTACACTCGCCCGCCCCAATTTCCCTCCCTGTTTCATCTCTTAACCCTGCAGCCTTCTGCCTTCCCCCAGGAAAATGCTCTGGTCCAGGTCTCCCCAGGTTTTGTGGACTGCATCCATCGTCATCTCTGCCCCTCCGCGCTGCTCTCTTCTCCTGGAAACACTTTCCCCTTGGCCCACTGCCCCGTGTTCTGCCCCCGAGCCGGCCTCCCCTCCTCTCCCTGCAGCCGCTCCTGGCCAGCGCTCTCACTGGCGTCTGTGCACCGCTGTGTCCCCCTGAACTGCAGATGGTGAACTTGCCCGTCTCAGCCCACGGCGCGCCATCTTTTCTGCTACTGGGCCACAGACGTTTGGACTCATGCCTGATTCTTCTCTTTCTGTTTTCCCGCAGCCAGTTCATGGGGAAGTCCTCTCAGCTCTATCTTCAAACCTGCCTAATGCAGCCGTGGCGCTCAGCCTCTGCAGCGGCTGCTGCCCCGGCCCGAGCCCACCTGTTCCGTCTGGGTTGGTGTCACAGCCTCCGCCCCCGACCCCCGGTCTCTCGCGGACAGGGCAGCCAGTGGGCCACCCCCTCAACGCCTGGGTCAGCGTGCAGCACGCCTCTGTACAGCAGCCCAGCAGCCGCTCCACGTCCTGAGGTCCTGCCTCGGGCCTGGGCCCTGCCCCCGCTCGGGCCTGGTGTCCGCGGCCCTCCCGGACATGCCGGGCCCTCGCACCTCACGGCCACGGCTGAGCTGCTCCCAGGCCTGGGTGGCGCTCCCTGGCCGCCCACATGGCTCCTCCCGCACTCAGGCCTGTGCTCAGCTATCTCCTGAGGCCTCTCGTGACCAATCTGGCAACAAACCCCAGCGCTTGACCACCTACCTTGTTGGCGAGACTCTCATCTCAAGTATTGTTGGTGGGAACAGAGGGGAGATGGACAATATCCAGCAAAATGATGTGGGCATTTATCCTTTGGCCCAGCAATCACCAAGTAGGAATTTATCCCAAAGATACACTGGCAAAAAGGCAAAAGATTCATGAACAAGGCTACTGATTGCAACATAATTTGTAATAGAAAAAACTGGAACGGTCCACATGGCATCAGGTGCAAGTCCTTAATAAACCATTGGCCCTCTACACAGGGGCTTGCAGCTGTAAAAGGAGGGCCAGACGCCTGTACATGCCGTCATGGGGTCGCCTCCAGGACGGTGTCCAGGGCACACCACTAAGATGGGCAAGATGGAGAAAAGGGTATTCAGCCTCTGCCACCGCCTACCCAAAATGCGGGGTTACTACTATGCGTTGCACGTACCTGCCTGTGTTAGAAATCCATGTGGCTTCCATGAAGGTGGCGCCAGGAGCAGGACTCACGTCTCCCCGGACCCCTCATAAAGCACAGAGGGGGACGCAGCAGCGCAGCAAGACAGGTGGCCAACACTGACCCCAAAGCTCCACGACAGCAGGTGGCTACGGCCTCCGGCCTCTGCTGCCTGAGGCCAGCACGTGTGTGGAGGGGCTGAGCTCACCCTCCCACCGGAAGCAGCTAGACGCTGGACCACATCAGGCAGTGCAGGCCGTGACTCCCGACAGAGAGGGACAAATGGAGCGAGCCGACGACCACAGGCCAAAGTGCTGGGGGCTGCAGGGCAGGGGGCCAGAGGGGAGGGCCTGTCCGGAGGGCCGAGTCCAGGCCAAGCCCTGATAGGGATGTGCGTGGAGGAAGCTGCCCGGGGCTACGTAGAACCCCTGAGAGGCGCCAGGAGAGACGCTCTGGGAGGTCACAGAGGGCTGGGCGTGTCCTGCCAGCCCAGGAGCCGTGGGGGCCAGGCACCAGGCCGGAAGATCACCGCCTCAGCAGAAAGGCAGCCCCCGTCAGCCTGCAGAGGAAACGCATGGAAGGGACCAAGTGTGTCCAGGAGCCCCACCTCAGCCAGGACAAAGCGTGAGGGGGAGGCACTCGACAAGGACGGTGCCCCGCGTCTGGAGTCCAGTCCCACTCACCGGGCGAGCAGAGGAGGGACCTGCGACTCGCAGTGGGGGCGGAAGTCAGTCACTGAGGCAGACGCACTGCTGACGCTAATGCCAGAACCGGTCGAACAGGCATTAAAACGGTTCCTGTAACTGTATCCCACGTGTTCAAAGGCCGGGAAGATGGCTGGGCATGCCTGGACGTGGGTCAAGACACGAACAAGGCCACAGGAAGCAAAGGCGCTGCACAGGCTGCCGTGGCCAGGAGCCAGGAGCCAAATGCGGGCCACTAAGCATCAAAGAGAATAAGAGCGGCAGCAGGTTAAAATATACCAAATATGTTTAAACCACAAATACATATGCTACTTAAAAACCCAACGTGGTGTTGCTATAGGGCTCTGAGGAACCACCTTGTCATTTTCAAACCTGGTAGATGATGGGAGAAAACCCATCATCCACCATGCCGGGGGATACAGACCGCATCGCAGGGTAACCAAAGACGTGATGAGGGATCTGTTTTCTTTGTGAATATTCCAGCTAATACATGAAGAAGAAATATAGAGTTAACAGGCTTCCCTGGTGGTGCAGTGGTTAAGAATCCACCTGCCAATGCAGGGGACATGGTTCGAGCCCTGGTCCAGGAAGATCCCACATGCCACGGAGCAACTAAGCCCATGCGCCACAACTGCTGAGCCCGTGTGCTGCAACTACTGAAGCCCGTGCACCTAGAGCCCATGCTCCGCAACAAGAGAAGCCACCGCAATGAAAAACCCGCACACAGCAAGGAAGAGTAGCCCCCGCTCGCCGCAACTAGAGAGAGCCCGCACGCAGCAACAAAGACCCAATGCAGCCAAAAATAAAATAAATAAAAATTTAAAAATACTGCCATTTCACAGCCCTAATGGTAATGCCAACCCAAAAGGGAGATGGTCAGACATGCATGCCTTCTGGTCAAAGGCCGCACCAAAAAACCGAACCTGAATCCAAGTACAGCCAATGCTCTGTGCTTCACCCCACACCATTCCCCGTGAGCGCCCTCAAGTGGCCAGCAAGTCGGTTCAGTCTCTGTCGCAGGTCTTCTCCAGCAAGTGTTGGGGAGAAGCCCCCGTGACCACACAGGCGAGGAAGAGGCGCTGCCTGGGTCAGCCCCCGACAGTGGGCTGGCAGCGGGGGTGCACCTCTGGAGCCACGTTTTGCACCCCTCCAGCACCGGGAGGAATCAAGTCCCCTTCCTGCAAGCTGCCCTGTTGATGTGCCTCTGTGTCTGGTGTTTCCTCCCTGCCTGTGTCTCACTTCTCACTCTTTCCTGCTTCCTAAAATCATCTCCTGAGAGCAGCTCCTGACCCAGGTCTTTATCTGAGAGCAGCTCCTGACCCAGGCACCCCGGCAGGAGGGAGGCAGCTCGGGAAGCTCGGAAGCTGCCGCGCGAGAGGCTCCGCTTCTTCCAAGAACAACTTGCGAGGGACTGAAAAGATACAGTGAGGGAAACTAGAGATGGAGAAGGAGGTGAGCGTAGACCAATGACTGGTTTGTGTCCTGAATCAAACAAACTGAACTAAATTAAACTAAACACACAGGCATCAGTTGGAGCGACTGGACGCTGCAGCGATGCTTGATGGTCAGTTTTCCAGATGGAATCATGGGATTATGGTTATCTTTATCTTACCCTTATCTTTCAGAGATAGACACTAAAATATCTAGGGATGGAAATGGTATGGTGTCTGAGTAATTTCTCAGAATAATTTGGAGGAGTAGAGGTGGGGAGGAATCCGGAGAAGGCAAGATTGGCCACAAGCTGTCCGTAGCTGGAGCTGAGTGATATATTCACGTGTGTTTATGATACAATCTCTCTCCCTTTGTGTTTGTTTCCATTTTTCCATAATAAAAACTTTAAAAGTTGCAAGCACATTCGCTGCTGGCCCTCTCTGCTCTTTTTCTGAAGTGCTCACCCGCTTTGGGCGCAGTACAGACTCTTGTCTTCTTCACTCTCCTCTCTGGAAATCAGGCTCCCCTGGGAGGCGGGGGTGCCTTTGTCAGTTTCTTCAGAGCTGTAGACCCTGCACCTGGAGTGGAGCCTGGTCCCGAGGCCACGTCCACGTGCAGATGACGGCCAGAGGCTGAGGCTGGGGCAGCGGAGCAGGAAGGTGGGTGAACACTGAAGGGTGGTCAAGGGCTGGCCCAGCAGACAGATTTAACAGAAGAAAGGTGGGAGGACACAGAGGCGACAGTTGATTAGAGAGTAGCTGAAGTTTCAGATTTAAAGACTAACCGCAGATCCAGACACTAACGTAAAGATGAGAGCATGCTGAAAGCCCTGAAGCTGGGGAAGGACGGGGGAGGTCAGCCACCCACCAGCCTCCTCTGGCCAGAGAAGGCACACGCTGATGGGAGAACAGCACCTACACCGTCAGAAGACACCACGTTGGCGATAGCTGAAGCCTGATTCTGACCAGGTATTCAATCACAAAGAAAGTCTCAGACAATTTGAAAAAAAATTATTTCATACAAATGACACTTTCTGACATCTCTGCAAGTAATATGGAATTAAACAATAAGACAGTTTTCTAAAAATTCTTGTTTGGAAAATTAGAAATACATTTCAAACTAACTTGTGAATTGCGTACAGAAACTAATGTGGAAAACTACAAGTCTCTGACGAAAGAAATCAAGAAGATCCCAACAAATGGAGAGATATTCCATGTACATGGACAGGGTGACGCAATACTGTCAAGATTTCAGTTCCTCCCAGCTGGATCTATCGATTCAATGCAATCTCAATCAAAATCCCAGCTAATTATTTTGTGGATATGGACAAACTGAATCTAAAGTTTATATGGAGAGGACTTCCCTGGTGGCGCAGTGGTTAAGAATCTGCCTGCCAATGCAGGGGACACAGGTTCGAGTCCTGGTCCAGGAAGATCCCACGTACCATGGAGCAACTAAGCCCGTGCGCCACAACTACTGGGCCTGCACTCTAGATCCCGCGAGCCACAACTACTGAGCCCATGCACCACAACTACTGAGCCTACACGCCTAGAGCCTGTGCTCTGCAACAAGAGAAGCCACCACAATGAGAAGCCCGCACACTGCAACGAAGAGTAGCCCCTGCTCGCCGCAACTAGAGACAGCCCGCACACGGCAACAAAGACCCTACGTCGCAAAAAATGAATAAAAAAAAAATCATCTTAAAAAAAAAAGTTTATATGGAGAGACAAAAAGTCCAGAACAGCCAACCTAATATTGAAGGAGAAGAAAAATTTGGAGGACTGAGGTTACCCCACTTCCAGACTCACCATAAAGTTACAGTGATCAAGTTAGTACGGTACTGGTGAAAACAGATAAATCGATCAATGGGAGAGAATAGAGAGCCTAGAAATAGAATCACACAGATTTGGTCAACTGATCTTCAACAAAGGAACAAAGGCAGTTCTATGGAGAAAAGACAGTCTTTTCAACAAATGTTACTGGATCAAGTAGACACCCACATGCCAAAACATGTAACACATGTAAAGACACAGATTTTACAACTTTCACAAAAATTATACACCTAAGTGTAAGACACAAAACTGTAAAACCCATAGAAGATAACATAGAAGAAAATACAAGTGACTGTGGGTTCGGTGGTGACTTCTTAGATACAACACTGAAAGTGTAAGCCATGAAGGAAAAAGGTGGATAAATTGGACTTCGTTAAAATTAAAAACTTCTGCTCTGTGAAAGACACTGTTAAGAGAATGAAACGAAAAGCCACAGACTGGGGGGAAATTTGCAAAACACGTCTGTTATGCAAAACATGCAAAGAACTATTAAATCTCAACAATAAGAAAATAACCGAAGTTTAAAATGGGCAAAAGACCTCACCAAAGATGATTTACAGATGGCAAACAAACACATGAAAAGATGGTCCACATCATATGTAATCAGGGAAATGCAAATCAAAGCAACATTTTGATACCGCGACATACCCAATGGAATGGCCCAAATCCAGAACACTGACAACACCAAGTGTGGAGCGACAGGAACTCTCGTCATTTCTGGCGGGAATGCAAAATGGTGCAGCCACGTTGGAAGACAGTGTGGCAATATCCTAGAAAATTAAACGTTCTCTTACCATTAGATCCAATAGCTGTGCTCCTTGGTATTTACCCAAAGGAGCTGAAAATGTATGTCCACACAGAAAGTCACACATGAATGTTTATAGCAGTTTTACTCATAATTGTCAAAACTTGGAAGCAACTAAAATGTCCCTCAGTAGGTGAATGGACAAACTGTGGTCTATCCAGACAATGGAATACTATTCAGCCCTAAAAATAAATGAGCTATCAAGCCATGAAAAGACACGGAGGAACTTTAAGTGCATATTTCTAAGTGAAAGAAAGAAGCCAGTGGGAAAGCCTGCACACTGTATGATTCCAACTACATGACATTCTGGAAAAGGCAAAACAGTGGCGCTAAAGGAAGGATGAGTGGTTACTAGGGGTCTGGGCGGGAAGGGATGGGCAGGTGGAGCACAGAGGATCTTTAGGGCAGGGAAACTGCTCTGTGTCACACTATAATGGTGATCATGCCGTCATACATTTCTCAGACCCATAGAATGTACAACACCAAGGGTGATCCCAATGTTAACCACAGACTTTAGTTAGTAACTGCATTGACACTGGCTCACAATTACAACAAATATACTGATGTTAATAGGGGAGGTGGTATACGGGGGCTGGGGGAGAGGGGACATGTGGGAACTCTCTGTATTTTGTGACGAATTTTTCTGTAAACCTAAAACTGCTCTAAAAAGTACAGCGTTATTAATTAAAAAACAAATTACTAATAAATATAATGAAAGAGTACAATACTTATATTCTGAAAACTATGAAACATTTTTTTTTTTTTTTTTTAAATTTATTTATTTTATTATTTATTTATTTATTTAGGCTGTGTTGGGTCTTTTGTTGCTGTGCACGGGCTTTCTCTAGTTGCGGCGAGCGGGGGCTACTCTTCGTTGCAGTGCACGGGCCTCTCATTGCGATGGCCTCTCTCGCTGCAGAGCACGGGCTCCAGGCACATGGGCCTCAGTAGCTGTGGCACACGGGCTCTAGAGCACAGGCTCAGTAGTTGTTGCGCACTGGCTCAGCCGCTCCGCAGCATGTGGGATCCTCCCAGACCAGGGCTCGAACCCGCGTCTCCTGGATTGGCAGGCGGATTCTCAACCACTGCGCCACCAGGGAAGCCCGAAACATTTTTGAAGAAAATTAAAGAAGACCTAAACGAATGGAAACACATCCATGTTCATGGATTGGAGACAATATTGTTAAAATATCAATTTTCCAGGACTTCCCTGGTGGTCCAGTGGTTAAGAATCTTCCTCCCAATGCAGGGGATGAGGGTTCAATCCCTGGTAGGAGAACTAAGATCCCACATGTCATGGGGCAACTATGCCTGTGCGCTCTAGAGCCCGCGCCACAACTAGAGAGCCTGTGCACTGCAACTACTGAGCCTGTGTGCTCTGGAGCCTGTGAGCCACGACTAGAGACAAGCCCTTGCATCACAACGAAAGATCCTGCATGCCCTAATGAAGATCCCGCGTGACACAACTAAGACCCGATGCAGCCACCCCAAAATAAAAAGATATCAATGTTCACCCATCTGATCTACAATCCATATCAAAACCCAGCTGGCTTCTTTGCAGAAACTGATGATGTGTATGGAAATTCATGGGACTCAGAATAGCCAGAACAATCTAGGAAAAGAAGAACAGGGCCTTCTTTGTTCTGGTGGCTTCTGGTTCTTCTTAACCGCTGGTGGCTCAGCGGTTAAGAATCCACCTGCTTATGCAGGGGACACAGGTTCGAGCCCTGGTCCGAGAAGATCCCACATGCCGCGGAGCAGCTAAGCCTGTGCGCCACAACTACTGAGTGCACGTGCTGCGAGACTGAAGCCCGTGCGCCTAGAGCTCGTGCTCCGCAACAAGAGAAGCCACAGCAATGAGAAGCCCGCGCACCGCAACGAAGAGTAGCCCCCGCTCGCCACAACTAGAGAAAACAACAAAGACCCAATGCAGCCAGTATATATATACATATACATCATATACGTATATATATATATATATATATATATATATATATATATATAAATTAGAAAAGAAAAGAACAAAGTTGGAGAACTCCCATTTCCTGATTTCAAAATTTACTATAAAGTGACAGTGAACAAGACAGTGTGGTACTGGCATAGGAACAGACATACAGATCAATGGATTAGAGTTGAGAGTCCAGAAATAAGCCCTCACATTTTTTTTTTAATTTTTTTTTTTTTTTGGCGGTACGCAGGCCTCTCACTGTTGTGGCCTCTCCCGTTGCGGAGCACAGGCTCCGGACGCGCAGGCTCAGCGGCCATGGCTCACGGGCCTAGCCGCTCCGCGGCATGTGGGATCTTCCCGGACCGGGGCACGAACCTGTGTCCCCTGCATCAGCAGGCGGACTCTCAACCACTGCGCCACCAGGGAAGCCCAAGCCCTCACATTTATGATCAACTGATTTTCAAGAACGATGCCAAGACAAGTCAGTGGAGAAAGCATAGTCTTTTCAAGAAACGGAAAACTGAATATTCACACGCAAAAGAATGAAATTGGACTCCTACCACACACCGTACACGAAAATTAACTCAAATGCACCAAAGGCCTAAACGTAAGGGGTCAAACTTTTAAACCCTTAGAAGAAAACATAGGTATAAATCTTGGATTAGGCATTGTTTCTTAGACATGATACCATAGGTACACGCAACAAAAGGAAAAATGGATAAATTGAATATCATCAAAACAAAAAACATACGTATTCAAAGGACGCCATCAAGAAAGTGAAGAGACAGCTCGAGGAATGGGAGGAAACTTTTGCAAATCATATATCTGATAAGAGCTTCATACCTAGAACACATAAAATGTGTAAGAATACAAACAACACATAAACCCTTATAACTCAACAAAAGAAAGGCAAACACTCAAAAAAATGAACAAATTGGGACTTCCCTGGTGGCGCAGTGGTTAAGAATCCGCCTGCCAATGCAGGGGACACAGGTTCGAGCCCTGGTCCGGGAAGATCCCACATTCCGCAGAACAACTAAGCCCGTGTGCCACAACTACTGAGCCTGCGCTCTAGAGCCCGCGCGCCAGAGCTACTGAGCCCATGTGCCACAACTACTGAAGCCCGTGCGCCTAGACCCCATGCTCCACAACAAGAGAAGCCACCTCAATGAGAAGCCCGTGCATGGTAAGGAAGAGTAGCCCCCACTCGCCGCAACTAGAGAAAGCCCACATGCAGCAACGAAGACCTAACACAGCCAAAAATAAATAAAATAAATAAATAAATTTTAAAAATGAACAAATTATCTGAATAGATATTTCTCTAAAGAAGATGCACAAATGGCCAAAAAGCACATGAAAAGATGCTCAACATCATTAGCCATCAGGGAAGCGCAAATCAAAACCACAAGATACCACTTCACACCCACTAGGATGGCTAGAATCAAAAAGACAGGCAAACACAAATGTTGCCAAGGACGGAGATAAATTGGACTCCTCAGGCATTGTTGGTGGGAATGTAAAATGGTGCAGCTGCTTTGGAAGGGTCTGGCAGTTCCTCAGAAAAAATTAAATGTGAAGTTAGCATATAACCCAGCAGTTCCACACCTCTAGACCCAAGAGAAACGAAAGCAAATGTCTGCCCCAAACTGGCATATAACTGTCCATAGCAGCATTATTGATAACAGCCTCAAGGTGGAAATAACCCAATGTCCATCAACTGATGAATGGATAAACAAAATGTGGTCCATCCATACAATGAAATATTATTTGGCAATAAAAAGAAAGGAAGTACTAACACATGCATAAACATGGATGAACCTTGAAAACGTTACACTCAGTGAAAGAAGACAGTCACAAAAGACCACATATTATGACTCTACTTAAATGAATTATCTAGAATCTGCCAGTTGAAGAGACAGAAGGCAGATTAGTGACTGCCAGGGGCTGGAATGCTGGGGGGACTGGGGAGAGCCTGCTAATGAGGACAGGGCTCCTTTCGGGGGTGAGAAACTGCTCTAGAATTGATCATAGTGATAGCTGCATATATATGCAAATATACTCAAATCGATTTAATTTACACATTAAATGGGTGAATTATATGACATGAGGATTGTATCTCAATAAAGCTGTTATTTAAAAGAGAGAATTACAAAGGAAAGTACAAAATATTTAGAACTGATGAAAATGAAAGTGCTACATGTTTATCTCCATGGTAAAAATAAAATTAGATAACTCACACCATAAATACACACGAAGATATACATAAATGACCATCTCACGCAATACACAAAACAGATATCCATCTCAAAAACACATATATGAAAAATTAGATACCCTCTCTCACCATACATACAAAAAATGAGATATCAATTTCATATCATACACAAAATATTAGATATTCAACTTACAGCACACACACAAATAGATACCTATTTCCAATGTACACCAGAAAATTTGGTAACTATCTCATACCATACACAAAATATCATGCCACACAGTAGACAGAAAAATGAGATACTAATTTCAGCCATATAGAGAAAAAAGCTAGACACTCACCTCACATTTTAAACAAATTAGTCAGTCATGTCTCACACACACACACACACACACACACACACACACACACACACCATACTTTTCCAGCTCAGAACACCATGCTAAAAGATTTATCGCGCCATATCCACACATAGAAAATTTGACACCCATCTTGAAGTATTTTTAAACAATAGATGCTGTTGGGAAGCAGTTCTCCGTGAACATCTCACACCTCTGTTTCTGCGAGGTCCAGGCTCTCAGAGCAAGGTCGTTTACAGCCAAGTCAAGAAGGTTTGTCTCAGAGACATTCCAGGGCAGACAGGAATGTCCCCACTGGGAGAAGATTTGCTTACATTTCAGAGTAAGGAGAAGGTTTCTCTCTCTGGAAGGCAGGATGGGGAGGTACCCAGCAGTCCTGTATAAGATCAGAGTTTCCTAATTTCAGGGTTCTTCTGAAACACACCCCTCTGCGGGTGCGGGTGCCACCTGCATGCCCGTGGAGACGAAGTGGAGGAGCTGCTCGGTGGCATCGCCGTGGCTGCAGGGAACCAACACTCTTTGCCTCTGACCCAGGGGTCGCGATCCCGCAGATGCACACGTGGGAGACTGTGCTGTCACCTTGCCAGCTGCAGGGAGAGCAGTCTCAGACCCTTCACGGTTTCTGACCTAACACACGCATCTTACCCCAAAGAACGAGATGCCCATTTTTTCCATTCAGGCAGAAAAATTAGGTAAACTTTCTACCCCATATATACACACAAAAGACAAAACCCATCTCACACCACACATACCTTATTAACCACTAGCCACACAGCCTTACATAACACACTGTGAACACACACTGGATACACATCTAATAACACACACACGAAATAGATGGACATCAGACCACGCACAACATTACATACCTACCTCCCTCTCCCCCTTCCTCTCTCTCCCTCCCTCTCTCCCCCTCCTTCTCTCTCTCCCTCTCTCCCCCTCCCTCTCCCCCTCCCTCTCCCTCTCCCCCCTCCCTCTCCCCCTCCCTCTCCCCCTCCCTCTCCCCTCCCCCTCCCTCTCCCCCTCCCTCTCCCCCTCCCCCTCCCTCTCCCCCTCCCTCTCCCCTCCCTCTCTCCCCTCCCTCTCTCCCCTCCTTCTCTCCCCTCCCTCTCCCCCTCCCTCTCCCCCTCCCTCTCTCCTCCCTCTCTCCCCTCCCTCTCCCCCTCCCTCTCCCCTCCCTCTCCCCTCCCTCTCTCCCCCTCCCTCTCCCCCTCCCTCTCCCCCTCCCTCTCTCCCCCTCCTTCTCCCCCTCCCTCTCCCTCTCCCCTCCCCCTCCCCCTCCCTCTCCCCCTCTCTCTCCCCCTCCCTCTCCCCTCCCTCTCCCCCTCCCTCTCTACCCTCCCTCTCTCCCCCTCCCTCTCTCCCCTCCTTCTCTCCCCTCCCTCTCCCCCTCCCTCTCCCCTCCCTCTCCCCTCCCTCTCTCCCCTCCCTCTCCCCCTCCCTCTCTCCCCTCCTTCTCTCCCCTCCCTCTCTCCCCCTCCCTCTCTCCCCTCCCTCTCTCCCCCTCCCTCTCTCCCCTCCTTCTCTCCCCTCCCTCTCCCCTCCCTCTCCCCTCCCTCTCTCCCCTCCCTCTCCCCCTCCCTCTCCCCTCCCTCTCCCCTCCCTCTCTCCCCCTCCCTCTCTCCCCTCCCTCTCTCCCCCTCCCTCTCTCCCCTCCTTCTCTCCCCTCCCTCTCTCTCACTCCCTCTCTCCCCCTTCCTCTCTCTCCCTCCCTCTCCCCCTCCCTCTCTCTCCCTCCCTCTCTCTCCTCCGTCTCCCTCCCTTCCTTTTCTTCCCTCTCCCCCTCCCTCTCCCCCTCCCTGTCTCTCCCTCCCTCTCTCTTTTTCTCCCCGCCCCAACAATATGACCTCACATCTTGCACATACAAAAAGTTGTGCATCTTGTTTATACACACACACACACACACACACACACACAAAAGAAGCCCCTACTTCTTCAAAGGCTGAATGGTTCTGGAAAGCGTGGGTGGATGGGGTCACAGGCTCCCCAGTGGGAAGGGGCAGCAAGTTGGGTCGCAGGTACTTGTTGCCAGGACCTTGGGGTGTATGTAAGCCTGTGCTGACCTTCCCCAGCTATGCTGGGGGAAGACAGAGGGGCAGACGTGGGCAGTGGGGAGCCGCCGCCCTAAGGGCTTCTCCTGGGGAGAGTCAACTGCACACAGGCCACAGTGGCCAGAGCGCTCCTTTGTTTGAGTAGATAGGCTCATGGTCCGGTGCAGGTCTGTCAAGCGTTTTCAGTGGACAGATTCCCTGCTCGGCCTCCCGCACGGATAAGGCTGAAGTCACGTCACTGTGATGGGCCGGAGAATCCGGATGCTGATTTGCTTACTCACCTCCCTGTCAGGTGGTGCTGGGGTGTGTGGCCTTCAGCAGCTGGGGACCGAGGGAAGCAGTAAAGGCTTAGACTCTGGGAGGGACGCTGTGCTTCGGGACCAGACAGGCTGGCCGGCTCCGCCCCAGGGGTGCGCTCTGGGGGAGTGGGCCCCCTCCGAGAACCTGCCAGGCTGGCCGGGGCCTGGCGACGCAGGGGCTACGGAGGGGGGCACAAGGCAGAAAGCGCGCCCACCCCACACAGTCCACTCTCAGCCACAACCGCATGCCGGCCCCGCCCTGCCTCAGGGATTCGGGTGTGGACAGACTGATTCCTGCCCCCACGTAGCTGGTCTTCTCCTGAGGGGAGAAGATAAAAACCAAGTAAAAACCAAACAAACGGATGAGGCAGCGCCTCTTGGAAGGTGAGTTTTCTTCTCCAATATCATCCTCAGCAAAAGCGTGCTGCCTTCGCTCCAATCTTGGCAAAGAGACGCCCCTCAGCTGCCTAATCGCGAGCAGGAGACAGTTTAAGGAGGACACATCAGCCTGAAAAAGCTTCGGTTAATGGCAGAGTGGGATGCTGATCGGAGTCTATATTTGGTTAAGAAAAAAGGAAAAAAAGAAATTGAAACAGATTTAGCCATAATTGTGTGCGTTGTATGTTATTTTAAACAAGCCTTTAAAGATGATTTTCGACCGTAAGATGCAAGGTGGGTTTTGTGCGGAGATCACTAAAGGGTATGTACCTCCGAGCTGTGATGGTTCCAGAGATGTGCACATGGGTTCCAGGTGCAGAAGCACACTTGTGTGGGTGCCGGTACAGCTTGAGTCAAAACCTGAACAGTGTAGATGCTAACGGTAAAGATAGTTGTCCAGAACTTAAACAAAACTCTTTCATTAAATGTGAGTAGAAAAAGTCATTGTTTCCAAATGAATGGACTTTCCACATTATGTAAGTTTTAAAAGTTAAGCTTCTTATTTTGAGATAATTATAGGTTCAAATGCAGTTGTAAGAAATAATACCAAGATTCCTTGTACACTTTGCCCAGTTTCCCCCAAAAGTAACATCTTGCAAAACACAGATGTACTCTATCACAGCCATAAAAAAGTTGCTCATATAATCCACGATCTTTTTAAGATTTCTCGTTTCACTTGCATTCACCGTGTGTGTGTACCTGACACGAGTGTATCACGTGTGTGGGTCCGTGTATCCACGCCACAGTCGAGATACAGACACATGCCCCTTGACAGCCTTTGCCCGTTTTCTAATTGGACATGTTTTTGTTGTTGAGTTTGGAGGGCTCTTTATATACTCCGGATACCAGTCCTTTGTGGGGTACATGGTTTGCAAATATTTTCTCCCAGTCTATGTCTACAATAACCCTTTGATAAGAATTGTTACACCTACAGATCACTCTGAGAAGACTTGACATCTTTACTGTGCTGAGTTCTCTGATCCATGAAAATGGTATCTCTCTCCATTTTTTTACGTCTTTATTGGTTTCTTTCATTACCTTTGCATAATTTTTAGCATACAAGTCCTGTGTACACTTTGCTGTTTACACCCAAGTATTTAAATTTCTTTGACATAATTGTAAATGGTATGTGTCTTTAATTTTGGTTTCCACACGTTCCAAGTTGGTGTATAGAAATGTGATTGATTGTTCTGTGCTGCCTCCGCGTAAGAGCCCTCTGGGTGGGGAGGGGAGTCCCACAGCAGAGCTGGAGCATCACAGAGGCGGAGAGCACAAGGCAGCATCACGTCCGTTTATGTCAGCCCCACACAGGGGGCTACAGAGGTGCCCTCAGGAGGAGTAATACTAGGGGAGCCATGGAGAGGTGTCCAAGGTGGACCTCGGGGGGGAGGGAGGAAGCTGGACAAGAGACTTCCCGCGCCCACAGGGGAGCTCTTGTGGAAGAGGGACAAGGTGGTAGCTCCCTCCTCCCTCCCTTCCAGCGCACAGAAACCTACATCTCCTAGCTGGGCCCCAGCTGTTTTCTCAGCTGTAAACTGCAGATAATAACCAGGTGGGAGAGGCTGCCTTCCCCCGCCCTGGGCGAAGGCCCGTGGTCTGGCACAGCTCCTTCCCCTGTCGGGGGATCTGCTCTACGGGGCTGAGTCTAATAACTAGTGCGGATTCGAGGCGCTTTGCAAACTGACCCCAGCCTCCTCTTCCAGGCCGGCCTTCTGCTGCTCCTTGTGACTTGTTTGGACCTCAGGCATTGGCGGCGGGGGTCGGGGGGGGGTGGGGCGGGGCTGGGGGTGTGGGTAAGGATCTTTCCATAACACCTTCCAGGAAGTGTGGCCCCCCCTCGGGGCGGTGACTTCCCGGCGCCCTGTCCTGCACCGGCCGCGTGGGCGCCTCCACCGCTGGGAGCACACAGAGGCCGCGGCCCTGCTTGGCCCCTGCCAGGGGACCTTGTTCTTGTTTCTGCGGCCGCCTTCTGTCCCGGCCGACGGGGGAAGATCCAGCTTCTGAATCGTCCCTCTTCCGCCTGGCGGGGTGGTGACCCCTGCCCGACCCCGCCTCCGAGGGCGGTCCCAGCCCACGCGCGGCTCCGAAAGCCGGCAGAGCCGGGGCGCGGCGGCGACGGCGAGGCGGGCGGTGGCCCGGCCTGGGGGCGCCGCGACTCCGCCCGGGGCGTGCTGGGGGGCTACCGCCCCTGCGCGCACCGCCGCGCCTTCCTGCTGCTGATCAGGGAGGCGGGGAGGCAGGCCTGGCGAGGCCGCTGCTCCAACGCCACGGTACGGGGCTCGGGGCGCTGGGGCGGGGCTGCGAGCCGAGGCCGGGACCCCGCTGAGCCCCGACTGCCGCGCCCAAGGGCTCGCGCTCCTCGCACCCGCCAGCGTCCCGGTGCTCGCCGGCCGCCGGCTCTCCGGAGAATCGGACAGTGAGAACCCGGTTGCGGCCGGTCTGGGACCGGCCCTCCACCTCTCGGGACCTGCGGGACGGTGGGAGCGCGGGGGCGGGGCCGCCGGCCACCTCAGGGTGGGACAGGCGCGGATAACCCCTTCCCTGGCCGCGGCTGAGCAGGGAGAACGGGGCTTGTGTCTGCCCTCGCGGGGGCTGCGTCTAGATCCTGTGACCATCGCTGGTTTGGAAAGGATCCCTCTCCTGCCACAGGAGGGGGTCACTGTCCACAGACAAGAAGGTCTCCTCCAGTGGTGCCCCCCTCCCTTCTGCAAAGCCAAACCCCTGGCACAGGCCTTGGCATCTGGCTCTGGCTCTTGCCCTCCCCACCCCCTTACCTGTGCCCTGGATGCCCTCCTTGGGTTTCTGACTCAGTTCCAAGGTCCCTCACAGGAGGCCTTCCTTACCTGCCCAACCGTTCTCTTCATAGCTACCCAGCTGGGGTCTGCAGTGACCCGTCACCTGTTCTAGAACTGTCCCCACTGTTGTCTGGGACTGTGTTCATCACCACAGCCCCTGAGACCAGAGAAGCAGGCAGTGAGAACCGGGTCTGCCAGTTCCAGGGACCCAGCTCTCCCTACCTGCTTCTCCCCCAGACTCACCCCCGAGGCCCCAGTCGCTCTGCCCAGCCCGTCACACGCTGCCTGCCGGGCTCAGCCGGTGGACCTCTCTCCTCCCTTCCAGCCCTGGGCCGGGCCACCTCGTGGGCAGCTATCTGCACGCGTGTCCCAAAGCTGACCCCCGTGGCCGCCTTCCCCGGGGACCAGGCTGCAGTGCTGCCTGCACCGGCTCCCTGGGCTCCCCTCGCCTGTGCTGCTGCGTCTGCCTGAAGGAACATCGCTTGGCCTCCCTCAGGATCCCAGGGCCTGGTTGGGCAGCCTTGGGATCACGTAGTGCAGAGCTACAGGTGGCGGCGGGACCCACAGCTCAGGGAGGTGCCAAGCGGTCGAGGGACAGTCAGAAGCAGAGGCCGAGAGGAGGAGAGGTGGCAGGCGAGGCAGGAAGACATCGCCTCGGAGAGGTTCTCGGGTGGCAGCCCCTCTTGGATGTCATTCCAGACTTCTTGGGGCCTTTTCCCTCCTCTCCTTGCTGGCTGGCCCCATGCTGGGACAGGTGGCCTCTGCAGCCTGGGCCTGGGGTCTGCCGGGACTCCAGAAGCCTCTTTTCTCTGCAGGACTCACCACGTCCCTGTGTCTAGACGCTGTGAAGCCAGAACTGGTTGGGGTGCATTGGTCTCCCCCAGCCCCCTGAGCTGCTCTGATGAGTCTGGGTGTGGACAGGCATTGGGCGGCCCTAAGAAGGCCCTTGGACACCGCAGCTGTCCCACTGCACTTGTCTCGTTCACAAGTCATTATGGAACAAACAAGAATCGCACTGGGAATTGTCATGATCTCTGCGTGGTCACGACGGAGCAGGGACCATCAGGTGTGCCCTGGCCAAGTCCGCGTGGCCCCTTGCTTACTCCCTTTGCAGCCAGATGAGCAGGGCCCTCGGGTTCTGAGGGGCAGTGTGAAGGGAAGGTGGGGCTGTGCTTGGAATGAGGTCTGGGTGGCCCCGGAGTGGGTCTGGGTGAGAGCCAGCGTGTGGGGCGGCCGCCAGCGTTCTCACAGGACGTGCGGGGGCACCTGGCAGGCTGGGAACAGGTGGAAGGGAAATGTCGTGCAGTGGGGGCAAACAGTTGTCCCCACGTCACTGTGTGTGTTTTAGACCTGTCTCTGCCCCTCTGGCCACAAGCTCTGGGGAGGAAGGAGGGTGGGGCGAGGCTGGCGAGGGATGATGAGCTTGGCTGCTCAGCAGGGCGGGTGTGGTAACCAGATGCCAGGCTTTCTTGCCGCTGGGTCAGGCCGGGCAGGAAGCAGCTGGGCCTGCGTGGAGCTCTTCCTAAACCTGGGAGATCTGCGCCCGGCTCTGTCCTGAAGAAAGGGAAGGAAGGGCAGCTGTTGCCTAAGCTCGGTGTCACGTGAGGCTTTGTGGTCAGAGCTCCGTCTGGGTTAGGAAGCCTGGATCTCGGAGCCTCCACGGTGGGGAGCCTGGCCCGGGGCGAGCTCCTGCGTTGCTGGGTCCGCGAGCTGGAGCGCTCACAGGCTTGTTTTGCGCCTTCATCTCTGGGCCCAGCTGGGCCTGCCTCCCCCTCCCTCCTGCATAAGCCCTTGTCCACCTGGGTGTCCCCCACGGGCACTGAGTGTCCGCTGAGTGGCCCCCAGTGTGCTCCTCTGCCTGGCCCATCTGGGCAAACTACGCATGCACGTGGCTGGGGGCGGGGGCCCTCTCCCGTGCTCCAGCTCTGGCCGCACCCAGTCTAGGTGCCCCCTCCCGCCCCCGCACGGTGGCCACCTCTCTTCTGCTGACAGCCCTTGGGCCTTCTCCTTGGAGGGTCAGTCCTGGGGCGGACTTGCTGTCCTGCAGGCTCCAGCCAGGTTGTGGCCTCTGTCTGCCCCCAGGACCACGCCTGCAGAGACGCTGCTGGTCTGTGGCCCGGGCGTGCTGGCTGAGCCCCCACTCCGTGCCTTCCCTCTGGCGTGACCGGGAGAAAACCTGGCCCTGACAGGACCACTGGGCCTTTTCCTCCCGCAGACCAGCCAGCCACGCGCAGGACAGCAGGCAGTCGTGGTGTCGGTAGTGCCTCCTGGGCTGGTGCCGGCCTGTGTCCGCAGCTGTGGCCCAGCTTCGCACCCGTGACCGACACGGTCAGCCGGCACTTCCTCCTCTCCACCGAGCAGATCAACTGGCTCTCACTGGCCTACCTGGTGGTGTCCATCCCATTCGGCGTGGTGGCCATCTGGGTTCTGGACTCTGCTGGGCTCCGCTGGGTGGTGAGTCAGACCCCACACCGGGGCCCGCTCTGGGATGGGCGGGGTCCCCGAATGTGGGCTCGAGAGCCATCACCTCCTCCCTAGATCCGGGTCCCCAGCCATTGCATGGTGGGTGGAGGTTGGGGTGCTGGAAGGGGGAGTCTGGGCTGGTGGGCAGCTCTTCTGACCCCAGCCCTGCAGACCGTCCTATGTGCGTGGCTGAACTTTGCTGCATGACCACCAGCCGCCAGGACCCATTTGCTTTCCTCACGGGTGGGCAGAGCCTCTGTGCCCTCGCCCAGACCCTGGTCATCTCTCCAGCCAAGCTGGCCGCCTGTGGTTTCCCGAGTACCAGAGAGCCACAGCCAACACGATTGGCACTGTGTGTGAGTCCCGGGGGTGAGGCCGACGTCCCCGCTGGCTTAGCGCGTGGCCCGGCACCTCTGCGCTCCCCGCTCTTGGAGGGTGGGGACTCCTCCTGGGGGCTGGGGACCAGCCTGCCACTCTGAGCTGACATATGTCCCCGTCCATTCAGCAAACCCCCTGGGCATCCTGGTGGCCAACCCGCTGTCTCCCACCCTGGTGAAGAAGGAGGAGGACATCCCCTTGATGGTGAGGGAGCTCAGGAGTGCGCGCACGTGAGTGTGTGTGCATGCGTGCACATGTACATGTGTTTGTGTGCATGTGTGTGTGCCCGTGTGTATGGTGTAGAGTGTGTCCATGGATAGCCACGTGTTTGCGTGTGTGTGTGCATGCGTGCACGTGTACATGTGTGTGTGCATGTGTGTGCCCGTGTGTATGGTGTAGAGTGTGTCGGTGTGCATGGATGGCCACGTGTTTGTGTGTGTGTGTGTGTGTGCATGCGTGCACATGTGTTTGCATGTGTGTGTGCCCATGTGTATGGTGAGTGTGTCGGTGTGCATGGATGGCCACGTGTTTGCATGTGTGTGTGCCCGTGTGTATGGTGTAGAGTGTGTCGGTGTGCATGGATGGCCACGTGTTTGCGTGTGTGTGTGTGCATGCGTGCACATGTACATGTGTTTGTGTGCATGTGTGTGCCCGTGTGTATAGTGTAGAGTGTGTCGGTGTGCATGGATGGCCACGTGTTTGCGTGTGTGTGTGCATGCGTGCACATGTACATGTGTGTGCATGTGTGTGCCCGTGTGTATGGTGTAGAGTGTGTCGGTGTGCATAGATGGCCACGTGTTTGCGTGTGTGTGTGTTTATGGGCTGTGTGTGCACGAGTGCCGTAGCGGCGGGCTCGTGCGTCCACACCTGTCTGTGAGTGTGCACTTGCCACCGTCTGCGGTCACACATGGGTTGCACTCCATGCTTGTGGGGTTTCCTCATGTGCAAGTGTGCAAGTACTGGGCACCTTCCCGGCATCAGGCACAACTCCAGGGGCCGGGATGTTCGGCGGTTTCCTTGGCGGGGAGACAGCTCCGGAGAGGCGAGAGGCCGGCTGGAGCAGAAGGAAGCGTTTGTGGGGGGCGAGGGAGGGAGATGGGGGGGCGAGGGAGGGAGATGTGGGGGGCGATGGAGGGAGATGTGGGGGGCGAGGGAGGGAGATGAGGGGGGGCGAGGGAGGGAGATGGGGGGGCGAGGGAGGGAGATGAGGGGCGAGGGAGGGAGATGTGGGGGGCGAGGGAGGGAGATGAGGGGGGCGAGGGAGGGAGATGTGGGGGGCGATGGAGGGAGATGAGGGGGACGAGGGAGGGAGATGTGGGGGGCGATGGAGGGAGATGAGGGGGGCGATGGAGGGAGATGAGGGACCAGCAGACTCTGAGGTGGATGTGAGGCTGAGGGGTGGGGCCTGCAGCCAGAGGCCAGTGTGTCCACTGAGCAAGGGGAGGGTGGCGGGAAGGGTCAGCCCAGGTGCAAAGCACTGGCGTGATGGACACCTCGGGGGCGTCTGAGGGGAGAGTGACTCCATCTGGTCCAGAATGACTCGGAGAGCCAAGGGTGTGCCGAGTGTCCAGGGAGAGAGCCAGGGCTTTGATCGGGTGGGGCAGTGGGGCAGGCTTAGGGCTGGGGGGTTGGAGGTGCGCCGAGGTGAGAGGGGCTTCCAGCTGGGCGAGTGTTGGGGTCATTCACAGAGGTGGGAAGGGGTTCCAGGTGGCCATTGGATGGAGCTCCCGGAGAGCGCTGAGCTGAGGCTGTCGCTGTTGCGGTCATCTTTGGGTGGTATTTTGAAAGCTGGGTTTCCAAATGCAGCAAAGCAGAGCAGCCCCAGCACAGCCCTGGGGCTTGCCGACGTCCACCTGGGGATGACCTGTGGGGGTGGCCGGCAAGGAGCCTGGAGCAGCGGGCGTGAGGCACCCACACGCGTGTGCACTCATGCATACCCTCCTGGCAGCTGGGCATCTACATCATCCCTGCTGGCCCCTGCTTGCGTCTGGGAGAGCAAGCCCCCCGCCCCACCCTCCGCGGGGGCTGTCCACTCCACTGCACAGAAGTTCCTAGCGGGGCTGGAGCTGGTCAGTGCCGCGTGTGTGCTGTGGGATCCCGGGGCGGGGGATCCCAGGAGGGGGATCCCAGGAGGGGAAGGGGGCGGGGCTGCCCGGGGAGCCTCTGGCTGTGCTGCTGGAGCTCCTGGGCTGAGCAGCCCCTCCCCTTTAGCTCGCAGGGAACAAGGCCTACATCATCCTGGCCCCTGGCCGCGTGCCTTGGGGGCAGCATTGGCATCTTCTCCAGCTTCTCGTCCCTCCTGGAGCAGATCCTCTGCGTGAACGGGCACTCCGGCATGGGTGCCGGCCCTGCCCTGGGGGCCACGGCAGGACGGAGCTTTGGGGGCCCGTCACCCCACAGGCTCTCTTCCGCCGCTGCTCTCCCGCTGGTGGCTGTGGAATGGCCCACGACCTCCCCAGGCGCTGGGTTTCCACACCTGGACGGGGTGATGTGGGTGCTACTGAGATGCTGTGTGAAAATTTGTGTCTGCAGACAGCAGGGTGGTGGCCGTGGGGAGGGGGTGCTGGCAGAGCCCAAGTGTGTTCCACTGGGATTTCGTGTGGCGCTTTCCGCCATGCCCCAGCCACCCCAGCCCTGGGGGACCCGCTGATATTGGAGATGCAGAGGAGGGGGCCTTGCTCTGCTCATAGCACCTCTGGCCGCGCCCTCCACTGTCTGCATCAGCCCTGGGTGTGGGGTTCAGGCCTCTCGTGTTCCCAGTTTTTCAGGGGTGACCGGCACTGAGGGGTGTCTGCAGTAGGCAGGCCCTTTCTCTAGCAATTGTTGAGCTCCTGGCTGGGGGTAGCGCAGGGAAATGGCACCTCCAGGGGAGGACACCTCTTCCCCCAGCCAATGATGCAGCCAAGCCTTCTGTGCCATCCTGCCTGGGCCTCAGGCTCCGTTCAGTGACCCTGCCGTGGGCTCCCCGGTGACGGCGTACATCCTAAGGGTGAGGGCCTCCTCCTGGGGCCCAGATGACAGGTGCCCCCGCCTCCTCTCCTCCTCCAGGAATTTGTAGGCTCTGCGGGGCTCTCTTCATTGCGTTTGGGGTCTCGGGGGCGCTGCCTCTTGGCCTGTCCGTGGACCAGACCGAGCATTTCGCTGGAGCTGTCAGGATGGGCCCCGCCTGACGTCTCTGGTCTGCTGGCCTTTGCCCTGGGGAGAGTGCTCTGGGCCGAGACCACCTTGCACGGGTCAAAGTGGGGTGCCCCGGGGCGGGGGAGTCGGCAGGTCGGCCGTAGCGGACATCCAGGCCCACTCTGACCCTGGGCGCTGCCCCGGCCCCCGGTGCAGGGCCTGGCTGGGTCTGGGCTGGGTCTGACTCCTGCCGCAACCGTCTGCACAGCTCACCGCCCCCAGGGGTCCCAGCTGGCCGCCACCTGCTCGCTGCTTGGGCCTTGGGCTGTTTGCTTCTCAGCGGCGCCTGTGGCTGTGCAGCTGGCTGTCGAGCGCTCCTTCCCTGTGGGTGAGGGTGGGCCGCGGGCCTGGTCCTCGTGCCGGGGTGAGTGCCCGTCCCCCAATGCTTCCCTGGGGACCCGGAGAGCCTCCCCTCACCCCACCCCAGGCCACACAGCAGGTGACCTGAGCGCCTGCCGTGTGCTGGCCTGGGCTGGCCGCAGGGCCCACGGTGACCAGAGCAGCGCCCTGCCCTCGGGATGACTACGGGTGCCGGGGAAGCAAGCAGTGCCCCAGGCAGGGCTGAGGGCCTCGTGGCTGTGCAGGCAGCCCGAGGGTGTGCTAGCATGGCGCTGCTGGCCTCCCTGACCGTGCGCCGCGTGGAGCTATCCTTCTCCGCCTGCCGGGACGGCCAGGACCCGCTGGCCTGAAGGGTGAGGGCCGCAGCCTGTGGGGCTCCGAGGGCGCAGACCAGCAGGTCGGCCCCCACCCAGCCCTGGAAATCTCCCCTCCGTGCGCCTCTTGGCGACTTCCGCTGCCCTTGGTGGGCGGGTGCGGGGCACCCACGGCGGGGGTTGGGGGCGTCGGGTGGGGTCAGAAGGCAACAGGCCGAACCTCAGGCTCAGCCTGGTGGGAGCAGCCCTGAGGCCCTTACGAGAGCTCAACCTCTAACCCCTATGTGACTGGTTTTGAAATGAGATCAAAGAGAGACAGGGAGAGTCAGAGAGTGAGAATGACAAAGACGGAGACAGAGAGTGTGAGAGACGGGAGTGGGGTCGCCACCAGAGAGATGGTTGCACGCCCTCGTCCCCAGACCCGGTGCGGTGACCTCGGGGCTCATGACTGTGAACCCACCTTTGGGGCCCCTTGGGGCTGGGACAGGATCTGTCCCCGGGGTCACTCTGAGGTCATGGTTAGTGGGGTTCGGGGTCCCCTGCACCCGGGGGGCACTCTGGCACTTGGGGAACCTCGGCAGAGCTGGGCCACGGCCCCCCGGAGTCCACGTTGCTGGTGGCCGGCCTGTGCGTCCTTTTCGGCTGCCTTGAGGTGCTCTTCTTATACACCCCATACCGGCGCCTGCAGGCCGAGGCCGACGCAGCCCCTCTGTCCAGGAAGACGTGCGCCCGGCAAGCTCGGCAGCCACCCCCGAGGCCCCCGCGGCCCCCCCTCCGGCCCCAGCAGCCCCTCCTGGAGCCGGTGATCCTGGCTCCGCCTCCCTCCCCCTGGGAGTCCTCTGAGACGTCATGGGGCCCCTGCAGCAGACCAGAGGCCGGGGAGCAGTTGGTGCAATGAGAAGCGGGCCTGGGGCCGTGAAGGGGCAGCCAGGAAAGGCAGGCCCTGGTCCCCTCGGCTACACCAGTCACGCCTGAGGCTGGGACAGTGCCAGCATCCGGGGGGCCCGGGGTCCTCGAACACAGGCAGGCTGGCCCAGGGGACTCCCTGTGGATGTAGCAAGGAGAGCTGCCGCTGTGTAGGCAAGAGGCCGCTGACCAGGCAGGGCACTCCGGTGGCCAGGCCAGACCCAGGGTGGCTGGGGCAGGGGCTGCGTATGGGCAGGCCGACCTGGCCTGGGGGCACGGCTGAGGGGCGCTGAGTGGGCTGGGGATTCTGAGGGCCCCAGCATGGCTGAGTCTGGAGTGGACAGGTGTGGGGAAGGCCTTCCTTGAAGGAGCCTATCCCAGAGCCATGCTCAACCTCTGCTGAGCCCTGAATGAGCAGCCCCCCAGCCAGGCGCGAGCACAGGTGGGGAGAGCAGGTGGGGCCAGGCTGGGCCGGAAGCAGAGGGTGGGCCCCACGCAGACGCTCCCACCCCCTGAAGACCCTCCTACCCCCAAGGACACTCCCACCCCCAGGGGGGCACCTTCTCCCCCAGAAAGAGACACTCGCAGGCCAGTTTGTGGGTTTGCATTTATTGAACTGGCTGCGCCCCAGTGCGGGAGGGGTGCCCCTCACTCCGCCTCCCCGTGGGTGAGCACGTAGCTCAGTGCCTTGTAGTCCAGGTTGCCTGCAGCGTCGATGGTGGAGAACTGGAACATCTGGTCAACCTGCGAGTTTGGTGGGGGTCGTGAGGCCCAGGCAGGGGTGGGAGGGAGTGGGAGGGTCCCCGAGGCCGCAGCCAGCAGGTGAATTAATTACAGGAACTGGACTCCAGGCTCCTTCTTGTTTCTGTGCTTGGGGGGAAGGAAGTTGGGGGGAGACCCTGCAGAGCAAGGGTTGGGGCCGGGGCGGGTGTCTCCCTTCCTGGACACCGGGCGTCCCACCCTCCCCAAGGCTGCAGCCTCTGGGGGCTGAGGCACCTCCCCTTCTTGAGCCCCCAGAGCCCCGAGAGCCATGCTTGGGCTCCACAGAGGGCCTTGGGGACGGGGGTGGGGTGGGGCGAGGGGACAGACCTCCTCAGCAGTCATCCTGTCGGCCTGGGACATGAGCAGCCGCCTGATACTGAGGACGGGAGGGAGGGGCCAAGTTAGGCTGCTCTGGAGCAGGCATGGCCCTGACTGGAGGGGTGGCCCCGGGGGAGCCCCGTGACGGGTCCACATGGGGGGACAGCGCTGCTCCGAGGTGGGTGTGCCCCCCCTTCAATCCCAGCCGCTCACAGGGCAGATGCCTCTTGGGAGCCTGGCTCCGGGTGAGTCCTGGGCACTGGGGTGGGGTGGGGGGGTGCCCACAGGGAGCCTTCCCTGACCCCCATGCCCCTGGGGGCCAGTGCCTGGCGCACCGAATAGGTCCGTTCACGGTGCCTGGCTGAAGTAGCCCCCAGAGGGGCTAAAGACCCAGCGATGGCACTGAAAGGCAGTGACCACTGGCCCCGTGTGGGTAGGGCTGATCCGGCCCTCGGGTACCCTGAGGGACTCAGGATCCCGGGCAGGCCAATCAGGACCTGAAAGCGGGGTGGGGCGGTTGGCACCCCTCCTACCCTGGTGACGCCCGGGCGCCTGCGGCCACACTCACTAGTCCTTGTTGATGCTGCCTTTGCCGTCGGAGTCCAGCATCTTGAATGCGTTGAGGATGGTCTCCTCGGCATCCGTGCCTGCCCACAGGAGGCCTTGAGTCCTGGGCGACTTGGGGTCCACGCCCTTGCCCACTCAGTGCCCTGAATGGCCTTCCCACTCTGAGCACCTGGGAGACCCTCAGCTCCCACCCCAGGGGTACTGTTCTCGGGGTCCCTTGGGTCCCGCTAGGCCCAGAGCTGGGCGAGTTCCCAGTGAGGGACAGAGGCCCCCATCAGTGGGCGAAGAGTTGGGTTTGGGCTGTCAGCTCACCCACCCTGGGGGACTGACAGGGCCCCACAGATGTGGGTCCCAGAATGCCAGGTCCTGGGGCTTTTCAAGGGATCTGCAAATTTGGGTTTTTAGGTGAGACGTGTGGATCTCTAAGTGCCTGGAACCACGTAAGCGCACACGCTGCGCTGGCAGACCTGTGGGCTGGCCCGCACTCACCGCTCAGCTTCTCCCCAAACATGTTCAGGAACATGGTGAAGTTGATGGGCCCTGAGGCCTCCCTGAGCATGGCGTCCAGCTCCTCTTCCTTGACGTTGGTTTTGCCTGTTGCACACGTCAGGGGTGGGGCGGGGGGGGTCACAGGGCAGGAGTGTCGCCCGCCCTGGCTGCCTTGTGGTCCGAATAGGTGCCCCACGGGGCCACCCCCCTCCATCATTCTCCAGGCAACCCCAGAACAAAGATGGGGCGACCGGAGAGAGGGAGGTGAGTCAGTGCAGGCACCCTTGGCCCAGGCATGGTGGATGGATACAGGTTCTGAGGGTCAGCAGAGCCCCAAACCCCAGCCCCAGGAGGTGGACTGAGTGGGGAAGAGAAGCCGGAAGGCCTGTGATCTGTTACCTGGGTGTGAGGGGGCACCCCCCAGGTAGAAACCAGCCTGCCCCCCGCCCAGCTCCAAGGGCAGGGCCGCCTCAGGCTGAGGACAGCCGTCCCCAGGTGGGGAGGGAGGCAGAGCTGCAGGCTGGGCCGTGACGCCTGCGAAGGACGAGCCTCTGGTGGGTCTCTGTGTCCTCTGCCAGCTGCACTCCTGGGCCTCCTGACCGTGCCGGGGGTGGGAGTGCCAGCCTCCGCCGCGCGGGGGCAGCAGCGCCTTCCTCGAGCTCTTTACCGTCTCCGGCTCTGGGACGCCCATGCTTGGGTTGTGCCACCCGCCCTGTGATGCCCTCTGCCTGCCCTGGTCAAACTAGAGGGGAATTTCTCCCCAGGAGAGGCCCCCCTCCCCCTCAGAGCCCATGGGAAGTCAGGTCAGGCTTTAAGGCCCAGGAGCGGAGCGAGGCTCTCTGGGACTGGAGCCGGAGGGCGGGGGAGTCAGGGTGCTGTGCTGGAGTTCTGCCCCCGGGGCACATACCCAGGGAGGCGTAGGTGTCCTTCAGGTCCTCCTTGTCAATGAAGCCGTCTCGGTTCTGGTCCATGAGTGTGAACGCCTGAAACCGAGGCCAGGTTCACCAGGCTGCACCCCCTTTCCTGGCTCTGGATCGAGGGTCTTGTCACCTGCGTTACACTTCCCAGGGGACCCCTCAGGTATGAGCTTCTGGGTGGAGGGGTTCCCGGTACAAGAGCAGGGCCTCACCTCCTTGAACTCCTGGATCTGGGTCTGCTCAAAGTTGGAGAAGACATTGGATGACGCCCTCTGGGCCCGCAGGGCTCCCCCCTCCTTCTTCTTGGCCTTCCTGCTGGCCTGAGATGAGAACACCAAGGCTCAGGGTCCCCTAGCCTGCCCGAGGGTCTCCTTGGGGGCAGCCAGGCATTTGAGGAGACTTTATGCAGAGGGATGGGTGCACCGTGGCATCTGGGGCTCCAGGGGGCCCCAAGCCCGTGTCCCTGGGCTGGGGCAGCTGCCCGTGCTTGGCATGGTCAGAGGGACCCGTGGGGGGCCCCTGACAGAGCACAGCACCCAGGGTTCACCCTGAACTATGCCCTGCTCAGTCTGCAGTCCAGCCAGGAGGACCAGGGAGCAAATGAACCGTGCTGGCGGCCAGAAGGTGGAAGGGCTTGTTCTGGGGATCCCACTAGGGTGAAGGCCAGGACCCCCACCTTCCAGCCCCAGGCTGTCACCAGGGCTTTCATAGGGCACAGATCTCCCCCAAACCCCAGCACACACAGACCCTCACACATGTGCACAAACTCAACTTGTGTGCACACGTAATCAGGCAAAACACACTCATGCGTGTGACACGTGCATACACACCCATCCACACGGTCCCACGTGCACATCAGGTACAGACACACCTATGTGTGTACACACAGCACACTCACCATGCCTGGGTCTGCCTGATGCAACGGTCTGTGCCCTCCCTGCTGAGGTCGTCCGTCTTAAGCTCTTACCGAGTCCCCCAGGACAGCTCAGACTCCGGCTGCCACTCCCTACAAGGACAGGCTCAGGGCTACCCGGGGGACTGGACAACTGCAGAGCGAGCTTTGGCAGCCAGCAGTGAGTCAGACGCCCCCATCCTGCTGGCCCAATAGGCCCCTGGCCTTCAGGCACCTCCCCACCTGCCCCCTACCCTGGAGTCTGTGTTCTGTGCATCTCTGGGGTGACCTGCACATGGGTCAAGGGCCTGGGGACTGCGGGAACCAGAGGAAGGGGCACCGTTCCCAGACTTGCACACACTCTGGTGGCCAGTCGGCAAGCGCTCCCTGAGTATGTCTGTCTGCCCTTGCCTCCCCGCCTTGGTGGCAGAGACGTCCCAGGCCCTGACCCCAGCCCTGGGGCCAGCCCTCCTGTCTCCACGGCAGGGAGCTCCTTGCCTGGCCCTCAGAGGGGGATGACATTTCTGGGATAGAGGATGGCCCATGTGGGCTGGGCTGGGCCCAGCACTCAGCCAGATCTTCCTGCTACAGCATGGCCCCAGGGGCAGAGTCTGGGGAGGGGACCTGGCCCAGGTGCCCGTTGGTGGTGCCAGATGTTGGAGGCCACCACAGAGCCAGGGAGAAGATGCCCTGGTCCTTGATGGTGGGGAAGTGCAGAGTTAGTGGCAGGAAGGGGTGGGGGTGGTGGGTCTGCAGGCTGAACAGGAGGAGGAGGCCAGTGGGCGGATGAAGTGGGCAGATGGAATTCCACGGTGGTTTCATACCTGGAGAACAAGTTTTCTGAGCCTCCGGGGCCAGGTCTGGGTGGGGTTGGGATGAGCTGCAATCACTGGGTGGGGGTCCTCAGGGGCACATCTCCGAGCCACACAGCACCTGCTGCGGCTGGAAGGCGAGGGGCACACACCCTCCATCACGTGGTGCTGCTGAGGTGCTGCCATCCGCGATCCCAGGGCCAGCTCACCATTTGAGGAACCTGGCTGGGGATGCGTGACCCGCCTGGAGGGACCTGGGGGCTCCTGGTGGCTCTGTCTGGAGGACCCCTGGAGGGCTAATGTGTGACCGATGTGGGACACCTGGGCCTGGGCTGCTCGGGGACCCCATCACTCCCAGCCAGGCGGGTCTAGGTGCGACGCCGGGACGGACCTTGGCTGGGCTGCGGGAGTGGGGAACAGCACACCGAGAGAGGGCTAGGCCCGTGGGGTCTGTGCTCAGGAGGCCCAGGCTTGGGGAGGGCCGGAGGAGGCTAGCTGAGCCCCTGGGGAGGTGTCCTGCGGCCGGCCTCGGTCTGAGCACAGCTCTAAAGATAGCCACAGAGCCTGGCTCCTGGGAGAATATCGGGACTCAGCACGGACAGCTGCCCTGACAGGTGCAGGGGTGTCAGCAGGCAGCCCCTGCGTCCTGAGCCAGGTTGGATGCCCCCGCCCCGACCCCACCCCGACGTCCCCAGGAAGGACTCCGGGCCAATGTGGGTCTTCCCAGCTTCAGGGGTTCCCTGGACGGTTTCCGTAAACGTGTGTTCCTGGGCCTGTGCGTGCCCTCCGCTGGCCGCCACTCCCCCCGGCACCGTGGAAGCTACTGGTATGTGGTCCCCCCACCAGCACTCTGGCCCCACCTTCAGCCCCAGAGAAATTTATTTTTGATTCTGGAAAAATGAGTTGCTGAGGAATCTGGTTTATTTTAAAATCCAGGGAAGGGAAAACACATTTGCCACCTGAGGTCATCTGCCTGGCTGCTCCAGGGCAAGATGGAGGTGGAGGGGTGGTGCTCAGCATTGACACAGCATGTGGGTGGTGGAGGAGGGTTACTTTGTGCCTTGTGGAGTCAATGTGTGCCTACAGCTTCCTTGGGAATGAATGAGTGGGGAGGGGGTGGGTCAAGAGGCCCTCCCCCCACCCCAGGCCCCCCAGAGGCCACAGAGGATGGGTGTCAGGCAGGAGTCCTCAGAGGGTTCAGAAAAGAGCCCAGCTGCCCTGTAGGATCCACCTTGGCGTTCCCACTCCCAGCCCAGGAAACAGCACAGGTGATTTACTAGCTTCCCAGTGGAAGGCCCAGAGCCAGGACTCCCCAGCAAATGGAGACGGAGCAGGGTCTGCTCAGGCCCCTGGTGGCTGCCGAGGGGCTTCCCCTTGGTGCAGATTTACTGAGCGCATTCTGTGCGCCCTGGAATTTTTGTCCCTGCATTCTATTCTCTTTAGAATCGGAAGTGATCTCCCCTAGCAGTGGAGCAGGGATGCTTGTGAGCCCCGAGCCCTGGTTCTCCGGGAGTTTATGCCTGGAGCAGCACAGGGCCCAAGGCATGGGTGGTCCTACCACCAGACCCCCAAGCCCCGTTGCCATGGGAACCATGTGTCAGCGCAGCAGGCTCAGTTGGGAGGCTGTCCGGCCACCACTGCCCATCTCTGGGCAGCCTCTTTGCACACCTGGTCTTGGTCAGCTGTGTCTTCGCTGGGGCTGACCACAGATCTGGGGGAGACAGTCTTCTCCTCTGAGGGGGCCAGAGTACCCCACCAGTGCAACCCCTGCCTCCCCAACAGAGGGCAGCAGAAGTGAGCGAGGACCTATCTGATGTGAACCTTGAAGCTTGGGGCTCCATGATCCTGAGGGCCGGAGTCGGGGAGACCCAGGGAGCAGGTTCTGCTAGGGTGGCCTTCTCAGGAAGACCTGAGCCCCCTTCTGCTGGAGAGGCTCCTAGGGTGAGGAAACTCTAGCTCTGCCGGGGGGCTGGGTCTGGGACCGGGGGTGGGGGTGGCAGGAGGGGGCACCCCAGGCAGTGCGGTCCTGGGAAGCGACTCGGAGGCCACATGGTCGGCCTGGCCTCTCTGTGAGCCCAGAGGGGCCGGCCACAGCCACCCCTCTCTGCTGGGAGCCGGCCTGCACTCAGGTTACATTTTGTACCCGGACCCCGGATTCCCTGCCCAGAGCCTCTAGCCCCTTCCTGGGCTGTCCTCTGGGCTGGCCTGGGGCTGCTGCGGGCCTGGACTAGCCTCGGCGTGGCTGGGGCCGCCCTGCAGCAGTGGGCGGGGCGGGACAGCCCAGGGAAGGAGAATAGCGAGAACTCTATTTCGCACTTTGTAATGTGGACTTATACTTTTCAAATATTTGTACCTGTGGTGTGCGGGCCTCGATGTGTGCTCAACCTGGTCCGAAAACGTCAGTGCCTGGAAGGGTCGCACCCGCTCTGGGGAACAAGCACGTGCCGCCTGGGCCACTGCGCATGCGGAGCCAGTCGCGAGCCGCGCGCCTGGTGACGTCAACCCTCCGCGAACGGGTGCGCGCGCCGTTCTCCCTCCGGCCGCCAGGGGGCGGCTCCGGCGCCTTCTCGCTGCTGACGGCGCATGCGCCCACCCGGGTGAGCTTCTGCGTCTCCAATGTTTTCCGGGCCCTTGGAGCGTCCTCCTCGGTCCGCGTTGTGCTTCCGGCGCGAAGGTCACGGGCAAGATGGTTCCGCCAGTGCAGGTCTCTCCGCTCATCAAGGTGAACCAGGTTTCGCGGCCGCGGCCGGGTGCTCGGCTTCGCGTAGGCCCGCGCGTGAGCGACTCCGCGGAGCTCGAGACCTCCGGCCCGGCCTCCGCTCGGCAGGACAACCACCCCTCTCTCACCCCGCCCCCGCGCCCCGACCCGGAGGCTGCGATTTTCCCCCGCCCCCCGCATCGGCCCCAGACGCCGCGGGTGCGAGCCCCCCCTTCCCCGCACGCGTCCCCCGCGCCCGGGACCCCCCGCGGGCTGAGAAAGCCCCCGGACCCCGGTTCCGCTCCGCCGGTCCTGACCGCCCTTTCCCCGCAGCTCGGCCGTTACTCCGCCTTGTTCCTCGGCGTGGTTTACGGAGCCAAGCGCTACGGTGAGTGACCACGGGCGTATAAAGCCGTCCCAGCCCACGGGGCGCTCACGGGGCTTCTCGACGACGGTGCGGGGTCCCGGGTGCCGGGCAGGAGAGGGGGCAGGGCGGGAGGCGCCGGACCCAGAAACCCGAGCGGGCTGGACCCTTGAGCGCCGCCGCGGCAGGCGTGTAGTTTGGTCGGGCAGCCTCTTGCAGCACAGAGACCTGAGTGAGGGGCGGCAAGACGCCCGGGGTGGCAGCGGGGACCCTGTAGCTGCCCTCCGGGTGGGGCTCTGTGTTGAGGAGTGAGTGTCAGGCCTTTACGCATATCTAGGTAAAACAGGTATCTCTGGCGTTCACGGTGCACTTGAAGATGACTTTGCTTGTGCACTGAGTTCCTTTTACTCAGTGCGTCGGTGAAAAAGTTCACTGATATCATCCCTCCCTTTCCCTTTCCTTTAACAGATTACCTGAAACCCCGGGCAGAGGAGGAGAGGAGGATAGCAGCCGAGGAGAAGAAGAAGCAGGATGAGCAGAGGCGCATTGAGAGAGAACTGGCAGAAGGTACTCGTGCTGCCGAACCTCGTGGATTTGCTCTCCACCCGCATTTCCAGAAACAGCTGCTGGTCCAGATGAGCCCCACAGTGGAGGGGAAGGGCCGCTGTCTTGGTCCCTGCTGGCCCCTGGGTCCTCTTCTGGGGGAGTGGGAGGGAGAGCAGCTGTGGGTGTTGGGGGTGCATGGTGCTAACTCCCTTTAGTGAGGCCTTGGGCGTGAACTGTCAGCCACCCTCAGCGAGGCCCCAGGACCAGAACCAGGCTCACCTCTCCCTGCCTGCGGCGGCAGCTTGCGGTCAGGACGGGCAGGGGTGAGGAAGGCCCAGGCTGGGAGTGCAGCAGGGCATAGCCAGGCCCACCACGGAGTGAGATACTGGGTGGTTTAACGCCACGCGTCGAAAGTGGGCCCTTTGGATGGCCCGAGTGTGTAATGGCGCGTCTGTTTTCCTTCCAATCTTTCAGCCCAAGAGGACAGCATATTAAAGTGAGCCCGCCTTTCCCCGGAGCAGTGTGGATGAATAAAGCCTCCTGTACTGTGTGATTCTCTGACTTCCCTTTATTGTCCTCGGTTGTTTGGTTTCTGGACTCAGACTCAGCAGTTGTGTTCCTACCTTCTCAGGTTATGTGGGGTGTGGGTGGGGAGGGATTCCAGAAGAACCAGTCAGTGACCAGTGCATAAACCGGGCGGGATGCACAGAACCTCCATCGCCTGCTCCGGGGTATCTGTGGTGGAGGCCAAAGGATGCAGTCTGTAGCGGAGACACAGCTGGCCAGGCGTTGTGAGCACTGCTTGGTCTTCTGTGCTCCGAGCCTGGCCCAGACCCTTGGATGGGCAGGGGAGGGGCAGGCTTTGCAGATGGTGGGGGTGGAGATGGCCTGATGCCTTTATGGTTGGGACCTGGATCTCCATCGCCCTCCTGCACGTTCTCCCCTTGACCCCAGGGAGGGGATGTGGCCTCCTGAGGACCAGGCTGGGGTGCAGCTAGGTGTTCAGGGGGCTTAGGCCTTTGTGCCTGAGCAGACGGCAGACTCCACCCCTGGTGGCTGTGGCCTTTCATCCCCAGGCCTGGTGTCAGAAGTTGCTGTTCCCGGTTTTGTGCCAGGAGCAGATTGCCTAGGCTTAGAGCCCCAGTTTATTTGTCAAACGGGTTCATCTGCAAACGTGAGGAGAAGGTGAGAAGCGGCGTACAGCCCTGTTTTCAGTTAAGGTGAGGCTGGAGTGCGTGATGGTGCACACGCCCTGGGGTATCGTGAGGTTGGTGGGTAGCTGGCACTGGTCCCCCTGGGAATCTGGAGGAGCCCCAGGTGCCACTGTGAGCTGAAGGTTTTGTGGGGCGTGTCCATCCCCCCCGACCCCCCACCCCCGCCGGGAGTGCTGGCAGAGGGCAGCATCTTGAACCGGCCTTAAAACAACTCATTTGGCCTTGCAGTTCTGGCCAAGGCTGCAGCCAAGAAGAGTTTCCAGTATCTGGAAACATTTGCTTTGGAGCTAACGTTATGAGCTAAAGGTCCTTAATTTCTATCAGGTAATTTAGGACCCATTTCAAGCGTGAGTTTTGCATTGCCCCATTCGGGTCTGACTCGCTTTTCTTCCCGGCTCAGAACCATTAATTAGGTCCTTGGAGGCATATGGTTGCTCCCATGAAGGAAACCTCAGTGGTGCAGGAGGACTTGGGCAGGCCACCGGCGCTGGTCCGTCAGCGCGGTCCAGAGCAGCTCCCGGGCAGCGTTCGTTACAGATTATGTTTGCACGGATCGCTCACGTCTGATCACTGCTGTTCTCGCAGCCTGGACCTTTCTGGCAGGATTTTGCGGTTGGTCACAAATGAGCGTCCTCCACCAAGTAAAAAAAGGGCAGTGTGTTTTCTTTTGATTTTATTCTCAATTTTTGTGCATGCATTTCTTCCTAGACCAGATGGGAATTGGCATCTATGTATCCATTTCTCCACCCATATATACATAGATACACGTGCAGTGTGAACATATTCACCCGGTGCTTTTAGACACACAGTTTACAGACCCTTTTTGAAGATCTTGGTGGCATTACTGTGCATCCAGAATGTGGGTGAGTGTAAGGTGGGCTGTACCGTTCAGACCATTCATGGTTGGCTTTGGTTCGTAAACACACAAACCTTAAATTGAAAATATCCAAAATGGTCTTCAGCTGTTTTCTCAGGCTTCTTAAGCTCTTGTACCAGTGGTTAGAGGCACAGCCCCAGTCGGGTGAGGGGGCAGGGGGCCCGCTGACCGGCTCACAGGATGCAGCAGGTGGAAGACTGGGGTGCCGGGCCGCCGTTGCAAACTTCTGTGCCGGCTGCAAGAGAAGACAGGATGGTGAGCGGTGAGTGAGAAACGGGCGCGCCAAGCTCCTCCCCTCCACACACCCTGCAGGAGGAAGGGCAGAGACAAGCCGATTAGCCCAGCAGTTACTAGTTTAGCCCTTGGTGATGCTCCAGCCTGGGCCTCTGAAGCTGGCTTGTTTCTATTGGTTCCCTCCCCTGCGGGACATTTCAGGGAATGGCGACAAAAGTCCCAGAGCGCAAGCAAAAACCAAGGCAGCAGCTCACAGGTTCTGATTTGGGGGGCGCGCTGAGTGGTTCCAATAGAGCCACGCTCCCGCAGTGCAGGGTGAAGGTGAACAAGTGCAGCGGCGCAGGGAAGGACACCGCGCGCTGACTCCTAGCTCGCTTCCTGTCATTTTCTATGTGTCTGCTCTTTATCTCTGAAGCTGGCGTGGGAGCGTAGGTAGAGTTTCTGAGTCCTTAAGAGGGCACTGCTGATTGATTATGGAACAGAGGAGCTGTTAAGAGTTCACGAAAAAAAAAAAAAAAAAAAAAAAAAAAAAAAAAAAAGAGTTCACGATATTTCAGCGTGGCTTTGCTCCCTTTTATAGAGGAAGTAACACTCAGTTACTTCCCTCCTGAGTCCCCGGCTAGGACCCCAAGCGCGCCCCCGTGCTCGCCAGCTACGCTGAATCAGCAGGGCTGTTCCTGTGGGATGGGCCTCCCCACGTGGCCGCCTGTGCCCTGTGCAGCCAGGAGCCGTGGTGCGCCGACCACAGGGCCTCCTGAAGGCTGGCTTTTCTCCGGGTTGAACTCTGTTGCCTCGTGCCCGCCCCCGCAGGCCGAGGCCCGGCTGTGTGGTCTTGGCGGCGGCAGGTGTGGAGCGCAGACCTTTTTTGGCCGCCGTCCTCTCCGCCTCCTTCCTCTGCTCGTCCTCCAGGGCCTTCACCTTCACCTCGTACTCGTCGGCCAGGGTCTTCCACTCCTTCCTGTTGTTCTGCAGCCGGTCGAACATGGGCAGGATCTCCTCGTGGAAGCGGGAGAACTCCTGGAAAGGGAACCGAGAAGTCGGACCACAGCCCCAGCGGCTCCTGGGAGGGCTGGGCTGGGCTGGGCTGGGCTGGGGCATGGAGGTGCCACGTGCCCAGCAGAGGCCTGAAAAGGGAGAAGGACGTGGGGGTTTGTGTCCTTGAGGTTAGAACAGGAGCTGTGGGGCGAGGTCCCCAAGAATAGAGTAGAAAGCATCAAAGCAGAAGGGACGTTCCCCTGGCAGAGGGGGGGCTGGGAAGGCGGCCCAGACGTGCAGGTCTTGGGCCTCCTTCACCCTCTCTCATACGCACATCGCATGTCACACACAGCCCACGCTCGCCCAGGAACGCGTGTGAACGCCCGCAGGCTGTGTGGGTGGACGCAGGTGGGGAAGGCAGTGGGAGGGGAGTGCCTGGTGGTCCCCGGCAGTGACCACCTCAGGACCGGCATGTGCACCCTGGTCCCGCCTCCCTCCCCAGCACTGACAGCCCCCGCTTGGCGGGAGCAGAAAAGGGAGCTGGTGTTTCGGTAAAGGGGTAAAGGGAAGCGTGAGACCTCGGGGGCTGGGGTGGGGAGTGGGGCAGGAGGGACGTCACTCAACTCAACCTGAAAACCTCGGAGTGTGGGGTCTGCCCCCCCAAGATGGGCGGGGCCTGTGACGTCATGGTGTGTGTCAGTCGGGAGGGCTCTGCCCCCTCCCTCCCTTGCCAGTCCCTGGAGCTGATGTCACAGCACCTGTCCCAGCTCCTTGGCATGCGTCCACTGTCACTGGGCTGTACCCGGGTGTTTGCTGGGCTGCGTGGACCCCCCTCCCCCCAGGGTGCAGACACTGCACAAATGCACGTATACTGCAGTCAGTGCCCTGAAAACAGCGTGCAGCCCTGGGCAGGGGCGCCTTAGCCGGGGTTTGGGAAGGGACATTTGAGGTACGACCTCGAGGTGAACAGGAGGACGTTCTGGGAGGGAGAAACTGGGGGTCTGATGGGGAGGGGACCCCTTGGGGTGACGCTGAGGATTTCGATTCCGAGTGCAGACTCAAGGGGGATGGGAGCCACCGTCCCCCCCGCACCCCCCCGCCCATCCCCCGCCCCTCCCCTGCAAACCCAGCCAGGCCCTGGGCCGCCACGCTCACCTTGTACACGAACGTGCACACAAAGTCAATGAAGCCGACCTGCAGTTTGGGGAGCTCGGCCGCCTTGTTCCGGTCCATCATCGGCTTGTGGGGGAGCAGGGACACCGTGAGGCACCTGGTGGCAGGCGTGCCTGACACCTCCCCAAGCCCCCAGGACTCAGCCCCACCCCGGCTCGGTGAAATTGTCCACGGAGACAACAGAGCAGCGCCCTGGGGATGAGCTGGCCTTGGAAGGGAAAGCCAGGACGCCCCTTCCCTTCCGACCCACCGCCCCGTTCTGGGGAGCTGCCCTAGGCAGCGCTGGGCTCAGGCCACGTCAGCCAGGCGTGGAGCGCAGAGCCCCTTCCTCCAGCTTCCGCCCCCCCCCCTTGAGCTATCCATGGTGCTGACCCAAGGCCTGGGCCGTGACTCCCAAGGGGGCAAACCCCCATGCTCTTGAAGGAGCTGTCCTTGGTGTCCAGACTCTGGATCCCCCTCCCCCACCCCCACCCCCGGTTGCCTCCTGGCAGGCCCTTCCTCGGAGTTGCCTCTGTCTGGAGCTCGGCGTGCTGGAGTGAGCCATGCAGGACCCTAGAGGCCTGGCCCGGAGGAGACTGCCAGGCTGCCTGCCCTTCCCCCAAGAGACCTTGCTAGTTGGTCAGGGCACCCTTTCCTGCAGCCCGCGCCTGGCCCCAGAGCCTTCCCAGCCCGGTGCTCAGAGAGCTCTTCAGTGGCTGGAGTTGGCTTGTGAGACAAAATCTCTCTCCATCTCTTCTGCCCATTGTTGGGTAATGCTCGTGTCCTTGTCCCCATGCAGGTGCCACTTCGGTCTAGCAACAGGTTCCTGACCCCCACATTGCTGAGCTGAAGGTCCCGGCATCGTTATAGCCCTGAAGGCAGACTGAGTTCCAGTCACGCCCAGACGGGCCTCGCTCCCTCCCCTCCGCCCCTGTGACCTGGCGACCCCTGTGACCTGGCGACCGTGCGCACAGGTCCAAGCCCCAGGGTCCTTCCAGTACTGGACAGCCCTACCCCCCGGTCCCCGCCTCCTCTCCCCCTCCTCCCTGCAGCCTCAGCCACAGCCAGGGGGAGCCCTGGACTCCAGCCACCAGCTCTCTCCCCACGGGCCAGGCCTGCCCCGCCCTGGGCCTTCCTGGAGCAGCTCACGGCCGGGCAGGGCTCGCTGCAGAGCTGCCTGGACCCGTGGAGGCTTTCGGTCGTGAGCCACAGTCCGGCTCTGCAGCTTCGGCAACGGCTTTCCATCACTGCAGGCATCACAGTTTTACCCAATCCCTGCCTTTTGCGCAATTTACCCAGATTCGGTCCCAGCTAAATTCTCACCAGATTCATGTCACATGACCCCACAAAGTGAGAGTTAGATCCCAGGACCCCAGACCCCCGGGGGTCCCCTGTCCGAGGCTCCCAAGCACCGTGATGGGTATATGGAGGATTCTGGAAGCAACACTCACGATGGGCTGCTGATCCAGAACCGTCCTCTCCAGGTCCCCTTGTTCCCAGAACTCAGCTGCCACCAGCAGAGCGACCTGAAAGGCACACGGAAGGCAGGCGTGCTGTGGATTCGGTGATGGTCAGATATTGTCCTGAGATCCTGTCAGGTTGGCCGGTGCCCTTGGTCTTCTGCACCCCAGACTCTGGTGTCCCTACTATTCAGGTTGGGAGTGCGGCAGCCCATTCCACCGTGGCGGCACTGGCTGGGCCCCAGAGCTGGGCAGCAGCCCTCGGCACTACTTGCAGATGAATGGCTCTGTTTCCGCATCCCAGGCTCCACCTGGATGCAACCCCGTGAGGACTGGCAAGACGTCTGGGGCCCCGCATGACTCTGACCTTGCTCTGGACTTCCCAGGGCTTGGTGATGGCAGACAGGTCACACGCCGTCATCATCATGGCCCTGTGGGCAGACGGAGCTCCAGGCACATCCACACTGGCCTCCCCCCTTCCCCTCCACCTCTGCAAGGCCCAGTGACCGTGGAGGCACAGGTCCAAGTCCCAGTGTCCTTCCAGCAGTGGACGGTGCTACCCTGCACACCACTCCAGGCCTCCCCTACGCTCCCCATCTCCTCGCCCCTCTCCCTAGGCAGCCAGGGACGGGAAGGTCAGCAAGTGCTTCTTGGGGACCAGTGATCTACACATACTTCCTAATTGGACCTCTGGAACAGGCCTGGGGCTGGACGCAGTTCTGAACCTGCACTTTGCAGGTGAAGGGACGGAGGCTCATGAAGTGAGCACGGTATTTAATTGTGGACAAGGCCTGTCCACCCCCAAGTCCTACTGCTGCTCCCCTGAAAGGAGAGCGGGCGAGGCGAAGCATTGGTAGGAGGCACTGAAGCTGTGAGAAGTGGGCTGTTCCTGCTGTGGAGCGTCTGGGCCCTGGGGCTCCCGGTCCTGCGGGGGAAGCTTCGCCCGGCACTCACATGACTATCTCCTTGCGCGTTGTCTCCAGGGAGAGGTACTCCACCCAGCTGTTCCTGTCCTCGTAGTTCTGGGACTCATCCACAATCTTCTGGAACATCGTCCTCTTCCTGAACCCCAAGGACAAAGGGAGGGAGTCGACCCCCGCCCCCTCACGCCACGCAGGACCACACGTCCTTCTTGATCTCAACCCACATGCCCTTCCAGGAGAGGAACCAAGGTGGGGAGTGCAGGCTTTGTGGGGCCCCGGGGCGGGCTGTCTGCCTGGAGCCCCAGGTGCCCCCCGGCCAGGCTCCCTCCCCGTGGGGCCTCCTGGTGGTGTCCACCAGGCGGGCGGGCAGTGGCACCCACTTGAAGTAGAGCGCCAGGTCTGTGGCGATGATGGCGATGTCCATGAGGTGGATCACGTGCTCGTGCTGTCGCCGGTTCAGGTTCTGGTAGATGTTCAGGGTCTGCAGGCAGGGCTCTGGTCACAGGTGCGTGCCCACACCCCCCGTCCTTTCCCCTCCCCCAGCCCTCCTGGAGGTCATCCGTCTGTCCCTCTTGGCGTTGCTGGCCAGCTTCTACCCAAGGGTCATGGGCCCCAGGCCCAGGTGGCCGCACATTGCACCGAGAGGCCCCCACCCCCCTTCTCCCCCCCAACACTCCGGGGACCTGAGCCCACCCCACCCCCCGTGAGGGCATTTCCAAACTGGAATCACCAGGCCCGTCCCATCACCCCCATCGCCACCACCACGAAGCCTGCCTCCCTTCTCCAGTGCCAGAGCTGTGTGGTGTGGACGCTGGCGGTGGAGTTCCGGGGGTGCAAGTGAAGGTCAGTCGGCCAGGAAATACAGCAAGAGAGCAAAGGGAGGGCACGCACCTCCTCGGAGAGCAGGAACTTCCCGAACTCCAGGTGATGTCGTTCCAAAATCGAGGAGCCATGGAGCTTGGCTAAAGGGTTCTGGGATCTGTCACGGAGGTTTAATGAAAAGCAAGCAGTGGTCAGGAGCCCCAGAGCAGCCTGTTTGCCCCCAGCTCCCCCCATGAGGAAGGGGCACCCCTGTGGGTGCAGCAGGCCCTCAGAGGCAAGCGCTCTCCCCAGCCGCTCTGCTGGGAGGCAAGCTCTCCGCAGGCCCCTCCCCGGGGACGCTGTGGCTGCCTCCAGCGCACAGCCACGTGGGCGCCCCAGGAGCGCGCCTACTTCATCTGGTACAGGTTGTTGGTGCCCCGGTGGTCGATGTCATGGCACAGGCCGGCGGTCACCATGGCGAAGGCCTCCAGGTCCGTGTAGTAGCTCTTCAGTTTGCCCGTCTGCAGAGACAGGAGCCCACGATCCTGCAGCCCGTGAGCACCCTCGCCTGCCCTTGCCTCCCTGCTCTGCTGGGTGGGGGCAGGGGCGTGGGAGGCGGGGAGCTGGGCCCGACCCCACTGCCCCTTCCCAGCTCACGTGCTCTCCACCCACTTCCCGGGCTGGGGGTGTGCGCCAGTCAGAGGGGCCTCTGCCCTTGAAGGCCCCCACCTCCCACGCGGATGAGCCACCACCTAGGGTGCTGCCCTTGGAAGTGGGAGGGTCTTCACCACCCTGATCAGACAGGTGAGCCCTCTCCCCACCCCCGCCGCACCCACGCACCATGAGAAGCGTGAACATTGTCTGGGCCACGTTGAAGCCGTGGCGCCAGTTGTGGTAGGTGATTCTCCGGTACCCCTTGCTCACGGAGAACAGGAACCGCACCAAGACCTGAGGGAGGCGGAGATGTGGGCTCCAGGCACCGAGCGCCCAGTCCCACCGTCGCTCTCCCAGCTGACAGCTGTGGGAAAGGCCCACGTCCCGTCCCCGCCCCACCACTGGCCTTTCATGGGTGGCACCTGCCGGGTGCACCCGGGGTGGCAGGCAGCCGGAGGGGTGGAGCCAAAGCCAAGAGCAGGGCATCTGGGCCTCCGTCCTATTGCGAAGCTCCAGATTGAGACACGGACCCCGGGAGAGGGGGCTGGGATATTTCAGAAGACGAGGTCCATTTCAGCCATGGGTATCTGAATGGGGCAGGATGTGTGGGCACCTGGCCCAGTGACGGGGGAAAGGGGATGGTGGATGAAGGTCCGGAGGCCGAGGGGTGGCAGAAGGGTGAGCAGTTATCTCTGGACAATAGAACGTGGGCCCAAGGGAGCCTCTCATCGCTTCCACTGTGGTTTTTAGGGCCAGAAATTATTTGGAAATTTTTTATTCTGTTAATACTTTCTACAGTTTATTTCTTTTGTGTTTTCCCTTTGTTTTTTGTACAATGTCTTTAGAAAATGCCAGCCTGCTGCACTTGTTCTCCAGGGCATAGAGAAAGACCGTTCCCTCATTTGGCCTTGGGGAAGCAGATGCTCCCTGAGGTGTGAAGGTGGAGGCAGGGCAGAAGCTGGAAAACCACAGGGAAGCAGCACAGCTGGGAAGGCTGTGCCCCTCTCCCTGGGACAGTCTCTGAGGGGCCCTCTGTGCTCACACCTAGAGGGTGCTGTGTGCTTTCTGCACAGGCGCTGGGCTGCTTCTGCCTCCTCTTCCTCCAAAACCAAACACCCACTGCTGCCCAGTGATGCACTTGATGATCAGACTGCCTGGGGTACCTGTGTGACAAACCTCCCGTCCGTCCGTCCGTCCGTCCGTCCATCCATCCATCCATCCAGTCAGCCAGCCAGCCAGTCAGCCATCCATCCAGCCAGCCAGCCAGCCAGCCAGCCGGCCATTCATCCAGCTATTCAGCCAGCCAGCCAGCCGGCCATTCATCCAGCTATTCACCCATCCATCCATCCATCCATCCATCCAGCCAGCCAGCCAGCCATCCATCCAGCCAGCCAGCCAGCCATCCATCCATCCATCCAGCCAGCCAGCCAGCCAACCATCCATCCATCCATCCACCCATCCATCCATCCACCCATCCATCCATCCACCCATCCACCCATCCAGCCATCCATCCATCCATCCACCCATCCATCCATCCATCCATCCATCTATCCAACCATCCATCCATCCATCCGTCCGTCCATCCAGCCATTCATCCATCCAGCCAGCCAGCCATCCATCCATCCAGCCAGTCAGCCATCCATCCATCCATCCACCCACCCACCCACCCACCCATCCATCCATCCAGCCAGCCATCCATCCATCTATCCAACCATCCATCCATCCAGCCATCCATCCATCCATCCACCCATCCATCCATCCATCCATCCAGCCAGCCAGCCAGCTAGCCAACCAGCCAGCCATCCATCCATCCATCCATCCAGCCAGCCAGCCAGCCATTCATCCAGCCATTCACCCATCCATCCATCCATCCATCCATCCATCCAGCCAGCCAGCCATTCATCCAGCCAGCCAGCCAGCCAGCCATCCATCCATCCAGCCATCCAGCCAGCCAGCCAGCCATCCAACCATCCATCCATCCATCCATCCATCCATCCATTGATCCAGCCATCCATCCGTCCATCCATCCATCCAGCCAGCCATCCATCCATCCATCCATCCATCCATCCAGCCAGCCAGCCATCCAGCCAGCCAGCCAGCCATTCATCCATCCATCCATCCATCCAGCCATCCATCCATCCATCCAGCCAGCCAGCCAGCCAGCCACCCATCAATCCATCCATCCATCCATCCATCCATCCATCCATCCATCCATCCGTCCATCCATCCAGCCAGCCAGCCAGCCAGCCATCCAGCCATCCATCCAGCCAGTCAACCATCCATCCATCCAGCCAGCCAGCCAGCCAGCCATCCATCCATCCAGCCAGCCAGCCAGCCATTCATCCAGCCATTCACCCATCCATCCATCCATCCATCCAGCCAGCCAGCCAGCCAGCCATTCATCCATCCATCCAGCCAGCCAGCCATTCATCCATCCATCCAGCCAGCCAGCCATTCATCCATCCATCCAGCCAGCCAGCCAGCCAGCCAGCCCGCCATCCATCCATCCATCCATCCATCCATCCACCCATCCATCCATCCATCCAGTCAGCCAGCCAGCCAGTCATGTATTCTAGGCACACTTGCCCTGTATATTTTGCTGGCCTGCACTGTCCATTCTGTAATGAACATGTTTGCCCCCAGACTTCCCGCGGGACCTGGGACTCCTGACCACCTCTCCCCGAACTGAGACCCTGATCATGAATGACCCCTCACCTCCTGGGGGATCTGGAACTTTCGAACCACTCCCAGCTCGTAGTACATCTGGATGCCACATTTGACCAGCTCCAGCTCCGTGCACTCCAGGTCAGAGAAGTGGAACTCATAGATATCAAACTTGGTGGGCCCCGGCAGCTCTTGCTTCTGTGGGAAGGACTGTGGGGCTGAAGGGGGCAGGCCCACCGAAACCCCGCCCGTTCCTTGTCTCTTCTCCTCTCAGGACACTCTGCCCAGCATCAGACCCCCCAGGTGTCCAGTAACATCAAGCCGTAGCCTGGGGCACTCACATCCCCTCCCAGCTCAGCCCCCTTCCTCTCCCCTTTTCCCATCTGTGGCCCAACAACAAGAACTTACCAACTGGGCAGACACGGTGATGTTGTCAGGGAAACAAACACAAAGATACGCACATGCACAGGCTCACGCAGAGAGACAAGGACACGTGAATATACAGGCACACGGAAGGACACAGACACATGCACTGACACGGGCACACGCGCAGGAACGTGGACGCGTATCAGCGGCAAACATCACAAGCTCACGCTCTGTACCCAAGCTCACTCCGGCCTCCTGGGAATGGAGGCGTCCCCCCACCACCCTCAGGCCCGCCCAGTCTCCACCTGGGGGCGGGAGTCAGGTTCTGACCAAGATTCTCCCCAGCTCATCTTCCTCGCATTCGGCAGGCTCCTTCCCGAGACGCTCTCTTGTTGGCTAGGAGAGAGACCGTGTGCTATGAGACAGAGCGACAGTGTCAGCTACATCCCTCATGACTGTGGGACGAAGTGACATTGGGCACAAAAGAACAGCGGGAGCCTCCAGAAGCCCCAGCTGAGGCCTCTGGCTTCAGAGACGGGGACGATGAGAGCCCAGCCGGCTCTCGGTTCCTACATGTCCCTGCCTCTCCACGCCTGTCGAAGCTCTCCACTAGGGCGATGATGGTGGAGGCCTTGCACTGCACGACCAGAAGGGCCGTGGTCGCTGCCTGCCCACAGCTGAGGGCCTGGGGCCCAGGGAAGGGCCGCCCGGCCGTGCGCGGCGAGCGGGCTGCAGGTGGTGCCTCTGCTGCTGGGATGCCCCACCTCCCCGCGGGGCACCGACATACCAGGATCAACTGGATTTCGTCCCTGTCGCATCTCACGTGGTACAGAACCATGTCCTGGGCGATGTCCTTGCGGTTCTCCAGCCTGTTCATCTTGTCGTAGGTGTCGGCGTTCAGCGCCGACCAGCCCAGGAACTGCGTGAGAGACTGTAGGAGCGCGTCACCCACCACGGGCGCTCCCCGGTGCGCAGGGGGCCGGCCTCCAGCCCCTGGGATGGGGCCTCACAGCTCCTCCCGGGTTCTCGCGCCGGGTCAGGGCCCGGAGCAGGCGGTGTCTCCGCCACACAGGCGTCGCCTCTGGGGCCCACTGGACAGGCGCTTACCTCCATCAGGAGTTCGTCCTGCTCATCGAAGGGCTTCCCGTCTTTCCTGTTGTAAAACGTTGCGACCCCCACAATCTCCTCCTTCTTGTTGACGATGGGCATGGAGAGGACGTTCTTAATAATCCACCCAGAGTCGTCCAGAGGCCCTTCCTGCGAGGAGAGGCGTCTGGAGCTGACCGCCGCCCTGGGTCTGGCCCTGGCCCCGGGCCCGGCTTGTCAGCCAGGGAGTGTGAACCTCGCTTCTTCTGCCCTCAGACTGCGGAGACTGGGTCACTGTTCCTGTCTGTTGGCCCCCAAGGGTGCGTGCTGTGACTTCTCCCCAGAGGAGAAGGGAGGCCTTGTCCACAGGGGCGGCCTCACTGTGTGACTGCTGTGGTCGCACAGGGTCCCACTCTTGGAAGGCCCCCCGCTTGACTGAATGCCCTGCTGCCAAGTTCCTAATAATTGTTGAGCAAGGGGCCTAGCACCCCCGTCCCAGTGGGCCTTACAGTGGGTCCTAGCTCACATCCCACTGATGCCTGGCCGGTGAAATAGGGACCCTGGCCAGTTCCTGGAGGAGGCCCCGAGACACAAAGCCCGTCTCCACTGGTCCACTTGACCTAGGCCTACTTCAGAAAAGAGCCCGCCCTGGTCACGTGTCCCCACATGGAGCAGACGTGAACCCTCGCCAGGCACAGCCGTGCCCAGCCAACACGCAGACCTGTGTGTACGGAACACGTGTTTGCTGCCGTTAGCCTGTGAGACGTGAGGTTGTTCCCTAAACAGCAAAAACGAATCCAGTCCCTCCTTTCTGAGTCACAATGTCGTCTTTCCTAAGTATGAATGAATAGATACCTGAAATTTGAACATTTCATCAGCCTGGGCATTCATAATGTTACAGATCTGAAAAAGGACCAGAAACACAGTTTCACTTGAAGCGGCCAAATGTACGGTACGACGCTAACATAGACTCTGTCCAAGCTGAGGAGCTTCCAAGTGAGCAAAGCCGGGCACACGGGCCGGTGGGAAGGGCTCCGGGGACTCACAAAGCCACTTTCTGCCACGTAGGTTGGAAGGCCACTGGCGAGGGCCCAGTGGTCGGCGGGGGGTGAGCTGTGGGAGAGAAGCAGAGGGTCAGAGGACCAGACGCTCAGCTGTGTGTTCGATTCCCGTCTCTGACCCCAGGTGGGCTGTGGGGAGCTGGCAAGCACTGGAAGAAGACGGGGGAGGCCAGGGGTGAGGTCTGGGGGCGCCTGAGCGGCCTCACTCCTCTCCTCTGCCCACGCTGAGGCCCCTTGCCCTACAGGGGCCGCACGCATCCCAGTCCCTGCGTGGGACCTGCGGGCTGGGGTCCTGACAGGCTAAGGGGGCCACGGAGGCCACACGGCCATGCGGCTGGAGGGCTGGTAATGGCTAGCTGCCGCCTGCCAGTCTCTCTGGGCTGCCCTGAGCTCCACGCGGCTCTGCTGCCCGCTGGGCTGGGTCCCCTCCTGTCCCGCCCCATTGGGTGTGCGGTGTTGGGCCTCCCCTGCCGGGGGCTCCACCTGCTGGGCTGTCTGGGTCAACCAAAACGAGACCCTGAGGGCCTCCAGGGCCAGTCGCTGCTGACAGGGCCGCCTGGACAGCTCATCTGACCCCCTGGACATCCGCACCAACAGCCGTGGGGCTTCGGGCCTCCTCAGGCCCCCACTCATTTCCTCCCAGACCAGTAAGTGGGCCTCCCTCCCCACCGCATCCTGCCGCGCCCCCCAGCTCAGGGAGCACCAAGGTGTGCGGGGCTGAAGCTGGGACTGCTGACTCCGCCGTGACAGGTCCTCAGGCCAATCCAGCCGGGGTCCGGGGTGGTCCTGCCCTTGGGCGACGCTCCTCATAAAACCCCGACACTTACGGGATGACCTTGATGTCTTCCTTGCCGTGGAGGATGTAGTCGATGACTTTGTAGAAGACGATTTCCTGAGAAACAGACCACAGCAAGCGTGAGGGGCTCCCCGACGGGAACCCGTCACAACATATGCCCACATAGGCACACAGGTGCACACGGTGTACACACACGCCACCCGTCGTGGGACACACATTACACACTGGTTTACATCTGTCTTCCCTCCGTCTGTGTCCCACTCAAGCCCATGCAAAAACTGGGCCCTGTGCTCCTTCACACATACGCACGCAGCTGACCCAGGCCTGTACGTCTGTGACACACACACACACACACACACGTAACTATGAGAAGCCGTGGTCACAGCCAGCCTTTGTGCAGAGAATCCTGCGTGCACTTGGCACACAGAGCCCGTGGAATCCTCTGATGCCCTGTCATTATCCCCGTTTGACAGGAGGGGAGACTGAGGCATGGCCACGCTCTGAAGTGTGACCCGGGTTGGACACACAATAAGTGACAGAGATACCTGCCCATGTCCCTACCCTGCTCACACACACCCACGAAGCCCCACTCAGGCAGATGTTACAATGATTTAAGAATAGGGCAGCAGGAGGTTAGGGTCAACCAGAACCGATGTTGGTCTCTACAACTAGGCTGACAACCCTTGTCAGGAGACCAGGCCTGGCCCTCGGCCCCAAAGCACCGCAGGGCTGGAGTCAGGGGAGATGGCCCCCGGGGTCCTGACCTCTGCAGCGGTCAGATAGCCAGCCGGCCCACAGCCTCGTCCTCGGCCCCCACACCCTTCCCCTAGCCTTCCTTCCCTCTCCCACCCTGGGTCGGGCCGGGACAGGCCCCTTCCCACCCTGGGGTTGGAGCCAGGAAATCCAGGGTGCACGGGCAGGGCCTGTCCCTCCCCCCAACCCCATGACTCACACGGCCGTCAGGTGTGCGTGGGCCTGAGTACGGCGGGGCTTCCCCCATCAGCACAGGCCACACGTCAAAGAATTCCTGGGTGGAGGAGAGAAGGGAGTGAGTCCTGAGTCAGCGGCGGAGCTGGGCGAGGCTGGCCGGGAGGTCTCTGGGGCGCTGAGGCCTCACCTTCTCCTTGGTCATGTCCAGGAGGCCCACTGAGTATCGGTCGCAGTTCAGATAGGCCCGCACAGTGTAGAAGGCCTTGTGGAACTGCCTCTCGATGTCCGTCAGCTCCTCAAACACCTTGTTGGCTGACCACAGCAGCACCTGGGGAGTGACACACCTGTGGGTCGTGGCCACACCTGCCCACACCCGTCTGACCACAGCGGCACCTGGGTGTGAGCTGTCACGCCTGAGACACACACATTCACACACGCTCTGACCTCGGAGCCCTGGGGGACACTGGTGACGGTGCCTCTCCCAACAGGGTGCCGGCACCAGGCTGGGATCCAAGCGCGTGACTCCCTGCTCCCTGCCGCAGGGGCCCTGCAAACCTTCTGGAAGGTAAAGTCTCCAGTCTTTGGCCACATCCCTGCCGCTCACTGCCTGGTGCTGGCCTCAGGCTGGGTTGGTGAGGGAATGAGTGAAAACTGAAATCGATTGCTGTGAGCTTGAAGGGCAAAGATCTGACCAGCCAGCCCTCCATAATTAGCCTGTGAGAAGCTGGGGCTTGAGAACATGAATTCATTGTTTCCTGGATGTCAAGTGCTTTTGTGGTCTCTGCAAAGTGAGTTGAGAGTGGCCCTGGCCAGACCCTGCCCCAGACATTGACGCCCACCTGGGCCCCAGGCTGCTGTCCAGGGCCACCCATCGGGCTCTCCTCCCCCCTCCTCAGCCACGGCCCACGGGCAGGTCCCTCTAGACCCCACCCTTTCACACTCACTCACCACCTCCGTGCCCTCTGACCTTTAATAAGGGCGGCCTGGTGCCCAGCCCCTCCGCCTCCACTGCAATCTTCCTTGCCTGGCTTCCTCCCTGCCGGCCACCCTCGGGGCCCTCTGCAGCACCTGTACCCTTTGTTGTTACAGGTAGGGATGGGCACTGGAGACCCCACTTGCCCTAGAGTCCTTTCACCAGGAGGCAGCCCACTGCCCATCTCGCTCTATTGGTAGGGGAGGCTTTCCCAGCAGCCCGGCCCCGCCCCCTCTGCACCCACTTCCCCCCATTGGTGGAGGAGGCTTTCCCGGCAGCCCGGCCCCGCCCCCTCTGCACCCACTTCCCCCCATTGGTGGAGGAGGCTTTCCCAGCAGCCCAGCCACGCCCCCTCCGTGCCCACCACTCCCCAATGGTGGAGGAGGCTTTCCCGGTGGTCTGGCCCTGCCACCTCTCTGCCCGTGTGTCTGAATCGCACTCCCACTGTGACCTCAAAGCTCACTCTGACCAACCACAGGGCCTTTGCACAAGCTCTGTTCTCTGCCTTCACAGCCCTCAGCCCAGAACTTTCTCATCCTTGAGCCTCAGCCTAAAGTGGCTCAGGGAAGGCCCTCCTTGAGCACCTGCGGCACCAGATGCCCTGCAGCACCCCATCTCGTCCCCGGCCTCTCAGATGTACAGCCTCATTGTCTCCGGACTCGACCGCAAACTCCATGAGGTTGGGAGGCACAGCTTTTTCATGGCTAGAGCAGTGCCTGGCCCCTGAGTGCTCAGCCTGCATTTGCAGAGTGCGTGGGAGGCGGCGAGATTCGCTGTTCTAAGGATCTTTAATCCTCCCAGCATTCAGAGGGCAGAACCTCGCTACCCCATTTTACAGGTGGGGAACCTGAGGTCTCGAAGTTACTTGACTTTCCCGAGGTCACAGAGCTGGGGAGCCGCAGATCGGCATCCTTACCCACTGCGCGTGGGGGGGAGGTAGAGAGTTCCGTGCCGGGTGCATTCGTTTCCAGGCCGTTAGCGGCAGGGGACTGAGGGGCTTAGTCACCAGCTGACAGAGGAAGGACATGCAGGGCAGTGGGTGTGGGTGACCATGGAGCCCCCCTCCCCCGACACATGTGGGAGACTCCCAGGTGGCAGACTCTCTAGGAGACCCGCGTGCCAGTGAGAGCAAGTCTGTGAGTGTGGGTGTGTGCGAATGTCAGTCACCCGTGCATCCATCCCACAGGTACTCGCTGAGCTACCCCTGGGTACCAGTCCTGGTTGGGACCAGAACCCATGTCACAGATGTCAGGGTGGGGGAGGTCGGGCGCTCAGGGATGTCCTGGACAGCTGAGCTCAGGGGTGGGTGAGGGTATCTGGGCCACACACCTAATTTCTGAGCCATCTGAGTAATTCAGTCCCCGAACTCATCCCCTAGGAGGGGGACAGAGTGAGAAGGTGTCCCCGCACAGCCTCTAGGCGAGACCTTCCTCCACTCTCCACCCTGTCCCCTCTTTCTGTCCCAGCGGAGAGGGTCCTGTCTCCCCTGCCCTTCCAGTGCCCCAGTCGGACCAAGGACCAGTCCCCACGTTGGACCCTGCTCTGAAGCAGGTACTAATATGGCCCCAAGGAAACGGGGGCTCAGCGGGCCAGGCAGCGTGTCCACGGTGGTCTGAAGCCAGAAGCGCGGGCCACCCTAGGCCTCTGCCCTTCCCCTTCTTCCTGTTTCCATTTTTAACTCTCTGAGTTGAGTCCAGGGTGCACCCTGAGTGAGGTGCAGGCATCTTCGGAGGCACCTGTAGCCACTGCCAGGTCAGGGTTTAGAGTTTTCCAGCCTCCAAGAAGGGGGCTTTCACTGCCAAGGGAGGGGGTTCAATCCCTGTTTGGGGAACTAAGATCTCACAACCCATGCGACCAAAAAATAAATTAATTAAATTAAATTAAAAATTAAGAAAATTACATTAAGGCAAAGGTAATAAATACGCAAATGAACTGCTTCCTCATTATTTCGCTACAGTTCACTGTTATTCATACTCCTAAGGTTTCTGATGGTGGAAAGAAGGTCCACACTGTCTCTTCCCAACCTCATGTCCAGTGACATCGCGGTGGGAGCTGCAATGACAGAACCAGCCTGCACCGCCCGGGGTGGAGGAGAGCCAGCCCCTCCTTGCTGCTTCAGACTCACATATCCTGACCTCTGAACGCTTCCACTTGTTCACAGATCAGGGCTGCGTGACAGCATTTGAGCCTGTATGCTCTCTCTGTAGCTCCTGCATCGGGACGTCTCTCACCCCATCCTGGGAGGGGCAGCACACATGCTCCAGTCTTCACACCAGCCAGTGGGTCGTAGACAAAAGCACAGCCTGGGGGGCAGCACGGAGGCCAAGGCCCTGCACCCCTGGGGACTTTCATCCAGTTGTGGTGCAACATGGACTGTTGGGCAGGGGGAACCACAGCTAAAGCTGGCCAGTCAGCTTGATGCAGCAGGTCTGAGATAAATTCCAACATCCCAGGGCCAAACCTATGACTTCTTTGTTGCTTCTATGGCCTCTGACCAAAGTGGCTGAGACACTCTCAAAAAGGGATTAACGGGAGGCCCTGAGCCAGAGTCCATGGAGATAGTGACCAGGAAGCACTGACAGTGGTTCTTGACTAGGACCCTGGAGGGCTGCTAAGGTCCGGGCGAGGGAAGGGTGGGCACTGTGCTGAGAGCCGCTTTAATTGGAGGCCGGGGCTCCCCTACAGCACGAGGAGGAAGCGGGCACCAGGCTGAACCACAGGCAACGTGGCCGCCAGGCTTGGTTCATTTTAGACTTTTCTTTTCAAAAAGAGCTGTGAGGTAGAGCTGTGAAGTAATTAGGTTTCTTTAAAATGCCATTCAGAGTGTAAGGTCTCAGAAACGGCTTTCTACCGGGATTAGGCGACGTCTGAGGGGAAATCAAAGTACTTAATTGAGACGTGTATGCCCATTGTTGGAAGTCCCCTTTAGAATTCCCACCGAAAGCACGTCTGTACGTGCACGCGGTCTGAAGAGCTGGAAACGAGTCTCCAGGTAGTCGTGTTTCCTAAGTGTCAGAAGTTCATTTGCTGGAATGATATTTATTGCCGGCTTTAGGTCTGGTAAACTGGACAACAGAACAGACAAAAATCCCCAACTCTTAGAATTCACTTTCTAAAGCGGGGAGGGGTTGGCAGCTAGAACATGTACAAACCGACCAACCAGATGGCTTGGCACAGGGAGATGAGTAAATGCAGGGGATACGGCAGGTGGAGTTGGGTAGGGAATACAGGGCCAGAGTGTGGGGATGCTCAGGTCGGGGGAGATCTCTCCACGGAGGAGCCATGGGGTGTGTGGGACAGTATTCTTGGCAGAGGGACCTGCAAATACAGAGGTCCCTGAGGGGAGCATGGCTGGGGCGGAATGGTGGAATGGGGTGAGCCAGAAAGGTGCAGGGGAGTCCCTGAAGACCACCAAGTGACAGGACCTAAGTTTTCAAAGTATGGCTCTGACTGCTGAGTTGGGGTGGCTGATGAGAGGTGCAGAAGGACAGGGACCCTGAGACAGTCTGCATGAGGGGGAGCAGAAAAGCGGGGTATCCAGAGAGGGAGGTGGGGACTCAGGACATGACAGGCAGAGAATCAAAACCCTGGCTTCTCCTGAGACCTGACTTTCCTATAGAGGGAACACAATCCCCCTGGGGGAGATCCACTGGGGGAAAGTGTGTGTGGTGGGGTAAGACCCAGAAAATGCTCCAGACATGCCTCACTAGGCCCGCACCTGGGGTATGTGGGGCTGGATTTGAATCTTGCCTTGAGGCAACTGTTATGGAGCTGCTGATACAAATTTGGGGAAATGTCTTCACAGCAGTTAGGTTAAGGGGCTTGGCTGAGAGGAAGCTGGGAGAAAGCAAGCCTCAAAGCAAGGGCAGAATGAGAGCCACTCAGAACACCTCCTCCAAGGGAGATGGGCTAGACCTCACCTAGGGCAGATGGACACACAGCGAGAATATTTGGAGAAATAAAGCCTGGAAACCCCTGGAATTTGATGAAAGACATGCATATTTCCACCCAAGAAGTTCAAAACACACCAAGTAGGATGAACTCAAAGACACCCACACCAAGACACATTATAATCAAGCTGTCAAAAGACAGAATCTTGAGAGCAGCGAGAGAAGTGACTCATCACATACAAGGGATCCTCAGTAAGTTTATCAGCAGATTTCTCATCAGGAACTTTGGGCCCAGAAGGCAGTGGCCTGATGCATTCAAAGTGCCTAAAAGAAGAAGAAAAAATAACGGCAAAGCTGTCCTTCAGAAGCAAGGGAGAAATTGATGCCCCCAGAAAAACAAAAGCTGGGGGGATCATGACCACTAGACCTGCCCTGCAAGAGCTGTCCTGCAGGTGAAATGAAAGGACCTCAAAGCTGTATGGAGAAATAAAGATCCCAGCAAAGGTAAATACATGAGCAATTACAACAATTGCTGGAATTATTGTAATGATGAAAACTATAAAACATCGCTGAAATAGATTAAAGGAGACACAAATACTTAGAAAGACACCCTTTGCTCATGAATTGGAAGACTTAATATTGCTACAGTGTCAATACTACCCAAAGTGACCTACAAATTGAATGTAATCCGTATCAAAATCTGAATGATGTTTTTGCAGAAGTAGAAAAACCCATCCTAAAGCTCATATAGATGCTCAAGGGACCCTGAATAGTCAAAACAATCTTGAGAAAGAACAAAACCGGAGGCCTCATATCTTCTGGTTTCAAAACATAGTACAAACCTGTATTAATCAAAACATGTGATACTGGCATAAAGACAGACCTACAGACCAGAAGAATAGCTTATAGAGTCCAAAAATAAACCCCAGCCTATATGGCCAAATGATTTTTGACAAGAATGCCAAGACCATTCAGTGGGGAAAGGGCAGTCTTTTCAACAAATGGTACCAGGAAAACTAGATATCCACATGTAAAACTATGAACTTAGAAGAAAACACAGGAAAAAACGTCATGACATTGGATTTGTCAATGATTGCTTGGATATGGCTTGAAAGACACTCACAACAAAAGAAAAAAACAGACAAACCGGACTTTCTGAAAATTAAAAACCTTTTTGCATCAAAAGACACCATCAACAGAGTAAAAAGGCAATGCACATGGGAGAAAATATTTGCAAATCACACTTCTGATAAGGGATTAATACCCAGATTATGTAGAGAACTCCTAAAATTCAACAAGAACAAAAACAAACAACCAGATTTAAAAATGGGCAAAGAACTTGAATAGACGTTTCTCCAAAGAAAAAATACAAATGACCAATAAGCATATGAAAAGATGACCAATATCACTAATCGTTAGGGGAATGCAAATCAGAACTACAGTCAGAGCTAACTAACAGCCGTTAGGATGACTAGTGTTCAAAACAAAACAAAACAGAAAACAAGTATTGGCAGGGATGTGGAAAAATTGGGACTGCTTTGCACTGTTGGTGGGAATGTAAAATGGTGTAGACACTTTGGAAAACAGCATGGAAGTTCTTTAAAAAATTAAACAGAATTACCATATGATCCATCATTTCCACTTCTGGGCATACACTCAAAAGAATTGAAAGCAGGGTTTCAAAGAGGTATTTGTACACCCGTGTTCACAGCAGCATTATTCATAATGGCTAAAATGTGGAAGCAACAAATGCGTCCAGCAACAGATGAATAGATAAGCAAAATGTGGCCTATACATACAATGGAATACTATTCAGCCTTAAAAAGGAAGAAAATTCTGTAATATGATACAACAGGGATGAACCTTGAGGACATTCTGCTCAGTGCAAGAAACCAGTCACAGAAAGACGAATATTGTCGGGTTGCACCTGTATGAGATAACTCATAGAAACAGAAAGTAAATGTGGCTCCCAGGGGCTGGGATGGGGGCACTGGGGAGTTAGCGCTTAACGAGATAGAGTTCCAGTTTGGGAAGCTGTGTAGAGTTCTGGAGATGGACGGTGGAGATGGCTGTGCAACATGAATGGACTTAATACCACTGAACTGTAGCTTAAAAATTGTTATGTGTATTTTACCACAATGAAAATAATGGGGAAAAAAATTAAAGGGATGCAGAAATATATACCATGCTGACACCAAGCAAAAGAAAGCTGAATAGTTATATTAATTTTATACAAAGCAGACTTCAGGAGAAGAAAAATGATCAGGAGTAAAGAGGGCTATTACATAACGATAAAGGGGTCATTTCTCCAAGAAGACATAACAGCCCTTACTGTGTATGCACGTAACAACGGAGCATCAAATTCCGTAAAGAAAAACTACTAGAACTGCAAGAAGCAATGGCTAAATCCACTACTATAGCAGGAGACGTCAATGTTCTTCTTTCAGTGAATTGATAGATCCAGCGGGCAGAAAATCAGTCAGAAAATAGTTGAACTAAACAGCAATGGGTATAATGAATATCTATAGACTACTTCATCCAACAACAGCAGAATACACATTCTTCTCAGGGTCACATGGGACATTCGCCAAGAGAGACCATACTCTGGGGCACAAAACACATTTGAAAGAATTAAAAATCATAAAGAATACATTCTCATACCACAGGGCAATAAACAAGAAGTCATTAACAGAAAGATGTTGGAAAATTCCAAAACAGATTAAGCCATACACTTCTAATTAATACATTTCTCTTGAGAAGAAATCTCAAGAGAAATTTAGAAAGATGTCGAACTAAATGAAAATGGAAATAAATACATGTCAAACTTTGTGGGATGCAGTGAAAGCAGTGCTTGTAGGGAAATTTACAGCATTGAATGTACATATCAGAAAAGAAGAGCGATCTAAAATCAGTAATCTAATCCTAGGAAACTAGAAAAAGAAGACTAATTTAAGCCTAAAGGAGGCAGAAGAAAATAAGTAATAAATTGTAAAACTCTCTGCCCCCCAATTTAATAATCTAGATTAAATAGCTTAGATTAAATGAATGTTTCAACGCCTTGAAAGACACAAACTACCAACACCCACAGAAGGAGGAATAGAATAATCCTAGTAGAGCTGTAAGTATTAAAGACATTGGATCAATAATTAATAACCTTCCAAAAAGAAAGCACCAATCCCTGATGGATTCACCGGCGAATTCTACAAAACATTTAGGGAAGAAACGACACCAATTCACTACAATCATTTCCAGAAAATAGAAGCAGAGGAAGAGCTTTTAACCCATTCCCTGAGGCCAGCATTACCCTAATACAAAAACCAAATAAAGCCATTACAAGAAAGAAAAACTACAGGCCAAAATCTCTCGTGAACATAGGTACAAAAATTCTTAACAAAATATTAGTGAAACAAATGCAATAGTATATATAAATAATTATGCTCTGTGACCAAGTGACAGTTATCCCAGGTGCGCAAGGCTGGTCCAGCATTTGAAAATCAATTAATGTAATCCACCATATTACCAGGCTAAAGAAGAAAAAAATAACACGATCGCATCAATTGATGGAGAAAAATATTTGACAGAATCGAACACTCATTTGGAATAAAAGCTCTCAGCAGAGTGGAAACAGAGGGGAACTTGGTCAACTAGATAAAAATTCTACAAACACCCTACAGCGAATGTCATACCTGATGGTGAGAAACCGGTCCTTTCCCTAATACTGGGAGCCAGACAAGGATGCCCCTCTTACCACTCATAGTCAGCATCGTACTGAAAGTCCTAGCAAATGCAATAAGACAAGGAAAGGAAGAACAACGGATAGAGATGGGTGGGGAAGGAGAAAAACTGTCTTTGTTTGCAGATGACATGATCATCTATGTGAAAATACCAAGGGATCAATCTTTAAAACCTCTTGGAACTAGTTACTGTCTTAAGGTCACAGGATAACAAGGTTGACATACAAAAGTCAGCTGCGCCCCTTTATACCAGCAATGAACAATTGGAACTTGAAATTAAGAACACAATACCACTTACATTAGTATAAAATTAAATTCTTAGGTACAAGTTAACAAAATATGTACAGAATCTATATGCAAAATCAACAAAACTCTGAAGAAATCAAAGACGGTCTAAGTAAACAGATATTCTCCGTTCATGAGTTGAAAACTCCTTATTGTTAAGATGCCAATTCTTCCCAACTTAATGTGTCAGCAAGCTATTTTGTGCATATGGACAAAGTGATTTTAAAGTTTATACGGAAAGGCAGAACCCCACAAAATAGCCTGCACTAGACTGCAGAGAAGCAAGTTATATGGAAAGGCAGAACCCCACAAAATAGCCTGCACTAGACTGCAGAGAAGAAAGTTATATGGAAAGGCAGAACCCCACAAAATAGCCTGCACTAGACTGCAGAGAAGCAAGTTGGGGGGTTGAAATTACCAACTTCAAGACGATAAAGCTATAGTGATCAAGACAGTATGGCATTGGTGAAAAAAATAGGAACATACATCAATGGAACAGAATAGAGAGCGCAGAAGTAGACTCACACAAATACAGTCAACTGCAGTTTGACAAAGGAGCAAAGAAACTCAATGGAGAAAGGCTGGTCTTTTCACTAACTGCTGCTGAACAACTGGACATCACATGCAAAAAACGGTGTATGTAGACACACCTTTCATGAGATTAACTCACAGAACTGAGTGTAAAATGCAAAACTATAAAACTGCTAGAAGGTGACATAGGACAAAATCTACGTGACCTTGGGTTTGCTGAGGCGTTTTAAGATACAACACCCAACTACAATCCATGAAGGAAAAGTTTATTAAATAAATTTATTAAAATTTAAAGCTTCTGTTTTTCAGACTCATGGACATAGAGAACAGACTTGTGGTTGCCAAGGGGGAGGGGTTGCGGAGGGATGGAGTGGGAGGTCGGGCTTAGCAGGTGTAAGCTTTTATATAGGGAATGGGTAAATAATAAGGTCCTACTGTACAGCACAGGGAACTATATTCAATATCCTGTGATAAACCATAATGGAAAAGAATATTCAAGAAGAATGTATGCATATGTATAACTGAATCACTTTGCTGTACAGCAGAAATTAACACAACATCGTAAATCAACTACACTCGATTTTAAAAAAAGAGAATGTAAAGGGCTTCCCTGGTGGCGCAGTGGTTGAGAGTCCGCCTGCCGATGCAGGGGACGCGGGTTTGTGCCCCGGTCCGGGGGGATCCCACATGCCGCGGAGCGGCTGGGCCCGTGAGCCATGGCCGCTGAGCCTGCGCGTCCGGAGCCTGTGCTCCACAACAGGAGAGAGACCAAAACAGTGAGAGGCCCGCGTACCGCAAAAAAAGAAGAATTACTTAAAAAAAGAGAATGTAAAACTTCTGTTTTTCCAAATACACTGGTAAGAGAATGAAAAGACAAGCTGTACTTCTGGAGAAAATATTTGCAAAATACATATCTGATAAAGGACTTAAACTCCAGTTTTACCAAAAAAACTCTTAAAACTAAACAGTAAGAAAACAGACAACATAATTTTAAATTGGGCAAAGGATCTGAACAGACACCTCACCAAAGAGTAGGATATACAGTTGGCAAATGAGTATTTGAAAAGATCCTCAACATCATTTGTCATTAGAGAGTTGTAATTTAAAACAATAATATGAAACTCCTATTCGAATGACTAAAATCTAAATAACTGACAATACCAAAAGCTGACAAGGATGCAGAGTGACAGGAATTTTCATTCATTGTTGATGGGAATGTGAAACGGTATAGCCACTTCTGCACAGTTTCTCAGAGTTAAACACAATTACACCATATTATCCAGCAATCACACACCTTGGTATTAACTCAACCGAATTGAAAATTGTACCCACACAAAAACCTGTCTACAAATGTTTATAGCAGTTTTATTCATAATTGCCCCAAGCTGGAAGCAATCAAGATGTCCTTCCATGGGTGAATGGATAAATAAATTGTAATGCATGCAGACATTGGAATGCTATTCAGCAACAGAAAGAAATGGGCTGGGAGGAGATATGGGGATGTATGTGTACATATAGCTGATTCGCTTTGTTATAGAGCAGAAGCGAACACACCTTTGTAAAGCAGTTATACTCCAATAAAGATGCTTAAAAAAAAAAAAGAAATGGTCTACTAAGCCATGAAAAGACACGGAGGAACCCTAAATGCATATTACTAAGTGAAAAAAGCCAGTCCTAAAAGGTCCCTACCATATGATTCCAAGTGCATGACATTCTACAAAAGGCAAAACTATGGAGACAGTGACAATATCAGTAGTTGTCAGGGCTTTGGTGGAGGTGGGTGTCTTTAGGGTGGTGAAATGATTCTTTATGACACTGTAATGGTGGGTACATGTCATGATGCATTTGTCAAGACCTATAGACATTTACGGCACAAAGAATGAACCATAATGTTTGCAAGTTTAAATATCATTTGGTAGGTTGGGGGACTCCAGGAAAGAATGCAGACTGTGACAAGAGAATGCAAGAGATCTCACGGAAGCAGGTGGGGAAAAGGTGCTGACCTCAGCGTTTTTGGAAATGCGTGACGTCTGCAAGAGTAAAGGCAAAGGAAGTGCACACATCTCTGTGCTCCAGTGATGAACTTGTTTCTCATGGGTCACAGGTACCCTGCTGTACGCGTGCAAGGGGGCTGGACAACAACGTTAAGTGGATGGCAGAGGACGGGAGCCAGGGGTCTCCATGTAGCGTGGTGGGGGGGGGGGCGGAGGCCAGAACGATCCACGTCGGGATGACTGGTGTTGGTGGCATCAGCAAGAAGTCAGGCTTAACTTAATACAGATTCAGATGGTTACACGCAGAAGTACTTACAGACGTGCACCTGCACGGGCTTGTAGACACACACCTATCTCCTCGCTCTGTCAGCTGAGAGGACCTAGAAGCTATGACACGCCAAGCCAAGATCACACCTGGTGCCCAGGTCGTTGTTTCTAAGACCGTCTCCAGCAAAAAGAACCAGTACTCCTTGAGGAATGGCTAATTCCAGGACTGGGCCGGAAAATACAAATGAGATGGAAGCATTTTGTAGTGCCAGAGAATAAGGAGGTACAGAACCCCCAAACCAAAAAAATCCACCCACCAAACAACCAAACAGATGGGGTCGATGGGCATGTCAGAGGGCGCAGGAGCTGCTGAGAAAACAAAGAAATCAGTCGGGTCGCGGCGGAAACACCCGAGAGTCCCGACTCATAGACAAATGTCGGCAGAAGGAAAGAAGCGGGCCGAACAAATCCCCCGTGCAACCCCGTCCCCACAGCGTGGGGCTGAGTCCACCTGGTGGCCTTCCGACGTGCCCTCCGGAGCCCCACGCTGCAGTCCCTCTGGCCGCAGGCTTCCAGCTCCTCTGCAGCCTCAGGCCCTGCCCAGCGCCCTCTCTCACGCCCTGCCCGCCCCACTGTGTCCGCGCCCCCTACCGCCTTCTGCACGGGCCACAGAAGGTGGAGCGCCGTGTACCCCCGGGGCCCCCAGGCCTCCTCGCTCAGGGGGAAGCCGACTGCAGTCCTGGAGGCCATTGCTCTCCTGTGTGGCCAGAGGCAGAGCCCATCGGGAGGCTCGGCCGCGGACTGTGGGACCCTCAGCCCCTGCTCTACGTTCATAATCCGCCCCTGCTCCTTCCACAGAAGGCTTGAGGCAGCTTCTAAGGAGGAATGCTGACGCCCGTGTTTGCAGGTGGTCACAGCCCTGGGGACCGAGGGCGAGGCACCCGGCCTCGCTGCCCTCAGCTTGGCATACTCACAGCTCCACGTCCACAGCCACGAAAGCCCCGGGCCCTCTCCCTCGGCTGCCCAGGTGCCCACAGAACCATGTGCCTCTGTCCAGAGAGACCAGGGTGGGGGGACCTGGCCACACTCAGGCAGCCCGGGGGGCCTGGAGCCAGTGGGGGTGCCCTGGCTGGCAGCACGTGTGGGTACCTGGCCTCGGCGTGTCTCGCAGTTGTGCAGGTAGCTTAAGTGGTAGATCTTCAGGTTTAACGTCCCAAAGTTCAGATACTTCAAGAAAACCTGAAACAGGAGTTGTGACAACAGCAGATCAAAACCCTGGTTTTCGGATGTGTGCCCAGGTGTGCGTTTGTGGAGGAGAGACCCGGCTGCCTGTAGATGAGCCCTCGGAGCCGAGCCTAGGAGAGGTGCCTACACAGACGTCACCCGCCAGGCATGGGCCCCGCCAGGCACAGGACCGTGAAGACCCCGGGGACAGACGCGTGTGCGCGTCCAGAGGGCTCCCGGACACTCACGTCTTCATCTTCACTTGTGAAACACGGGCCGTCCAGCTTGTTCACAGCCATGATCACAGCCACAACATCTTTGCCGTTCATGATGGGCGTGGCCAGGATGTTCCTTGTCACGTAGCCCGTCAGCTCATCAGCAAAGGAGCTGAAGTGGGGACACTGCAAGGCAAGAGGAGAGAAGGGAGAGGCCGTCGCCCTGCGGACCTGGAGGCTTGGTCCCCCTGGTCCCTGGGGGTCAGGGCTAAGCTGCCCAGGCCAGGGCTGAGACCCAGGTGGCTATGCCCCGGGTATCAGGAGCCTGGGAAGCACACGAGGACACGGCCAATGGTCTGCCCTCGGGGCTCCAGCCTGCCTCAGTCTCTATCACCCCATCTCAGAGCGAGCGACCCCCAGCTCTCGATCCACGGGCTCTGCAGAGTCCTTGCAGGCTCTGCACGCCCCCTGGGCTGCGGGCAGACCTAGCTCCTCCCACGTCTGCTGCCATCTGGCCGACTGGCCTTCTAGATGCCTCTTGACTCTGTCTAGTCCTCCTGTCCCCAAGCCCCTCCTTGTCTAGGCTGCCGTCTCCTGCTACCCTCAGCCACCCTGGGCCACCTCCCATACCCAGGACCTATCTGCCAGGCCCCAGGGGGCGTCTCCTGGGCCCACGCTCCAGCGGGCTTCCTGCCCCCACGATGAGACCTTTGCCCAACTCTGGCCCCCAGGGCAGGTTCCCCCAGCCTTAGAGTTGCTCTTTGGGGCCTCTCCCTAGTCAGGGGCCAGTTGAAGGGCTCTCAGGTCTGTCTCCACAGGGAACAGTTCATCTGAGCTTTGTCCTGGCCCAGTTGATTGAGTGTGACCAGCCTCAGGCCCATTGCCCCTGAATCTCACTGCCAGAGACACCTGCCCGCCCCTGTCCCCATTCCGAGGATTGGCATCCACCCTCCGCCCCACAGAGAGGACCTGGGCCTTGGTGCTTCCCTGCCCCTCCGACCCAACCCACTTCTTTAAAGTGCCCCCAACTCTCTGCTTCCGCTGTCCAGACCCAGTCATTGGTCACCACAGCATCCCCGGGCCCCCCCGCCTCCTGGCCCAACTGTGCTCGGCACGGCTTGCTCAGTCCTGCCCCCTCCTCCCTCCTCTGAGCCATCCCGGCTCCTGGGAATTTCCTCCCACGGCCAGCCGCCCACCTCGACAGGGTCTAGATGCCTTGGCGACATGCCGGACCCTCTGGGACCTCCTGCCCGGCTGCCTCCCCATGAGCCCTGGGGTCTCAGGGGCCACAGAGGGGTGGCGGGGTGACATCACAGCCCTGCGGCGCCCCCTCTGGCCACCGCTGTCCACACACTCCCCCCCACCCCGCCACGGTGGGACACAGGCTCTGCCTCAGTTTCCCCTCCATAAAGTGACATCTGGGCTTCATGATACACTTATTGGAGACTCGACTTTTTGCTGATTTTGACCCTGGTCTCTGCTCCACTACAGCGTAGCCCTGAGGATTAAGGTGAATGCCATGCCCCTGCCCCGTGAAGGAGGCGTCTAGCATGCTGGGCAGTTGTGGAAACATTAGAGGGAGCTGTCCCAACGAGGCTGGAAGAGAAGCTGAGCCCCAGGGAGAGACAGCCCCGTCCCGGGGCGGGCACAGGCAGTTTGAACCAGATCCTCAGAGACACCAAGAGCACAGGTGGGGGGTGCAGCTGGAGGCTCACAGAAGGGAGGGGGCAAGATGTAGTGGGAGAGGCGGGGGTGGCAGGGGAGGCACTCATTGTAGCCCCCCCATTCCTGCCGGACTTCTGTTCCTGGTAATTTATGCTCCTGACATCCCAATTCACGGGTGACCCGTTTCCTAAAAAGGAAGCGAAGATGAAGGTAATCCGAGAGATTACTCTATTCAGGTCGCTGGGCCGAGGCTTGTTTGAGCAGATAAGTTTAAGAGGATTGCAGCCAAGGAGCCAGGGGTCTGGGGGTCCGTCCACACGTCCGTTTGTCTCCAGGGACGAGGGGACATTGGCTGCTTTGGGAGAGGCCTGTCCCGCTGGATAACGCCCTCTGGATTCCGTCACAGAAAGTGGAGGAGGTGAGCCAGCCCAAGGCTCCTGCTTCCCGCTCCCAGGCCATAGCAGCAGCCCTCTCCGGGGTGGGACGGAGGGGACGGGAGAAGGCGGCCGGCTCTCCCTGCGCCCCCTCGGGGCCCTGTCCCTCACACGTGTCCAACAGGCGTGGTCCCCCCAGTCCCAGCCCCCCTCTCCCCTGGGGCATCTGTCCTCCTGGCACCCCGCCCCACCCCCAGAAGTGTCATTGGCCTCCCCCTCCTTCCCGTCCAACCAGAACCTGTCCTCCCAGACTTCTCCGCTCCAGGCACTCACTGCGTCCACCCCTCCTGCCCCCTCCTGGACCAGCTGCTTCTTCTTCTTCTTTTTTTTTTTGGCTGCGAGGCCTGCAGATCTCAGTTCCAGGATTGAACCCAGGCCGTGCAGTGAAGCTGCCGAGTCCTAACCATTGGACTCCCGGGGAACCTGGACCAGCTTCTCCTGAACCCCCAAACTTGCTCGCCCCAGTGAGCAGTATGGTTAGGGCTCTGGGGTCCACTGGCCCCTCCATTCTGGGCCTCTGCGCCAGCCCCTGCTCAGACGCCGTACTCCCAAACCCCCATCCAGGGAATCATAGGTCAAGGGGGCAGCAGGGCCTGCCCAGGCTGCCCTCCCAGCCACCCCAGGGCCTCCTTCCTTCCCGCGAGCTCTGGCCTGGACCTGTTCCACTTGCCTCTCTGGCCGCCTTCCTAAAAGCCGAGGGCCCCCTCACAGCCAGTGGGCTGACCCGTCCTTCGGGGACTGTGGGAACCCTTCGCCAACTCCCACGAGGCCCAGGACCCACCTCCGTCACATCCTTGACATTCACCACCTTCTTGGTCTGAGCCACGTGGCCCACGACCCCAATGTCCAGCGGGAAGAAGATCTCGGAGTCGGGAGGCACCAGGCAGTCCTCCAGGGCGCTGCCAGGCTGCACGCTGAAGAGGCGTGTGGCGAGCTCGGCCGTGCCGTTGCGCTGGCGGTACATGAAGAGGCTGCAGCGGTCGGCATGCAGGATGGAGCAGAGACGCCGCAGGATCTTGAAGACCACGCGCTCCATGTTCACGCTCTCCTGCATGTCCTGCACCAGCTCGAACAGGGCCGTGCTCTCCTCCACCTGGCACAGCTCTTGGAAACTGGTGCAGCCCGCCGGGCACCCATCCTCGCAGGTGCTGGCCACATCCTCAGGGCTCAGCTTCTTTCCAAAGTACTGGTCCGCAAAGCCAGGGTTCTGGTCCAGGAACGTCTGCACCTGCTCCTCGCTGAGGCTCATGGTGTCCGGCTTCCCGTCTGAGAGAAGCGCCAGACCCCAGCGCACAAGGCCCTCCCGCAAACACTGTCATCAGCAAAGCCTTTCTTAGCGACGATTACCGTACCAGCTGGCACGCCCACGCCTGCTCGCCCCCCTCCCCTTAGGTCCCGGACTGTCCGCTTCCTGCCTGGGAAAATCAGACCCCCTGGACTGGGGGCTGCAGTGTAACAGCTCAGGACCTTCTGCCTGAGGCAGGGATCCCGGGCGCTGGGATAAGCCCTCACACCCAACCCCTGGAGAGGGGTAACCCCTGGAGTGCCATGACCCCTTCTGCCTGAGCGGCCACCCGAGGACTTGGAATGCTCCGACAGGTAGCTCCAAGTCTCTTGGGCCCCCAGACCCGGGCTGAGGTGTGGTGGGGTGGCAGGGCACCAGCTCTGTCTCGGGGAGGTGGAGGGACCCCCGACAAGGCTGCCCATGCCCACGGAGGGAAGTGGGAAGAAGGGAGGAAGGTGTCGGGGTGCGACCGTAAGGGGGGCCTTTCCCTTCTCTTCTGTGGCGAGAAGCCGGCTCTTGCCTGTTAAGAGACAGCAGCCCTAGATAGAAATGGTCCTGGCGAATGCCCAGCACGCATCTCCCTTTTGGCCTAATTCCTACTCATTGGGACCCTTATTCGTGCTGCTGGACCCTCTCCTTGCACAGCGCCCAGAGCTGCACTGCCGGCACTGCCATATTTTACCGCCGGGATCATTCCTGAGCGTCTGTGCCTCAATCAGGGGTCCATGGGCCCAGACGCCAGCAAGCTCCTTCCGCTGAGGGCACGGCCGTCCTCCCCCGAGTCAGACAGTTATTAGCCTCCCTGCGAGCCAGGGTGCGACAAGAAAGGTTGGGGGCTACGACTGGAGGACTCATCCCAGGTCAGTCTGACTCTCTGGTCGCAGGAGTGCCCTTCACGCCACACAGAAACCACGTGCAGATGTGTGTGTGCGTACACGTGCGTGGGTGCTGGGTGCGCACGAGGACGAGGGTGTGTGCGTGCGTGAGTGCGCACGTGTGCCCGGGGACTGCCGGACGGCTGGGGGTGGGAGCTCTGTCCACAGTGTGACACATCACACCGCGATGTGTGTGTGACCAGCCGTGCACATCACTCACGAAGGTTGGGTGGGCACCTGGCGTTCTGGGCTCGCCTTCTGCAGCAGCCAGAGGGATGCTGACCACCCTGTGCAGGGACGGCAGCAGAGCAGCTCAGCTGGAACCGGGAGTCACCGAGGGCCAGGAGGGACAGAGCCTGAAGTGCCTCTGTCTTCCTCATGCTGCCTGTGTCTATATTGTTATCATGCTCCGGACTGGGAGGCACGGTTTGCGTGCACTGAGCTGGTAGAAACGTGCACGCGCCCGTTTGCGTGTGGCGCCTGCGCCCCTTGTGCTTGCACGAGTCCGTTCCAGGGAGCCTTCTGCGTGCGCCCCGGGCGGGCTCCCGGCAGCTGTACCGGCCACAGTGGGCCCAGCGGGCTAAGCGCGGTCACTGGCCTTGGGCCGCGACGTTCCTGCCTCCGCTCAGTCACCAACAGATTCTTTTCACGGGTCGGCTCTGAGGTCCCCCACTTCCCTGAAAATAGTGACTGTGACTGGGGCCGAGGGACAGCCACACGCGTGGGAGGTGCTGTGGGCGGGCGCTGCTGCTTGGCTTTGCGGCCAGGGCTATGGTCACCGCGCTTGATTTCAGCCCCAGACGGCTTCCAGAGGCCCCAGAGCTGGAGTCCAGGTCACGCCTGGATGTGAGGCCAGTGCCCACGAGGCAGTCATCTGGCCGAGCGGGTCTCTGGGGGGATGCTTCCCAGACCCTCCGCTCACGCCACCCGGGCCCACCCTCCCTGCTTGTGCCTCTTTCCTCTCCGCCTCCCGCAGGGCTGAAGAGGGCGGGGCGTAGGCGTGGCGCTCAGCTGTGCGAGGCGTGCCCGCTTCTGCCGGGGCTGGGGGCACGGCCCTGGGCTCAGAGGCAGCCCCGCTGGAGGGGCTCGGTGGGGCTGCAGCGCAGGGTCGGTGCGGAGCGCTCTCGCGGGACACCGGGGGCAGTGAGTGATCTACTGGTGGGTCTTGCTGCCCCCAGCCCTAACGTGCTTGCAGGTGTGGGAGCAGAGGTGCGGCTCCCGGGGTGGAGGTGCCCAGCCGCCTCACCTGCAGCGCTCCTCCCCTCTCACTTCGCAGTGTGCCCACTCGTGGTGCCTGGGCCCCTGAGCAGCCCCCAGGGGTGGGCTCGATGCAGTTAGATGCACCACTTAGGGAGTGCCTGCAAGGTGTGCAGAAAGGCACGTCTGGAGGGGCTCCTGTAGGGTGCGCCTGTGAGATACACCTTTGAGATGCACCTGTGAGGTGCTGCACCTGTGGGGTGCACACGTGACGTACACCTGTGTTCAAGGGTCCATCGGATACAAGAGGTAACTTCTCCACAGGTGAGCCTGGAGGGCGTTTGAGGAGAAATGGGATTACTCCTTCACCAGGGTCCTGCTAATTTTACCTCATTATCATGTGGGATTTTGTCAGCAAGCCCATCCTGGGAGCCATTCACAACAAGGCGTGTCTCAATAGCTATTACACGGAGAGAGTTCTAGGTTCTTGTCCCAAACTATGGAGAGGATGCAATTTCACCAGGAGCAAATGCCCTGAAATTAAAATTAACCAGTCAAGAGGAATGGCAAGAGGTGGAAAGGGTGAGAAAATCGGAGCTCCCATTCAGAAATCTCATGAACTTTGTGGTGCAGAAAATGGACACATCCATTAAGACCTTTTACAGGGTGGTTTCGCTGGAGAGATGATGAGGAGGCGGTAGCGGTCCCGCCGTGAGAGGATGGGTGCTAACGGGGGCTGGGGTGAGGGGAGCCGCTCAGACTCTGACCCATGCACCCCTGCCCCCCACCCCCACCGCGCTGCCTGACTCCGGGGCAGACTCCAGCCAGCACCTTGCCTGCCCCCCACCCCCACCGCGCTGCCCGACTCCGGGGCAGACTCCAGCCAGCCAGCACTTGCCGTGTGTTGTTGTGAGCAGTGGCGGCATGAAGTGCGTGGCGAGGACCCACTAAACAGGCCACGGAGGGCCGGGCGAGCAGGCTGGGACTGGGGAGAGAGCAGAGGTCAACCTCGAGGGGGCCTGGGGGGAGGGGGCGCAGAGCCAGGAGCAGTGGGATGAGGTGGCGACGTGGCCACCCGTCTGGGGTCTGTGTCGGTCTGGGGGTGCCAAAACGTGGGTAAGAAACAACATCAGACCGAGAAGAGAAAGCAGGGCCAGCGCCTGGCGTTTGGGCGGTGGCGTCCAGGGGAAACTGGAACTTCCTCACCCACGTTTTGTCATCATCTTCAGTGTGGCACGGAGGTGGGACCACACACCTAGCGGGGCTGCGGCTCTGGAGCCGCCCAGAGCACAAAGGGCAGGGGCAGGAGGGAGAACACGTGCCCCCCGAAGGTTGGGACATCCCTGGTCCCATCCCGGCAGGCTCTGCGGTGCCCCCAGGGAGGCTCAGGGTGACTGAGGTCTCTGTGAGCCGGTCCCCTGCGGCAGGCAGGAGCAGGGGCGTGCGGAGGGGCCCCGACCCCCAGCCAGGGGCCGGCCCCACTGCCAGATGTATGACTGTGGCCATCTTAAACCGTCCCACCTCAGGCCAGCAGCCAGCTGACCACGGCCCCAGTGTGACCTCAGGCGAGACTGGCAGAACTGCCCAGCTGAGCCCCGCCCAAATGGGTGACCCACAGATCATGAGACAGGAAGTGCTTAAGCCATTAAGATTTGGGGCGTCTTGTCCTGTCGTGCGTGGCTGATTCCCTGAAAACAGAGCCGGGGGCAAATACTTCACAGGAGAGGTACGATCCCGGGGGTAGTGGGGGTGGACGGAGAGTGAATCCTGGTTCCCAAGGAGCCACAGACACAGTTGGCCGAGCAGCAGGTGTGACCATTCGGTCACGTACCCCAGGACAGCTGAGGAAGCGGGAAGGAGGGGACCTGATCTCCTCTTTTCCTCCAGTCTCCCGCTTCCCATTGGCCAAGGCTTGCCTGTGCGGAGTGAGGTTCCACACCCTCAGGGGCACCCCAGCTCTGTGGGCAGCCGTTCAGAAACCCTGGCACCCTGCCATGGGGTGGCAGTCCACTCTCGGCCAGAAGTGGCAGGAGAGGCAGCCAAGGGGGACTGTGCCTCTCACGCAATGTTCCCCGTGGGTCACCACCCAACAGGAGGCAGTTCTCCAACCGAAATCGGACATGTTAGAAGTAACACGAGAAAACACGTGTCGTTGGAGAGCTAGCAATGCAGAGAATCACCCTGCCAACTCCCACGAAGGGGCTGTGTCGGGTCCAGGGGGCAGATGCAGCCACGTTTACTGGCGCCGTCTCCCGGCCAGGAGCTTTGCTGGCGATGTTGGTCCCTGCTCTCTGCACACAAGTCCAAGCCAGCGATTCTGTACTGGGAGCCAGGGCACCAGCCTTTTCTGGCCTGCCCATCACCATTTTTAGTGGCTGCACAGAATTCCATCTGGGGGAGGTTCCACACTTATTTCATTAGTCTCCATGGACATTTACGATGTTCCTGTGTGAGTTTTGATGGGAATTAAATGCTGCCTTGTTCTCCGCCCCACTTCTGGAACAGCTGAGATAGCGGATGGAGGGGACCGGCACCTCTGTTGCTGCCAGCCCTCCAGAGAAGGCGTGGCCTCGGGTGCTGCCAGGTGGCCTTGCTAATGCTGCCTGCCTCCCAGGTAAGGGCCTCCCAGGCCATTACCGACATGGATCCAGGGGCAGAAGAGATGGAATCCCTCAAGCTTTCAGAATTTTAATAGCTTCGCTTGGCTCAACCAAAAAAGGACCTATGGCTGTGACTGCCAACCAAGTAGCATTCCGCCTCCATGGGGTGGGTTGAGAGGGGCACATGGAGAGCTCAGGGGGGCAGGGGCGTGGGAGCAGGCATCCCCTTGGCACCACAGGGCTTTGTCTTTTCTGTTTAAAACTGTAAAGAAGGCCTTGGTGAATTAACTTCTGCCTTTCTGGTTTTTTTTTTTTTTTTGCCGTACGCGGGCCTCTCACTGTTGTGGCCTCTCCCGTTGCAGAGCACAGGCTCCGGACGCGCAGGCTCAGCGGCCATGGCTCACGGGCCCAGCCGCTCCGCGGCATGTGGGATCCTCCCAGACCGGGGCATGAACCCGCGTCCCCTGCATCGGCAGGCGGACTCTCAACCACTGCGCCACCAGGGAAGCCCCCGCCTTTTGTTTTTTTAACCTGGAATCTGTGAATGGGAATCTATTTGGAAATAAAGTCTTTGCTGGTGTAACCCATTTAAGATGAGCCCTACTGGACTAGGGTGGGTGGTGCCTCTGTAAGAAAAGGCACAGAGGAGAAGGCCACTCGTGGACGGAGACAGAGACTGCAGTGCTGTGTCTGCAAACCAAGGGATGCAAGGACAGGCAGCCCACACCAGAGCTGGAGAGAGGCCTGGACTTCTGGCCTCCAGAACTGAGAGATAATAAACTGTTCAAGCCCCCACGTGGTATACTCGGTTAGGGCAGCCCCAGGAGGCTGACACAGGTGGTGGGCTAGGTTTGGCTGTGGACTGTAGTTTGCCTGGTCTAAGCCAGCCTCATCTTGGGGCCAGAGACTGGCTGGGGGCCAGCTTGGAGCTGCCTCGAATGTTTCCTGACAACTGCCACCGGTGCAGAGGGAAGCACCTGGGCCATGCTGGCCAGTCATGATTCTTTGCTCTGGGACATGCACAGTGGTTGCCCAGTTGTGGCTGTACTGGAGAAGGCAAGTCTGAGGGCAGGGCCGAGACCCGAGGAGGGAAGCGCCGAGAGCTTCAGAACTTGAGGGGACTGGCCTGGAGCCCACCCTCCTCAGTGGGTGTTCATTCAGCCCTGTGAGCAGCTTTTCTCAACCTGTGGGGGAAATTCAGCGGTTACCGTGTGAGCCCAGGCTCCCCAGAGAAACAGACCAGTAGGCTCTGTGGCCTGAGCGTGAATCTCACAGCGACACTCACCGTGGGAAGTGTCTGGATGCCCAGAAAACAAGCTGAAAGGGATGGGCCTTCACCTCAGATGGGGTGTATGCTTGACTGAGACAGGAAACTCAGGCGACGATCTCAGGCCAAGAGGAACGTTGCAAAGCCCCGTGACAGAACATTCTGGTTCAAAGGATCAGTCTGCTCAGAAGAAGCCGTGGCTGCACGTAAGGTGACAAGTAAGGAGTCGGGATAAAACACTACTGCCCAGCGGGGATCGTAAAAGCGGCGGCTGACAGTCTGGTAAGAGGATTAAGCTCCACCCCCCATCCCTGCGACTGACCTTAGGCAACTGACCTGTGGCTTTGGCTAATGGAATGTGGAAGGAAGCAAGAATGGCCCTTCTCAGCAGCCGTGGGGGCCTCCAGGGCCCTTTAGCCCTCTTCTATGAACGCGTCACATCCCCAAAGGGACTATTTGGGGTCCTAGAATGAAGAAGACAGACCACAGCCTCCTGCAACCTTTAAGTATGAGTGAGGGATACTTTGATGGCTGTAAGCCACACTCACCTGAGGCTGATTACTACCCCAGCACAGCACGGGAAGTTAACTTCCTCTTTAACCGCAGATCAGGGTTGAGTTGAGTTGACCCTGTTCCCCAGCTCGTGACACACTGTCACCACTGGTGCTATAGTCCATCTTGCGTCTTATTTTATCCACTTATCCTATTTATTTATTTATTTGGCCGTGTCGGGATCTTCGTTGCAGCGCGTGGGCTTCTCTCTAGTTGTGGTTCGTGGGCTCGGTAGTTGCGGTGCACGGGCTTAGCTGCCCCGCGGCATGTGGGATCTTAGTTCCCCAAACAGGGATCGAACCCGTGTCCCCTGCACTGGAAGGTGGATTCTTAACCTGGACCACCAGGGAAGTCCCCCACCTACCCTATTTATCCATCTATCCCTCCACCCACCATCCATCCGTTCTTCCAGCTCCTGTCTTTCAGTTTGAGTACTACCTTCTAGTATCTTCCATCAGGTACCACCTTAAAAAGTTATGGGGGCATGTAAAGAAAAAGTGAATTTTCTTTTATGAATTCAAGTTCAAACTAAGGGATTCAATTCACTCAGTGTTGATGTAAGCCACTAAGCAATGTTTAAAGGGAAATTTATAGCATTAAAGGACTACCTAAGAAAAGAAGAAAGGTCTCAGATCAGAACCAGAAAAAAAAAGAGCAAACTAAAGCCAAAGTAAGCAGAAAAAAAGGGGGAAAATAAAAGAGCAGAATCAATGAAATATAAAACAAAAAATAAAGAAAATAATGAAACCGGAAGCTAGTTTTTGCAAACGGTCAAAAACTGACAAACCTCTAGCCAAACTGATCAAGCGAAAAGCACACAGATTCTCAATATCAGGAACGAAAGAGGGAATTTCACTACAGACCCTACAGACATAAAGATTTTTAATTTTTAAACATTTTATTCTTTCAGCTTTATTGAGATATATTTTACATATAATAAAAATCACAACTTAAAAGGGAATATTGTGGACAACTTTATGCCAACAAATCTGAAAACTTAAATGTAATAGACAAATTCTTCAAAAGACACAAACTACTAACGCTTCTTCAAGAAAAACATACAACTTCAGTAGCCCTATAACTGATTTAAAAAATTGAATGTACAGTTAAAATCATCCCAGAAAGAAAAATTTAACCCCAGATGGTTTCACAAGTGAATTCTACCAAACAATTAAGGAAGAAATAATACCAATTCTACACAGATTCTTCAGAAAAGAGAAAATAAGGGAGCACTTCGCAACTCATTTATGACGTTAGCATCACTGTGACACTAAAACAAGACAGAAACATTACAAGAAAACTAAAAATAGTAACCCTCATTAACCTAGAGACAGAAATCCTCAACACCACTTTGTTATAAAGCAGAAACGAACACACCATTGTAAAGCAATTACACCCCAATAAAGATGTTTAAAAAAAAAATCCTCCACGAAATAATAGCAAATCGCATCCGCCGCAGGATAAAAAGGACAACACGTTATGACTGTTGAGAAGGGCAATCCTGTGCACACAGTCTTTTAATCCCCCACTTGGCCCATAACAATGGGCCTTGGGCCTGGAGCAATTCCTCACCAAGAGGTAAAGAGTCCTCAAGCCTGTACTGGGCTTGCCACCTTGTGTGGGAATATTTTCCCGTTTTGGGCTCAATATGTGTTCCTTTGTTCTGCTTAAGAGTGTGTGCCGTAGGGCACCTGACCAACCCCACATCTACTCCTTGTAGGGAGGAGACGGGGTCCTTCTGCCGCAGCACACGCAGGGTGCGTGCAGGCTAATGGCCACATGTCAGCTGCTGGGAAGGACCCACCGGCCTCGGGAGACCAGCACTCCCTTGGGAAGCTGCTATTTGGCTCTGTCCCTTCTCTGTGCGTAAAGCTTGTTCCGTGAGTGCTTGACTGCATTGTGTTTTCTTGGTGGCTCCTAAAGCAAGGTGCAGTGGGCAGAAGTGTCTGTACGTCTCCTCCTGATTATAGGCAATAGACGCTGCTTGCTTGAGAATGACCAAGTGGGGTTTAGATTAGGAATGCCATAAAGGTAATTCACCATACTAACAGACTGAAAAAGGAAAGCCATATAATCTCAACAAATACAACAGCAACAACGACAAATTGACAGAACTCATCACCTGTTCATGATTAAACAAACTCTCAGAAAACTCGAAGTAGATTTCAACCTGATGAAAAATTTCTCCAGAAAAGCATCGTACTTGAGGATGAAAAATCAAATGATTTCCCACTGAAATCAGAAACAGTGGGGAATTCCCTGGTGGTCCAGTGATTAGGACCCTGTGCTTCCCTGGTCAGGGAGCTAAGATCCCGCATGCTGCGGTGTAGCCAAAATAAATAAATAAACAAATAAATAAAAGATAAAAGGCATGCAGGTAGGAAAGAAGCATTAAAACTGTTTCTACTTACTGTGATATGATTATCTACATAGAAAATGTTGAGGAATCTACAAAAATAGCTGCTAGCATAAGTCAACTTAGCAAGGATACAGAACTAAAAGGCAACTTAAAAAATCAGATGTAGGGCTTCTTCCCTGGTGGCGCAGTGGTTGAGAGTCCGCCTGCCGATGCAGGGGACACGGGTTCGTGCCCCGGTCCGGGAAGATCCCACACGCCGCGGAGCGGCTGGGCCCGTGAGCCATGGCCGCTGAGCCTGCGCGTCCGGAGCCTGTGCTCCGCGACGGGAGAGGCCACAGCAGTGAGAGGCCCGCATACCGCAAAAAAATAAACAAACAAACAAAAATAAAATGTATCTCCATATACTAGTAACAAACAATTGGACAAGAAAGTATTATTTAAAGTAGTATTTACAGAAGGATTAAATATACAAAATACTTAAAGGTAAATTTAACAAAATGTGTGCAAGGCCTGTATACTGAAAACTATAAAACGTTGAGAAAAATTAATGAAGACCTAAATAAATGTAGAGATAAACCTTGTTCATGGATCAGAAGATTCAACATTGCTAACATATCAGTTATGCTCAAATTAATCTATAGGTTCAATATAATTCCAATCAAAACCATCTGGTCAGCATTACTAAGAAGACTGCTGATAACACCGAGGTTTGGTGAGGGGATGGAGTGCTGGGAACTTTCATTCTGCTGAGGGGAGTGCAGAATGGTACAGCCACTCTGGAAAACGATTAGTCCGTTTCATATAAAGTTAGATGTAAAAGTAAGACACAACCTAGCAATTCCACTCCTAAGTGTATACCCAAGGAAAATTAAAACACGTTCACAAAAGACTTGCACGTGAATGTTAACTCACAGTAACTCCACATGGACAAACTATGTCCATCATCTTGTGAATGGAGAGTCAAAGTTTGGTGGAATTCTACTCAACAATAAAAACAAAGCATTGTCAAGTGAAAGAAGTCAAACATGAAAGACTACATACTGTATGATTGTAGGAGCATGAAAGTTTTTACTAAAACTACAGCAACAGAAATCCGATGAGCAGTTCTGTAGGGCCTGGGGCGGGGGAGAGCATGACTGAAAAGGAGAACTTTGGTGGGGGGTTTGGACTGGTCCTGTATTGTGACTGTGGTGGTGACTCATACCAATGTGCACAGTTGTCCAAACTCGTCGGATCGAACACTTAAAATCAGTGATTGCTATTGCACATAAATTGTGTCTCAGTAAAAACGCGCACGAAAATCTGAACATACACGTTACTCACGAGCCAACAAAATGCAGGCTCAAGCGCATCAGTGCACGAGCGTAAGCAAGTTCAAAGCAGCTTATTCATAACATCCCCAAACTAGGAACAGTCAAGCGCTCGTCATCGGTAAAACGGATAAACAAATTGTGGCTCACTCACACGATGGCTTAGCACCAACATCAAAAGGGATAAACTAGACACAACAACAGGCATTCCGTTGGACGAAAGAAACCAGATGTGCAACAAGCTTGCTCTATGATTCCATTTGTAGAAAGTTCAGAAAACAGGCCAAGCCAAACTGAAATGTTTAGGGGTGCACGCTTAGGTGATCAAAGTACAAATAAACACGAAGTGGTTTCACTGAAGTCAGCAGAACCTTTGGGGGAGGGCAGGGCGAGCTGCATCTTTGGATCTTCAGTGTTCTGCTTCCTGATGTGGGGGCAAGGACGCAGATGCTCACATATAAGTCATTAAACGGTTACATGCATATTTTATGGAGTTTTCTGTGGCTGTTATATTGCACAAGACAAAAGCTTATAAAATAGTAAAGTGCATGCTGTATCTCCAGTAATTCACTGGCTCTGGTTTTGTGAGACTGAGTGCTTTATATTAGCCATCACTTCTGCAGCGTTGGCACAGAGACGCACACACTGCACCTATACGTGAAGACCAATATTGATTGTTCCTGGGAAAAAAAGGGGCTTAGAATTAATAATAAAAGAAAAATTTGAGCATTTAACCAGTTAAAAAGATAAAGGATAAAAACGCTGGAAAGTTAAATGAAAAACAAATTAGAAAAAATAATTAGAATCAGACAGATTAATTGAAGTGAACACAGCAGGAGGTTGGACTTTAAATGCTAATAAATATGTGAGATTAAAATGCAAGTTAAAGTTAATAGGGAAAATATCTTCACTTGACACATGATTGCCTCTGTAATCAGAAAAAAAACACAAGACGGTTTAAAAACATCGTCATCTCTGCTCTCTGGGCCCTGTTTTTACTTTTTTTTTTTTTTTTTTGCGGTACGCGGGCCTCTCACTGCTGTGGCCTCTCCCGTTGCGGAGCACAGGCTCCGGATGCGCAGGCTCAGCGGCCATGGCTCATGGGCCCAGCCGCTCCGCGGCATGTGGGATCTTCCCGGACCGGGGCACGAACCCGTGTCCCCTGCATCGGCAGGCGGACTCTCAACCACTGCGCCACCAGGGAAGCCCTCTGGGCCCTGTTTTTAAAATGTGGCAGTGATGTGTCCCACGCACTGGCGACTCAAGTGTCCCTGTGAATTTGCTTGGCATGTGGTAGGGTCTGTGATTTTAAAACTTACTCCTTCCCACCTGCCCCTCACCACCTAGAGACGCATTTCTCACGAGGGCGGTGCTTCTTTCCGGAGGGAGCTCCCTGCCTCAGAGTTCACTCTGGGGGCCCCCAAGTCACTCCCTGGACCGCAGCTGTGCCAGGGTCCCCTCTGGCTGCTGCCGGGTGGCTGGGAGGGGAGGAGCTGCACAGGTGAGCCTGTCAGGGGTTGGGGAAAAGGATTCTGTCAAAAAGCAATGGAATTAGCTTTCAAAATGTGCATGGGTTGTTTTAATTTACATCCCTGGCCGTAGGTGTCAGAAAGCAGCTCAGGTGCAGAGGCGCTCACTGTGAAAGTGGGCGGTTACAGGCCCTGTGAGCTGTGTATGGCAGGGACCCCAGACTTCTGCCCCTCCCTCCCGCGGACACAGAGGGGAGACAGACACACACTCGGCAAGATAGCTGACCATCTGCTGAGTGCCAGGCGGTGGGAGGCTGGGCAGGGGGGAAACCCGAGATGAACACCGTGATGGGGGCAGGACTGTCCACCTGCATGAGACCCCCCACATGCCGCCATTTCCGCAGCCCAGCCTTCTCGCAGCAGTGCTTCTAAAACACAGCACAGCATCCTTTGGCCCTTCTAGGGTCTCCCCATCCTCAGGATGAAGTCCGAACTTGCACAGCTCAAGACCCTTTACGACAGGACACCCGCTGGCCGCTCTCTGCCCGCAGAGCTCCACAAGCTCTCCGCAACAGGGAGGTGGGTCCTCTCCCGCCTGCTGGCCTGGCCTGTGTCACCTGGCCCTGTTCTCCTTGTGAGCAAAACTGGACTGACGTTAGATGCTGTCACGGGACAGAGCAACCCCAGGTTGGCTGCCATCAACCCATTCATCCATCTGCTCGCTCGTCCATTCCACTCGGCTAGGGCAGCGCCGGGTCCTGACGGGGAGAAGGTGGGGACAAGTCGGACATGGACCCTACCTGCACCGAGCTCCCAGTCTGGTCGGGAAGACAGACGTTGAGACCACTGGGAGATCCTGCTTGTTATGGGAGACTCTTTGTTAGGAGCTGGAGGGCAGGGAGGTGGGGTGCCGGGTGGTGGGGTGCAGGGAGGTGGGGTGCCGGGTGGTGGGGTGCAGGGAGGTGGGGGGCAGGGAGGTGGGGTGCCGGGTGGTGGGGTGCAGGGAGGTGGGGTGCAGGGTGGTGGGGGGCTGGGGGAGGGCACAGAGTCTGGGTTTGAGTTCTGTCTCTACAGGTCACCCGATCTTGGGTGGGAAGCCTCTGTTAGGATCACAGTGCCAGGTGCTTCAGGGTTTGTTGCAAGGACTGAACAAAAGCCCTGGGGAGCACTCTCTACATTGCCGGCAGGACAGAGGGCACCCAACAAAAGTTAGGTCCGATTAAGGGAGCTGAAGCTAAGGTCTAAGAAATGAAAAGGCTGAGGATGTGGCAGGGGGGACATAAAGCAGAAAAGCACGTGCCGAGGCCCTGCTTGTGGAAGAGGCGCGGCTCACTTAAGGAACACGGAGGTGGTCCAGGGGAGGGAAGTGTCTAGTGCGGGGGGGGCGGGGGGGCGGGGGGGGGTTAGGCGGGTGGCGGGCTCGCGAGGAGAGAGGAGACCAGATCCCGGAGAAATACTAAACCACAGACCTGCCTAGCTCAGGTCTTCCGATTTGAGAGGCTGCTACACGATCTCGCCTGCCAGCCCGCCCAGGCCGACTCAGGCCTCCTTTCGAGGCCCGGCGCAGGACCAGGCGACGTCAGCTCCCTTCTCCCCGCAAAGCCTAATCAATCGGGCTGCTGCGGCACCGCACTGGGAATGGAGAAGCGGCTCCGTCCTTCACGGAGGTGGCTGCAAACCTCGTCTCCCTGGAAACCGAAATAATCATTGGAAGTCAGCTCATGGCAACTCCGCTTACGCGCGTGGGTGCCACGATTATTATACAAGCTGATTTACACACTGTCCTTTTCAAACCTATACACCATAAATGTGAAAGAAGGCTCACTACCCCTACTTTTCTGGCAAGTCGTCATGCATGCGGAGCAGGACGGAATCAGGAGGTTCAGCCGATGTGCTAAAATCTGCGTCCCCCGCTAAAAATACAGCGAAACCCGCTCCTTCTCTGCGCAGCTACTGACGTTCAAGTCGATCCCACGCAAATGTCCAGAGAGCCGCATGAAGGGCGCTCACATATATTCAGTGGGCAGATGGCTTCCGTGAAACGTGGGCGAGGGACCCCTGCGCGCGGGCTGCCTGGCGAAGGCGGGTGAGGCTTTCTCCGGAGGCAAGGGGCCTCTGGGGGCTTGTGCCCCTGCCCGCCGGGCACCGTGGACACTCTATGAAGGAAGGGGCACGATGCTGTGAGTTCTGGGGGACGTCTTCACAGGCCTGAACTTGCCAAACGGGCGGCAGGAACGCGGGTGTGTTCTCAAAGCACCCCTGCACCTCCCCCGTCCCCTCCTCCCCCAGCGCGTTCCCTAGCCGCTGCCACTCCCGCCTCCCCTGGATCCAGCGCAAAGTTATTTAACGCTGCAATTAGCCGGCAGGGTGAGTCATCGGCTCCCCGTGCCTCGCTGCAGCAGCCGCAGCGACGGTGTGGAAAGAGCCGAGGGCGCGGGCCCAGCCGCTCGGCCCGGTGGGACCTCAGAGGGCTTTCCAGAGACGCCCCTCCCAGGCCTGGTTCCGGGAGGAGGATGGGGGCGCAGAGAGGCCTGGGGGAAGGCCATCTCCACGCCCCACGCTTCCCCAAGCCTTCCTCTTCCTCATCGGGAGTTCTTCTCGGCCCGCGTCGGTCGGAAGGAGGCGATTTACCCTCCCCCGCGCTGCACCCCCCTCCCCCACGTTGCTCTCAGGCCATGAACCGCCTTCTGATGAGTTAACTCACTCGCACCCGCATCTGGGGTAAATTCCTGCATGATCCCTGAGAAGGGCTTTTGAGACTAAAGCGCTACGAGACTCCTCCGAGGTTCTGCCTGAGGCTTCACCTCCAGTTCCGCAGCACTTCCACCCCCTCCCCCGCGCACTCGAGCCAGAACTACCCGGGCGGCGCCGGAGGGTCGCAGCACCTGAGCTCCTCCTCCAAGCCCTCCCCCCAACCCCGCATCCAGACTCCGGCCCTCATCCCGCCAGCAGCCCGGCTCACCCCTCCCCCGAGCTCCCCTCTCCCCGTCCCTTCCCGCCCCACCCCCCGCGCTCAAACCTCCTTCCCACCCGGGCTCTCCCTCCTTCCGCTCTCCCCCAGACTCGCCTCTTCCCCTGTCCCGCAGTCAGGCTCTCGCCCGTAGCCCCCTCAGCGCCGGGGCTCCCCTATTCCTGCCCCCAAGCTGACTTCCCAGGCTTCCTGATTTCTAGCGGGCCGGTGGGCACGGTGTGAGACCCCAGCCCTGTGACCAGGGGAACGCAAACGCAGGGTCTCGAGAGGTGGGAGGTGCCGGAGGTGGGGCCTGGGGGCATCAGGGGAGGGAGGCAGGAGTGGGGGGGGGGTGTTCCCAGAGGGGGCAGGGGCGCCGATAGGGGGAGGAAGGCGGAGAGACGCGGCGAGCGGGCACCTCTCCTTGGGGAGGCGACAGAGGGGTGTCCTAGGGGCTACGGGGGTTGGGGGGAAGGGGGGAGGGCGGCGCCTGGGCCTGGCGCGCCGGGCCGCGGGTGGTGGTGGGGGAGCTGAACGTCCTGGGAGGGGCGCCGCGGGCTGGGGAGTGGGCGCGCGCGTCCTGCGGTCCTCCGCGTCGCATCGGTTCCCTGCGCGGGGCCGCGGCGGCGGCGGGAGGCGGAGGATGCGGGCTCCGGCGGCGGCGGCGGCGGCGGCGGCGGCGCGGGCCCGGGAGGACGCGGGAGGATGAGGAGGAGGCCGGCGGTCCGGCCGCGCGGCGCCGGGAGGAGGCGCAGGCGGCGGGGGCGGCGGCGGGCGGCGGCGGGCGCGCGGGGTGCGGGCCGGCTCGGGCGCGGAGGATGAAGTGGAGCATCCGCGGGGCCTGCGCCGCGCTCTCCTCCTGCCTCCTGCTCGCCTGCGCGCTCAGTGCCGCCGCCGTCGGCCTCAAGTGCTTCTCGCTGGGCTCGGAGCTGCGCGGGGAGCCGTTCAGGCTGGGGGCGGCCGCCGGCGCCTTCTACTCGGGGCTGCTGCTGGCCGCCGGCCTCTCGCTGCTCGGCGCCGCCCTGCTCTGCTGCGGGCCCCGGGACGCCGCCCTCGCGGGGCCGGGGCCGGGCCCGGCGCTCGGGGGCCCCGCGGCCCCAGCAGGGGCTCCGGAGGCTGCGCCGGGCGAGCCGGGGAGCGCAGCCGGGCCCTCGGGGCGGGTGAACAGCCAGAACCTGCTCCTGCTGGGCGTTCTCGTCTTCATGCTCGGGGTCCTCAGCGCCTTCGCGGGCGCCGTGATCGACGGCGACACCGTGTCCCTGGTGGAACGCAAGTACTCCCACTACTGCCTGCCCCCGCGCGCGCCGGCCGCGGCCCCCGGCCCGGGCCCCGGCGCGCCGCGCGGCCGCAGCACCCTGGACAGCGCCACGTCCGCCAAGTGCCGCCAGCTGAAGGACTACCAGCGCGGCCTGGTGCTTTCCACCGTCTTCAACTCGCTCGAGTGCCTCCTGGGCCTGCTCAGCCTCCTGCTGGTCAAGAACTACAAGTCCTCGCAGGCCCGGCGCGGCCGGCGCGGCCGGCGGAAGGGAGGCCGGGCCCTGGCGCGGCCCCGCGGCGGCCCGGGGTTCCGTGCGCAGCCGCCAGCCTCCCGGGCGCGGCGGGGCCGACGGGGTCGGCGGGGGCGGAGGCTGCAGCAGCGGCCGAGCGAGGCTTCCATCCTGTCCCCGGAGGAGTCGGACTTCGCCGCCCCGGGGGACTGCGCGGGCTTCGCGGCGCGCCACGCGGTCTCCTACATCAACGTGGGCGTCTTCCACGCGTTTGACGAGGCGGGCGTGGAGGTGTGCTGCGGGGGGCACCCGTCTGTGGAGCTGCCGGGGTACGCGCCCTCGGACCCCGACCTCAACGCCTCTTACCCCTACTGCTGCCGGCCGCCCTGCGAGGCGGCCCGCCCCTGGGAGCCGAGCCGGGCCTCCTGAGCCCCCGGGCCGATCCGGATGTACTGCGGCCGCCTCCCTACCCGCCACCGCAGCGAGGGAGGTCGGGGGCTGGCGGGGCGCGAAGCCAGGCCTCTCCGTGGCGACGCATCTTCAGGGGCGGTCTGGCCCAGCGCCTCTTGGGGCCCCCCGCCACGAGACTGGCCCTCCAGTATGATTATTTCTGTGTCTGGGAGGTTTCTCTTCTTTTCTGTGTCTGTTCGTATCCGGACTCCATTTTAAAGTTTACAATAAATGTTTTGGGGTTGGCTCGCCCCACCGCACTTCTCTTTGGCAAGTCCGTTCCCTGGGCGCCCTCCGAGACCCGAGTGAGAGCTCACCCAGAGAGGGTGATTTCGCGGCCGGAAGAACGCTCGCTGAGAGGACAGAAAGACAGCGCAGCTGGTCCTTTAGGAATGGAAGTGGAGAAGCACCAACAGCAACACTTTGTACACGGATGTGCCTGCTTTTGTTGACACTTTCTTACTGTAAAGCTCTCCATAAACAGTGAAAATGTTTGGTAAATTTATTGCAATTTAAAATTGGTGAGTTCCTTTATTAAATTATTGCCATGTTATTGGAGATATTCATCAAATTGGGGTTAGAGGATGTCAACACAAATCCGTTTTGGGGGGAAATGATTGGATTTGGTCAGACAAATGTTGGGTTTGAACAGTTGTATTATGCTAGTTGGTTGACTAAATCCAGCCTCTTTCTGAGGCTAAATTTCTGTGTGTATATCAGGTCCCATACATTTCTTTTTCTGGAAACTGGCGATGGGGTTTTTACAGCAAAGCTGACCTTATTTTGGTTAATACATATGAGTAATCCAATCCTGGAAAATCACAGTCGTAGTTTTTCTGGCAAAGATTATTCTGTTGATTAGCTCATTAATCTGGTGATTTTGAATATTATAGCATTTCATTTGAAATATACCCCTTAAATAGCCTTAACTGATGTGAAGGTCATACTTTCAAATCATTAGAATATGCATGTGTTTGCGTGTTTACACATGCAATATGAAATGCGTTCCAAATGATGGTGAAGTGTGTTTCCACCCAGTCTTGTGGGCTGACTGGGAGCCGGGCAGGCTCTGAATCTTGGGAAAAGGTGACCCGACTCCCATGGGCTGGAACTGTGGTGCCCGGCAGGTGTGCCGCTAATTCTGAGTGTGCTCTGAGCAGAGCCCCACCTTGACCCAAATGGTGTGTGCCTCCTGCAAAAGGGGTTGAGGATGCACTCTGTGCTCTGCTAGGGTGAGCACAGCACAAGACACTTGAGGTGACAAAAGCTACGGAAATAATGTGTAATCTCTCTAGAGTGTATAGGGGTCCACTTCTAACTGTGAAAAAGTAGCCAGATTTAGCGTTAATGTAGTTTCCAGGTGCGGGCTTTGGGGTGAGACCTCTCCTAAGCTCCCAGGTGCACTGCCTGCAGCTCGAGTTCCCATGTACCCAGGTGACCGAGGCCCACGTCCAGCCGGGACCTGGCCACACTGCCCAGCGGCAAAGGAAACTGCTGGAGAGAGGAGGCCCTCTTTCTACCCAGAGAAGCGCAGACCTGTCACCATTCAGTGGAGGTGGCAAAGCCGTGGTGCTGATGCTTGGACAATTACTTTGAAACCTGGGGATTCTGATGGAAGAGGCCATGGGCAGTGTCTTCTCCTTGTTATGCTGATGCCACCCGAGGAAAAAGAATCATTCAAAGCCAATCTACTAGGTCCTCATCCGCAGACCTCTTCAGATAATGGTCCATATTGGGCCTCTTTCAGCCAGGCTGAGGGCCCGGCCCAGCTAGTCCCACTGCCGGTCCTTATGGCCTGGGGCCCCCTGCCCCCCCACCCCCGGCCCACTGCCGGTCCTTATGGCCTGGGGCCCCCTGCCCCCCCACCCCCGGCCCACTGGCCATCAGCGTAAGTAGAAAAAGCGATAAGTGGCAGCAAAAGTGACTTGTAAAATACTGAAGCCCATCTACCTAAGCCAGATCAATACGGCACTGCCAGGCGTTTCCTGCGCCCTGAGCGAGGCTGCTGCTCCGTCCTGGAGCAGAGCCCTCACTGGCAGCTGCAAGGCTTACCTTCCAGAACTGCACAAGGGGGCAGTCTGGCCAGAGTGTGCCCATTGGCTGGGCACACGGTGGGCTCTTGCGGAAGGCAGCTGGGCAGGGACCCCCGGCTCGGAGCAAATACGTGTGCACCGCAGACATCAGATGCCAGACCCGCCCGCCTCCTTCCTGTTTTCTGAGGTTCTGTCTGACACGGTCTGTACAGCTGAAAATGTTAGATGCCTTATGAATCTTTCAAATTTGCGAACAAAACCAAGTATCAAACTTTCCTTGGGATAGAGCAGAAGGCAGAACGGGGCGGGACAGCAGAGAGCATCTGGGGGTGCAGACAGCGGCTTCTCCCCTGTCAAATGTACGTTTGACCAAGAAGCCAGATGGGATTTTTAAAGACGTGTTTCTAACTCCATGAATATGGTTAAGTCCACGTTATAGAAGCTGATATAATGATGTGGGATACCAGGGTTTTAATTTTTAAAGTTTACTAGAGGAAAGAAAATCTCAAATATGCCTACACTCAAATTGTTCCAAAGACCAGTACTCGGGGAAACGAGTGGAGAATCGTGAAGCTGCCCAGCTTCCTTCCACTTGGGACAGACTTCCTGTGATGGCTCCAGCGTCCGGAAGGTTACCACCGCGCAAGCCCTTCTCATTCACGCTTGTTCTCCTTTTTGAGAGTTCAAGTTAGTTGTTTAGAATTGATTCTTTATGCTCCTTGGAAAATAATGCCAGTCCTTGGAGCTTTCTTAAAATACGGGTCTTATTCTATTTCTCAGAATTATAATAAACTCTTGGCCTGGTGGAGGCCAGACCAAGAGTTTATTATCATGGTGAAATACCAAAATTAAACTAAACACATTTTAGTGTTTTTACATCACTTAATGCTGAGTTCGTAAGTTACTATTTTAAACATAAAGGTTGTTTACATTTAAAAGAATAATTTAACTAACACACACACGACACAGTCACCAAACAAGCCGTGTTTCCTTGAGACTGATGAACCAGTGATCCCAGAGTGCCTGTGTTTACGTCCTCCTCAGGCAGAGGACGTGCTCTCGGCAACACAAATCGCAACCACACAACTGAAGTTTTGACTGATATTCGATGAAACAATCATTTAATTAAAAAGATCAGGCAGATGGTGTTTGTGGTGGAGGTGAAACTGCCGGCGAGCAATGTTTTTACTCTTGGCTGGTGTCGTGACACCGAGCAGGTGGGAGCCTCCAACGTGCACGGAGGCACACATACGTGTGTACGCACACACATCACGTGAGCGCACGTACACATAGGAAAGCCCACAGCTGCACACGTGTGCACATGTGTTCACACTCGTGCACACACACTGGTTTGCAAGCACATGCACCAGTGATGAACACACTCACACACACACACACACACACACACACACACACAGCCTCCCTGGCGATGTCTGAGGGCCAGGCCAGTGGCCCTGCCTGGGGCACCCAGGACGCCAGGTGCAACGTGGCGGGTGGAGTGGCCTGGCCGTGGGCTGCTGCTTCCCTTGACAAGGCATCATAGGAGCACTGCTTGGAGGGCACCTGTGGGTGCTGAGTGGCACCACATAGACCCGCACACTCTGTCACATCCAGGTGTGGCAAGCTGGAGGGACGGCTCCTCACCCAGAAGCCAGCACAGCACAGCCAGCCACGGCAGGGCTACGCCGGGGTCAGGGAGGCTGGGGGCAGGCTGAGTTCCCAGGCTCCCAGGCGGCAGTGTTGCAGAGACACTGCTGGGCTTGGTGGGCACTGACCTCTGGGTGACCTCCGGGCCGGGGGAGGGCTGCACCACGCAAGCCCTCAGTGTTGTTATTGCCCCAAAGCACTGTTTTCTCACCGAGATATGCATGAAAATTAATAAATGAGAGATGAAGACAAATGAATTCTGGCATATAAATAAGTATAAACTCTTTGTATACCTGTGTACCTATTTTTATAGGAGACAGAGGCAGCAGCCTAATCCATTGGTTTGTTTTCTAGATGACCCAATATCTTTGCTTAATTTGCTACTTTTCAGCCTAGTGATTGACAGGAAAAAACCCACCAAAATGGAAAGAAAAGGTAACTTTTGAAAACAGTGCCCATACATCATTATGTCCCCAGTTTGAATTCTAAGGACTTACTGGGGAGGTGGGAGAAAGCCTGGTGGTTCCTGTCGCTGTTTTTAATGTTTGTTTAATCTAGAGAAGCTGTGATGTGAGTTTCATGTAGAGAAGCCAAGATCTCCACTTCACCTTTTTACCTAGTATTGATCCTCAACAGAATGTCAGTAGAAATCCCGTTACTTTAGGACCAGTGAGATCTGTGTTAAAGCACAACACATCCCACAAAATGATCATTTCCTTCCTGTCTCTGTGCGGCGCTTGTCCTGAACGAGCAGACTGCGTGGTCACGACCACTTGGGCTGTACCGAGGGCAGGAGCTCCCAGCAGACTGGGGGCGGGAATGGGGACGGCTCTGGCACCTGGAGGGGTGCCTTTCTCCCTGGCCCCAGGCTGGCTTCGGCTGTACACTGCCATGCCCTTCCAGTATTCCTACACCGCCAGCCTGAGCCCTTTCTCAGCTCCACTCCTGATACAACTTTCTCCTAAAACGTGTGTCAGACCATGCTGTCCTACCCAGAAACTTTCAAGAACTGCCTTTTCTGAAGAAAAGTAAACCCTCGTGGACCTGGCCCAGCCTGACCCTTCAACCTTCTCTGTGGGCCACAGGGGGCTCCTGTCTGGTGGGACCGAAGTAGGTGTGGCGACCGAGGCTGGTGTGCTTCCTTGGGGAAGCTAACGGAGAGGCGTCGCTGAAGCAGAGAGGAGAGAAAGGGGCGCGAGGATGTGGGCCTGGACCTTCGCAGGGGTCTGTGCTGCCTCAGGCGCCTGGACGTTTTAGGAGCTTATCTTAGTTTCCTGGGGCTGCTGTCACAAGGCTTCACAAACTACGTGGATTAAAACAGCAAGTATTTATTCTCTTACAGTCTGGAGGTCATAAGTCTGAGGTCAGGGGGTCGGCACGGTTGGCTCCTTCTGGAAGCTCCGAGGAAGAATCCATTCTGTGCCCCCCTCGAGGCTCCTGGGGGCCGGCAGTCCTAGGCGTGCCTGGGCCTGTGGACTCACCGCTATCTCTGCCCGCCTTTGGTGGCCTCCACCTCTGTGCGTCCTTCTCTGCCTCTTAGAAGGACACCGCTGGCTTTAGGTCCTGCGAAGACCCTATTTCCAGGTAAGGCCATGTTCTGGGTGAACAAGAATTTGGGGAGGACAGTGTTGAACTATATTGAATCCAGTAGAGAACTCCGTCGAGGCTGAGTGGTTTGCTCCTTCCTTCCTACCTGGGGCCAGCTCTGAGGACCCCTGGGGACAGGCACCCCTCCCCTGAACCGGGGCACAGGCATGAAGCTGGTGGAGCCCTCATCAGCCCTCAGATGAACATTCTAAAAGAAGCTGAAAGAGTAAAATTAATCCCCCGAGGCGAAAAGCTTTCTGAAAATAAGTTCCATTTGGTGTATTTGCAAACATTTTCAGATACGAGCCCCGGAGACTGCGATATTTGGTGAATCCAGCCTGGAATGGATCACCCTCCTCTTCTTGGCAGGTCGGGGAGTGGGTGGCCTTGGTGTCAGAGGCTCTCCTCCTGCTGGGATACTCCACTCGTGTTGAGGTGAAAGGCCACGGACTGTGTGCTCCCGGCCCCAGGCTGCTCTGAAAGGGGGCTCTCCCATCTCCAGGCCTCTCTGCCTGAGGCAGCGTGGGACCCTGCTGCGGCCTTGGTGTTGCTCATTTTAAGGGCTTTCTCCCCACCTGCTCTTTCACCTGCCAGCTTTGGTTCCCACAGTCCCCCCAGCGCCTCTGCCCATTCCTGGACCTTTGTCCCCCCCGCCCCGTGTCATGGCCCCGCTGGGACGTAGGCTTTGCTGGGAGCGCCCCTCAGGTGCACCTGCTGGACCACCTGCTCCACCGGCCCTTGAGGCAGCGCCCCTTGCCCCTGCCCAGTGGAGCCGCCCACAGCTGTGAGCTCTGCCCCCCTCCCACCTCCCTCACCTCTTGCCATCCCCATCCCTTCCTGGAGGCTGGGAAAAGCTCCAGGGGCTGCCGGAGACCTGGCCCTCACCTGCCCGCACAGCTAGCCTTGACGGAGCCTGCGTGCCAGCCCCCGGGGGCCCACACCCGCCGCCATCTCTGTCAGCACAGGCAGCACCTGATCAAGGGCTAATTGTCTTGAGGGCTCACCATGGGCCAGGCCCCCTGTGGCAAGCACTTTGCAGCCACTGCCTCCCCTAATCCTGGAAATGGTACTTTACAGGTGGGAAAACCGAAGCTTAGGGAACGTGCTGTGTGCCCGGGATGGAGCTGGTGTGAGAGCAGCGGTCTGAGCGCAGTGCTGCCTGGTGCCCGGGCCCCTTGCCGGGTGCAGTCACAAGCAGGGCCATCTGTTCCCAAGTGGCGTTTGTGGGCGTTGTGGGCCCAGGCGTGGGGCGGGCGGTGTGACAATCTCCAGCTCCCTCCAGACCTCTGTGCCTTCAGCCACCGGCCTTCTCACTGCCCCCTTCAGGGTCTGCCGCGGACCAGCCAGACGAAGAAGACCAAACCGCCCAGAGCCAGAAGGGAAGGGCTCAGGAACGGAAGCAGCGCCGACGAATGGGGTCAGAGGACCAAGACAACTGCTGGCTGCAGGCAGATTTGATTGCACTACAGCTGCAGATTACACAGACTAGAAGAGGGAAGGTTGCCAGATGGTGCTTTACATCATCTAATGGCTGTCTCGGCTCAGGGTTAACTTCCCTGGGAGAAAACCCATAAACCCAGAATCATCAAAAATAACCTGCACGTGCCGGGGGGAGACAGCTTTGCTTGTCTCAGTTTACATTCTTTCTGATCTCTGGGCCCTGGTGATTTATCTCTCATGGAATGGAACAAGGATGGGAACAAGCAGGGACAGTCCCCTCGAGCAGTGGCGGCATGCCTGGCACGTCCGCAGCCTGCTCTCATGGCTGACTGCTTCCCACAAGGGTCCCTCAGGACCCTAAACTCAGCCTTTTGCCAAAACTCAGCATCTCCCTCTTCCTGGTTGAGGGACTCCATCCCTACGCCTGTCACCAAGCCCCTCAACTCAGCCTCTGCTAATTCATCTCAGTGTTCATTCAACAGCTGCCCACTGGGCCAGATGCTGGGAATTCCGGAGGGAGCTGTGCGTTCCCGCCCTGCCGCTCGCCCCGGTGCAAGTGCATGTGCTCACTCTTGGGGGGAAAAGAGACTTTAATATTCTTTTTTTTCCCATACTAAGTGCACAAATGTGGTTGTATTTTACACATAAGGCACATCTCAATTTGGACCGGCCACGTTTCAAAGACACAAGAGCTGCCGTGGCTAGTGGCTGCTGACCAGCCTAACTTCGGACAGTCTCCTCCCCACACGCTTCCTTTATTTTGATCAGTAAAAATGTTAAATACGATGTACCTCATGTAATATAATACACACATATCCACTGTTTAGATTCAGTTTACATTGCATCAAAAATAAAACAGAAGGGCTTCCCTGGTGGCGCAGTGGTTGAGAGTCCGCCTGCCGATGCAGGGGACACGGGTTCGTGCCCCGGTCTGGGAAGATCCCACGTGCCGCGGAGCGGCTGGGCCCGTGAGCCACGGCCTCTGAGCCTGCGCGTCCGGAGCCTGTGCTCCACAACGGGAGAGGCCACAACAGTGAGAGGCCCGCGTATCACAAAAAAATAAATAAATAAATAAAAATAAAACAGAAAACTCTTTTAACAGTCTAAAATGTCATTCCCCATACTTGGTCCCCATTTCTCTTCTATTTTTAAATATGTAAAGTTGTACATGGGCAGCCAGGGTGTCCCCCTTATCCTCTGGGTCACCACTCACCTCTCGTTGGTTGTGGGTCATGCCTGGGGTGTTTTCGTGCTTCCACAACAAAAGTGTGTGTCTGTGCATATTATATAGTGTGGCTTTGAATTTTTTTTTTTAATCGAACTATAGTTGATTTACAATGTTGTGTTAATTTCTGCTGTACAGCAAAGTGATTCAGTTATGCATATATATACATTTTTTTGATATTCTTTGCCATTATGGTTTATCACAGGATATTGAATATAGTTCCCTGTGCTATACAGTGGGACCTTGTTGTTTACCCATCCTGTATATACTAGTTTGCATCTGCTCATCCCAAACTCCCACTCCTTCCCTCCCCCTTGGCAACCACAAGTCTGTTCTCTATGTCTGTGAGTATGTTTCTGTTTTGTAAATGAGTTCATTTGTGTCATATTTTAGATTCCACATAGAAGTGATATCATAGAGTATTTGTCTTTCTCTTTCTGACGTACTTCACTTAGTATGAGAATCTCTAGGTCCAGCCGTGTTGCTGCAAATGGCATTATTTCGTTCTACTTTATGGCTGAGTAGTATTCCATTGTATATATGTGCCACATCTTCCTTATCCATTCCTCTGTCGATGGACACTTAGGCTGCTTCCATGTCTTGGCTACTGTAAATAGTGCTGCAGTGAACATTGGGGTGCACGTTTTTAAACTTTACATAATCGTGTCATACTGAGAAGAGTTCCTGGACCCAATTTCAATGACTGTGTGTGGAGGCTTGTTCACACCAAGCAATTCTTGATGCCAGCGTGGAATCTGAGAATTCCACTCAGTTCTGACACTATCAACCCAGAGGTAGAGTCTGATTTTGCCCTCCACTTCAGACACCAAACACAAGTCCAGGTTGTACCTCTGACCGACTGACTATAAATCAGAGGTTCCCATGAGTCCCTCCTCTGGGTCGTTCCATTAATTTGCTAGAATGGCTCAGAGAACTCAGGAAAACCTTATGTTTACTCAGTAGTTTAACGATTTATTATTAAAGGATATTAAAGGATATGAATCAACAACCAGATGAAGAGACACACAGGGCCAGGTCCTGAACAAAGGCGCTTCTGTCTTTGTGGAGCTGGGGGCCCAGCACGGTGGCACCAGGAACCTTCCTGGTTCCCTGACATGGAAACTCTCCAAAAAGGGTCAAAAAGAACTCCTTTTTTTTGGTTTTTATGGAGGCTTCATTAAACATAGTCATGATTGACTAAGTCATTGACCAAGAGTGATTGACTCAACCTCAGCTCCTCCCCTCCCCTCCCCTCCCTCCCCAGAAATGAGGGGGTGGAACTGAAAGTTCCAGCTCCCTAATCACCTGGCTGGTTCTCCTGGCAACCAGCCCCCATCCTGGGGTGGGATACAAAAGTCACCTCATTAACATAAACCCAATTGTGGTAGAAAGGGCTTGTTACGGATAACAGGACAGCCGCTTCACCTTCATGGCTGTGAAACACTTTCAGAAACTGAAGACAAGAGGCCAAATATTATAACAAAGGATACTCCCGTTGCTCTCATCGATATGAAAATTCCAAGGGCTTTGGGAAATGGAAGCCAGGAACTGTGGGTGAAGAGCAAATATATCTGAGAAACACATTTTCATCACATGCACATTTTGTAAATGATAATATCACAGGACGCGTCGTGTGTTAACCTCAACATCATGTCTTTGAGATTTGTTTGTGGTCTTACTGGAATTCTTGTTCCCGCATTCTAACTGCTGTGCTGTGTCCGATCGTGTAGCCAACCCTCAGCTCATGTGCCATTTCCCCACCGAGTCACTCCTAGGGGATTTCCTTTCTCCCCTTACAATCCGTGCTGCAGAAAACCCCTCACCTGTCTCATTCTCAGGGAAGGCTTCTCTAAGCCCCACACTCAGGTGTGTTCCTGGGGCCTGTGCCTTTCTGCCCTCCCAGGAGCTGCACCATGGGGGCTCTGGGTAGGCGTGTGTAGGGCCTGCCCGCCCTGCAGCTCAGGGTCGTCTCCTGAACCTCCCTCAGAGACCCTCGTGTTTCCTCTTGTTAGTTGCTGTGAAATGGTATCTCACAGCTTTCACCTGCATTTCCACAGTTACTAGTGAGGTATTGACGGCTCTGTAACTCCTACATTCTTATTCTCTAGCATGAAAAAAATTTCTTGTCTTTTTACTGATTGATTTCTAGACACATACGCTGGGGACACTACTCCTTATCCCAGAGCTGAGTTGCCTTTGCGTTTGTTTGGGGTGTCATTTGTCAAAAAGTAAATCACATTTATTAATCCTTTCCTATATGGCTTGTGATAAATAAAGAAAATGCAGATTAAGTCATCAGCCACTGCAGTGCTGACCGACAGGCACCCTGAGAGGGATTTAGGAAGAAAGCAGGATGGGCGATGTGTGCTCTGGACGAGCAGGCTCCTTACATCGTTAGATGCATATCTCAGGAAGAGTTTTAATGAAGCCAGGCTCTTGCATCTTCCCCTACATAGAAAAGCGCTAAAACCTTTAACTTGAGTTGCCTGTTCTTTGTGAATAGCAGTAGTCTTTTACCAGGATGTAAGCTTTACTGTACATGTTCCCAGGCCAAAGATGATATATAAACTAGGCTTCTCCCCTGACCCCTTCAGAGCAGTCTCTCAGAGCTACTGAGTGGCTGTCTCCCAGGCCGCTGTCCTCCGTAAGTTCCCTGAATAAAACTTAAGCTCACAACACATATGTTGTGCACTTTTCTGTAAGTCGACGCTTGTCTTCTTGTTTCTCGCTTAAGAAATTCTCCCTATCCTGGTGGTTTTTTGTTTTTTTTTTGTTTGTTTGTTTTTTTGGCCCCACAGACTCTTCGTTGCAGGGCTCGGGCTTCTCTCTAGCTGTAGTGCACGGGCTAAGTAGTTGTGGTGCGCGGGCGTAGTTGCAGTGCGCTGTCTCAGTTGCCCCGCGGCATGTGGGATCTCAGTTCCCTGACCAGGGATCAACCCGTGTCCCCTGCATTGGAAAGCGGATTCTTAACCACTGGACCACCAGGGAAGTCCCTATCCTGATGTTTTAAAGATATTTTTCCTTTTCTTGTAAAAGTTTTACAGTTTTGCTTTTATATTTAAGTTGTTGGGGCCCAGGGTAGGCTGCCCCAAAATATGCCTCAATGGCATGTGGATTATTTAGAATTAAAGTTACTTAAGAAATGGCCATTGCAAAAGGGACACTCTGAACGTCCTCTCTGTGCCCTGAAAGCAGGAAATAAGTCTCCCATGTGAAGGTGCCCTCCCTGCATCTGGATGTAGAAGGACACCCTTATCTCCAGGGACAGGGAATTAGGACTGAGAAGCTTGTCTAAACAAACCTTGTTACTTTTAAAATTTATTCCCCAAGCCCAGACTCTGCTTAGATTCTTCGCTAATTGAGCACTAAAGCCTAAGTTTTTTTGTCCTCTCAATCCTTCACAAAATTTATAGTTTCTTTGTCTAAAAAGCATAAAACCTGCCTACTGTGGCCACTTCTTAGGTACTATTTCTATGAAACCTCTGTGCACATGTATTAAATTTTGTTTCCTTTTCTCCTGGTAATCTGTCTTGAGTCAGTTTTATTACTAGTGCAGCCACAAGAACTCACGAGGGATAGAGAGAGAAATTTCCCTCTTCCCAATAAGGCCTTTAATCCATCTGGGAAGTTATCTTCGTTTATAATTTAAGGTAGAGATCTCACTTTATCCTTTATTATTAGATATAAATGTACGTGTTAACCAACAGTTTAGAATCTGAGGTGAGACCTGATTAAAATAAAAAGGTGTTTAATTGGGGTTTGTTAGAACTGTAGCCCAGGAGACACAGATTCAAGATTACTTGCATTGTGTTCTGTGGGACTACAAAACGGGGGGTGCGTATGATGGCAAAATCAGCAAGGTTACAGTTAGTTAAACGAGTTTTTGATCAAGAATATAACTGGAGCTGGCAAGAAGTAAGGATGCTAGTTATGCAAGGATTGGTTGGAGTCCGAAATGTTTGCATAGTTAGAAGGGGAGACCTTGAGATCATAAGGTTACAGCTGGCAGTGGCCAGCAGATACTGTCTTGAGAACGGCTGGTAGTGTCCTGGAGTTTAATACGGTTCAGAAAGTTCACGTTCTCAGTGGTGCGGGTAGTGTCTGAGACCAGGTCCTCAGTGGTTGCCTGACTCCATTTTCGTATGCCTTGAGGCAGGAGATAGATGGGCCCCAGGCTGAGCAGTTGGAGTCTGTCCCCCGTGGGCAGATCCTGCCGGATGAAGAGGCGGACCAGCTGAGCCCCGCCCAGATAAGAGGCCACGTATTTCTCATGCTTGAGGTCAAGGAGACCTTCCCGACTACACACGCACAGAAAGACTCCTTGGAGGTCAAAAAGGGAGTGATGTCAACCTACCCATAGGCCTCTTCACTAGAATCCATCTTGGCTAAGAGATGCATGCACATACATGGGAGGATCCTGAGATAAAACAAATACGGACTCAAAATGAGGCAAAGCAAGATGATTGGCCAAAGGAAACCTGGAAGAAATGCCCCATAAAAGTGATTCAAACTACCACGAAGGGGCTTCCCTGGTGGCGCAGTGGTTGAGAGTCCGCCTGCCGATGCAGGGGACGCGGGTTCGTGCCCCGGTCCGGGGGGATCCCACATGCCGCGGAGCGGCTGGGCCCGTGAGCCATGGCCGCTGAGCCTGCGCGTCTGGAGCCTGTGCTCCGCAACGGGAGAGGGCACAACAGTGAGAGGCCCGCGTACGGCAAAAAAAAAAAAAAGAAAACAGAGAACAAAAAAAACTACCACGAAGGCCACTCTCTCAGCCTACCCGTGTGCCTATTCACACGTACTCTTTTTCCTCCTAATAAAGACTTCACTTATTTCACTACTTTCTGTTTCTTTGTGGAAATTCATTTTCTGCAAAGCTGTACGGGCCAGGGCCTTGTCACTGGCCACTGGTCTAGTGGCCAGGATTCAGCGTTCTCACTGCCGCAGCCTGACTTCAGTCTCTGGCCAGGAATCGAAATCCTGCTTCAAGTCGCTGCAGGCCAAGGCCACCCAAGATCATAGCCTAAGCTATTGTTGCCGGAAACTTGGCGTCTGTGCACTGGTGCCGAATCAAATCTCAGAGACGGAGTTTTGTGTGAAGTAGAAAAGAAGAGCTTTATTGCTTTGCCGGGCAAAGGGGGCCACAGTGAGCTCATGCCCCTCAAAAACTGTGTGTCCCCACCCGGGAGGATTTGGTGAGGGGTTTTATAGCAATGGTTCAAAGGCAGGTTGCTGGCAGGATCAGGGTGTGTGCAGGGCCTGCGCTCCTTTAATCTGGCCTCAGGTGGTCTTCTCTGGAATGAAGAATGCTGACATCTTCCATTTGTTGGGGGTTTTAGTTCTGTAGGAAGCTCAAAGATATTGGTGTTTTAAAAAAATTATTATTTATTTTATTTTTGGCCGCGTTGGGTCTTCGTTGCTGCACGCGGGCTTTCTCATGTTGCAGCGAGCGGGGGCTACTCTTCGTTGCGGTGCGCGGGCTTCTAATTGTGGTGGCTTCTTGTGTGGCAGAGCATGTGCGCTAGGCGCTTGGGCTTTAGTAGTTGTGGCACGAGGGCTCAGTAGTTGTGGTGCACAGGCTTGTTGCTCTGTGGCATGTGGGATCTTCCCGGACCAGGGCTCGAAGTCATGTCCCTTGCATCGGCAGGCGGATTCTTAACCACTGTGCCACCAGGGAAGTCCAAAGATATTGTTATATGCATCCCTTGAGGGGGAACCGGACACTCCCCCAAGGCTGCGCTATTGTTTCTTGGCCACTCCTCCCTTGTTGTCTCTGCATCCCCTCCCTTCCCTGATTAGCAACTGTTTGGACCTGCCATTTAGGACTCAGGGAAGGTCATGGAGGCTGGAGTCTGTTCCCTATAAACAAGAAACGGGACACAGAAAGGCTTCTGTGTCCAGGAGCCCCACAGAATCCTCTTCAGTTTCACTATGATTGCTCTATTATAATTTTAATTTGTCATCAGATGTGTGTGTGTATCTATCTGTCATCTATCCATGTATCTCCTTTATCATTTTATCTTTATAGTATGGGTAGCTAATTTTTCTCACACCTTTTCTTCTTTATTTCAGTGCCTTTATTAAATCTATTATTTTTAAGCTGTTTGTAACATCATCTCTCACTTAGGGGAACAAAATTTGCCACCCTAAAATGTGTCTCACAGCATATTATTTTAAGCTGGTTATTTTCTAAGAAGCAGCAGGACATGGGGAAAACTCTGAAAAACAAGCAGGAATTTCCTTCCCTTTTGTAAGAAACATTTACACTTGTAAGGGAAATCTCCATTTGTGAGGGCGTCTTCACCTCTATACCAGGAAGAGGAGGGTGACCAAACCTCTAGAAACTCTTAACAGTGGAGAAGGCACTGACTTAAATCTGCACCACAATCTTACCCTTGTTTACTGTGCTTTTCCTGTAACTGCCCGTAATTGATTCATCCCACCCTAAACATCCTCTTCTGTCTTTAGCTGAGGATGGTATTAAAGGTGAGGGCTTTGGCCATTTTGGTCAGTTTTCCTGGGTCTCTCCCTGTATACGTATTAGTAAACTTTTGTGAAATAAAATTCATATTTTATGGCAAGACAAGAAAAATTTAAACATAAAAAATTTTCTCTGCCCTTTGGCCTCCTCCCTCCCCTACCGTGCTTTGTGGATATGCATTATGCATCAAACAAACCTCCCCACTGGCAGGAACACCTGCTCAACCATAAAGAGAAACGTTCTTCCAGTGTCAACAAGGCAACTCCTTAAAGATAACATTGTCTTGATCTTCTAAGGGGTCACATGACCCATCACGATGCCGCTTAGATCTGGACTATGTAAACTGTCAATAATACATCTTTTGATGTATAGCCCTCTGTCTCAAGAAACGTATATAACTATGCCTTGACTTCTAACAGGCAGAATGGTTCTCAGTTTTCTGAGATGCTCTTCATGGGTTATAATCCTCAAATTTGGAGCAAATAAAATTTTCCATTTCTTCCTTAGATTGACTAATTAACTTTTCATTGACAGTTTGATTTTCTCCTGTTAATTTGTCTCATGTCAATTTAATTGTTAGACCGGCGGGAAAAACCTAGAAGGGGCAGGAAAATTTCCCCCTCCCAGACACTCACATGTATTTTCTATATTTATACAAATTTTCTTCCACGTCATTCATTTTTTTCTATTGAACTGCGTGTCCAATGTCTTTCTTCAGAATGTTGCTCTTGGCACTTTCCATGTGCATTTCAGATAAGACCGTCAGGTACCCTGCATTACCTTGCCAGGGCGCGGGCTAGAATTGCATGGGGTTTACACATTACTCTGAGTAGAATGCCATCCTGTAATTTTGGGTCCTTCCATCTTTGAATAGGTCTATCTCTCCACTTATTTGTGTCTTCTTTTATGTTTTTCAATAAAGCTTAATACTTTTCTTTGTAACTGCCTTGCCTGATTTTTGTTAGATTTTCCCTGAGATGCATTTTAGTTTTTGTGGCTATTGTAAATGCTGCCTTTTTAAAAACTTCATGTTCTATTTGGTTATTGCTGGTGTAAAGACTGTTACTGACCTAGTGTACTAATTTTGTAACCAACAACATTGCAAAAATTTCTTTTTAGTTCTAATTATTTGTCCATTTCCAATATCATCTGTGGCTAATAATGTTGTCTTCCATCTGGTTCTACAAGGGCCAGGTCATTAACCACTGCAGTTGTTAACCTACTGTTACAGAACACAAGTCCATGTGCCCGACGCACAGTGAGGCCAAAGAACCAAAACGTCGGAGTTTGGAGCAGAGAAAGGTTTATCGCAGGGCCATGCGAGGAGACGGGTGGCTCAAACTCCCTGATGGGAGTATTTCCCAGCCAAAAAATGCACATATACTGACTGCTCCCCTACCTCTTCGGAGCAGTTCCTCAGAGCTACCTGAGAGACTATCTCCTAGGCTATTGTGATCAGTGATGTCCCTGAATAAAACTGAAACTCACAGCTCTCACGTTGTGCATTTAAAAATTTCAGTTGACATAAATGATGTCCTTGGTTTCCAAACACTCTGCAAATGATCCAAGTGTTCTTGCTAAGACCTCTGCTGGGGCCCAAGGTAGGTAGAAAAGTGTACCTCAATGGCATTTTAGTTAGTTTGAATTAAAGTTACTTAGGAAATGGCCAACACAAGAGAGACACTCTGACCTTCCTCTCTGTGCCCTGAAAGCAGGAAATGTCTCCCATGTGAAGGTGCCCTCCCTGCATCTGGACGTAGAAGGACACCCTTATCTCCAGAGACAGGAAATTCAGGGCGAGAAACCTGTCTAAACAAACCTTTGCTTCTTCACTACTCAAACCCAAATTTGGCTTACATTCCTTTTTATTATTTATTTAGTTGTGTTGAGTCTTAGTTGTGGCACACAAACTCTTAGTTGTGGCATGTGGGATCTAGTTCCCTAACCAGGGATCGAACCCGGGCCCCCTGCATTGGGAGCACGGAGTCTTAACCACTGTGCCACCAGGGAAGTCCCATAAATTCCTTCCTAGTCAAGCACCCAAACCTAAATTTCTTTGTCCTGTCACTTACTCTCAAATTTATTGCTTCTTTGTCTAAAAAGTCTAAAAGCTGCCTGCTTTGGCCACTTCTTAAGTCCTTTCTAAGAGACTCATGAAACTCATGAATTAAGTTTCTGTCTTTGTCTCCTGTTAATCTGCCCTGTGTCAATGTTATTAGTCCAGCCACAAGAACTCAAGGTGGGTACAAGGGGAAAGTTTTCCCTCCCAGACATCTCCAACACAAAGTTGAGTAGAGGTGGAATGACAGGCCTCCTCTTCTTTTCTCTGAGCTAAGTCATTAAATATGAGGTTTGCCTGGAATTTTGGTAGATAACTTTTTTAACATTAAGGAAGTTTCTTCTCTTCTAAGTTTGCTAAGAGTTTTTTTGGGGGGATGGATTTGTTTTTTTGTGCGTGTGGTTTTTTTTCCCAATATAAATAAGCATTGAATTCTATCTACGTATTTTTCCATCGATTATCATGATCATTTGTTTTGTCAACCAAAGAGGAAAAAAAGCCACAGAAGCTTGCAATTAAGAAAAGAGTTTATCTGGGGTCTTAAGAATTATAATTCAGGAGGCACAGATTCAGGTAAAACCAAAAGCGTGTTCCAGGGAACAGAAAGAGGCAGAAGCTTATAAAGCAAAAGCCATGAGACTGTGCTCTGACACAAGAAAGAAGATATTTGTCCTTAAGTGACGGCTGTCATTAGGGTGAGGGTCAGATTAGCATCTGGAGTTTCCAGCGGATGCCTTCATTGGGACCTTAACTGGTCAAAAGGTCAGATTCCATTCAGGTTGGGCCCATATAAGCTCCCGCAGTGGCCCCCAGCTCCATTTCAGAGCTCTCTTAGCAATACTGACTCCATTTTGATTTTCCTTCCACAGTTTTTTCCTGGATTAATCTGTTACTGTGGTAAATTATACTAATCCAGTGTTCAATTTTAAGTCAAGCTAATACTACGTGTAATTTGAAAGTCAATTGTACTATTGTTTTATCTGTCTATTCATATTTCCACCCCTGTAAGCAACCATTTTCTTTGATAATATGCCTCCATATGTATGGAAAAAATGATTACTGTGCTGGTTATTTCCATTTTAGACGATTACTGATTTCTTTTTTAAAAAATTTTTATTGGAGTCTAGTTGATTTACAATGTTGTGTTAGTTTCAGGTGTACGACAAAGTGAATCAGTTACACATATAAATATATTCACTCTTTTTTTTAAGATTCTTTCCCATATAGGTCATTGCGGAGTATTGAGTAGAATTCCCTGTGCTGTACAGTAGGTTCTTATTAGTTATCTAGTTTATACATGGTAGTGTGTATATGTCAATCCCAATCTCCCAATGTATCCCTTCCCCCGCTGATTTCTTACTACTGAACATTGGGGCTACCCCCCACCTGACACACAACCTTCTCTCCCCAGTAGAGTTTTGGGATTTTTAGGGGTCAAATCAGTATTCTCCTTTATTAAGATCATAAACATTGTCCATAGGTGAGGTAAATGGGGTTCTGCGACTACATTCTCTTTCTTGTTTTTGTTGAAATTAACAGCTGACTGATGTTTTCCATGAACCTGTGGCCATGTCATCCCCAACTTTTAATTTTTTTCTTTTTAATAAATGTATTTAATTAATTTATTTTTATTTTTGGCTGCGTTGGGTCTTTGTTGCTGTGCGTGGGCTTTCTCTGGTTGCGGCAAATGGGGGTTACTCTTCGTTGTGGTGTGCGGGCTTCTCATTGCAGTGGCTTCTCTTGTTGCGGAGCACAGGCTCTAGGCGCCCGGGCTTCAGTAGTTGTGGCACGCGGGCTCAGTAGTTGTGGCTTGCAGGCTCTAGAGCGCAGTCTAAGTAGTTGCGGCGCACGGGCTTAGTTGCTCCATGGCATGTGGGATCTTCCCAAACCAGGGCTCGAACCCGTGTCCCCTGCATTGGCAGGTGGATTCTTAACCACTGTGCCACCAGGGAAGCTCCACCGCCAACTTTTGACAGAAGTGAAAACATTCTCTCCATGTGTTCAAATGTTCCAAGTAATCCAGGATTTCTTTTCATACAGACCTCCTTCTTGAGCTCTCATCCCTCCAGACATGGGCTCTGTGGGGGTCTCTGCACAGTTAATATCCAGGGACCTCGCTCTGCTCTGCTCAGGTCCCTGCATGCAGCTCTACACTGTGTCCCAAGATCTTGGTGTGTGGCAAGTGGGGCTGAAATCCCACTGAGCACACTAGCCAGTCACAGATGTTTATAGCAACTTTATTCATAGTTGTCAAAACGTGGAAGAACCCAAGAAGTCCTTCAGTAGGTGAATGGATAAACTGTGGTCCATCCAAACAGTGGAATATTATTCAGCACTAAAAGGAAATGAGCTATCAAGCCACGAAGAGACATGGAGGAAACTTAAATGCATGTGACTGAGTGAAAAAGGCCAACCTGGGAAAGTTACAGACTGTATGATTCCAGCCATGGAGACAATAAAAAGAGCAGGGTCTCCAGAGAGGGTGTGGAGCGCGAGGGATTCTTAGCGCAGTGAAATTATTTTGTATGATGATATACCAGTAGATATATGTCATTATACATTTCTGAGAACCAGTAGATATATAAGACAAAGAGTGAACACTAACGTCAACTGTGGACTTTAGCTAATAATAATGTATCAATATTGGCTCATCAATTGTAACAAGTGTACCACACTAACGCACAATGTTAATAATAGAGCAAACTGTGTGTTTGCAGAGAGGAGACTGTAACATGAGAACTCTCTGTACTTTCCACTGAATTTTTCCATACAACAAAAACTATTCTAAAAGATAGTCTGTTAATTTAATATAAAGACAATGGTGAAGATAAAATGGAACACTAAAAAAGTATTAAATTAACCCAAAGAAGACAAGAAAGGAGACACAGAAGAATGACAACAATGACCAAAAATGAAACAAAGAGAAAAATAGCAGCTCTAGATCCAATTGTATCAATAATTACATTAAATGTAAATGGACAAAATATTTCAATTACAAGGCAGAGATTGTCAGACTGGATAAAAAATCAGGATGCAAATTTTGAGCTTACAAGAGCCACTTTAAACAGAGTCACAGTAGGCTGAAATTAAAAGGATGGAAAAAGATATATGCAAACAGTAATCATAAGAAAGTTGGAGTGGCAGTATTAATATCAGACAAAATAGAATTTAAGACAAGGAGTATTACTGGAGATAAATAGGGATATTTCATGATGATACAAAGTAGATATATAAGGAAAATATAACAAACAGTGTATACGTGTCTAATAACACTTTTAAAATATATAAAGAAAATCTAACAGATCTAAGAAACACATAAATCCACAATCATAGGTGTGTTTTTCTTCATTGTTTGAAGTATTTACAATTAAAAAATGACAAAAAATACTACTTTTCCTTAAAAAGGTGGGGTGGGGCAGGCCCTAGGAAGGTAAAGGAGGAGGGGGAAGAGGGCAGCAAAAAGAGAAATAAGAAGGTTCAAGGTCAAGAAAACAGTGCAGGAAATCACAGCTCCATAAACCGTACCACACACGACTGGGCACTGCCTTGTGTGAAGAAGGAGCTGGTGCAGGCTGCAGCATCTGCTGAGGTGAGGGCAGGGTGGCACAGGCCAGGACCAGGAGCTTGGGTTTTGTTTTAAATGAATGAGATGAGCCCTAGAAGGGTTTTGACCAGGGCACTGTTGCCTGATTTTTACTTTCAAAGATGACCGTGGCCTGCTCTATTCAGAACCCAGGCGAGAGACGCCTGTGACTGAGGCCAGGTGACGGGGTGCATTGATGGGTGGCATATGCCGCTGAGGGGGGTGTGATGGGCACCTGGGGTGGGGGAGTGCTGCGATTTCCGACACAGGGCCAGGAGGCGAGGTCTGGAGCCTTCTCCTCTCACACCAGGTCGGGGGTGACCCTGAGCGTTCTCACACACTGCCTGCATCCCCAGGTTGCTCCTCCTCCGCATTCCCGCTGTGTGGCTGCTCTGCCCTCCGCTGGCCACTAAGCCCAGAGGGCCACTGACCCTGGACCAGCTCTCTTGCACTTAACTCTTCATCCCACGTCCTTCACCACAGCAGAGCCTCATAGTGTCTGCTCAGACTGTCCACACATTCACTAGCTTTGTGGCCCCAAACGGAATTTTCGGCCTCTACACCTGTTTTTCATCTGTGGTTAGTTCTGGTAATAATAGTCCAGGATGGTGGGAAGGTCATAGGCAAAGGGCCTTGCAGACAGGGCATTGCCTGCTTTCCTCAGCGGCTCCCCCTGGGGCACGTGCCCCTCTAGTACTCTGGTCAGTCCCCCTTTGTCCTGGCTTTGTGGCACTCTTGCAGCAGCAGCTGGCCAGCCCGCTCCATTCCCTCCCTGTTTGCACATCTCCCTCAGCTCCTTCCTGCCGCGGGGCTGTGCTGACCTAGGTGTAGCTCGTCCTCGCTTTGTTCAGGGCTCTGCTCAAAGTTGCTTCTTCAGAATAGCTGACTGTGAACACCGTCTCTAAAAACAGCATTTTGGCCACTCTTTACACACTTCCCCTCTTTATTATTTACTTCTCGGCAGGGAACAATGGATCTGAGTTTTACCTGCCTTCTTCCATTAGAACGTCAGCTCCGTGAGGGCAGGGTTTTGCCTGTTTTGTTCACTAAGGTTCCCCAGAGCCCAGGATGTGCTGGCACCCAGGAAGCAAATACTTGTTCAGGGGCTGAAATCAGGCTCTAATTCCTAGTACCTCAGCAAGAACGATCAGAGGTTCATTCTTTCGAATAAACCCTACAGGCTGCCTGTGATGGGCACCAAGCACATTAAGAGCAACAGTGGGTCAAACTGCTATGCCCGTGGTCACGGTGCACCTCACCGCCGTAGCTCAGCACAGGGGCACCAGGTCCCTTAGGACATGCTGGCAGAAGCGGACCGATCCCTCACGGAAAAGATCCATTCAGGGAGCAAGACAGATCAATGGACTTTAATGAAGCAGAGCACGAAAGTTCAATGATATGGTTTCAGATTCCACAATGCAACTGATCTGTTCTTTTTTAAAATAACTTTTATTTTGAAAAGTTTAAATCTCACAAGTTATAAAAATATTACTGAGAGTCCCACGTACAATTCACCCAGCTTTCCCCAAGAACAAACAGTACCTAACATGGCCACAGTCCTTGTCAAACCTGGCAGTGGACATGGGTGCCAGTCTGTTCACTCAGGTGAGACCTGAGTAGGTCTTCACCTGTTTTACACACGCTCATTTCTTCTTTCTCCAACTAATCTTTAAGAAACTATCACAGGTCCAATTTTAGTGCAGTATCAAGAAAGAACATCCATGATGATCAGAAAAGGATATTAAAGTACTCTTCCCTTTTCCAATGACATATCTGTGTGACTGCTGCAACCACACACACACACACACACACCCCCCCCACAACAGACAGATGCAGAATCCAACCACCTTCAATTAAGTCAGACATTAGATTCACAAAAATGTAAAGCAATGCCACTCTCCCCGCTCAATATTTTTGTTCTGGAAAAAATATTTTTCTTTAAAATGTTGTATTGACACACAATGGGTTTATAACCTTATTTTCAAATGAATACATATTTTTGAATGCCTTAGTTTTAATTTTAAATGCCATAAATGCTGACAGACGTAGCCCACATAAACCCAAGCAGCTGGGGACCCCAGTAGTTCCTGAGCTCTGCGAGGGGACCCCGGCAGCAGATGAGCCCCGTCCCACAGAGCCCCCAGGCCCCCCGAGGCTCCCGTGCACTGTGACAAACCTGGAAACTTTTTATTCTTCAGTTTAAACAGATACATTTGGGTAACTTATCCAGAGGAAATTAAAAGTTCAGAAGTTTCTGGAGTGATTGTCAACAGGGGAATACAATTCGTTTCCAAACTAAGTATTTCAAAATGACCTTTTAAAACCACTTACTATTTAACCTAAATTCAAGTACAGTGGTCAAAGAAATGGAAACTATTATCAACCTTATAGAATTCACACCTTGTTTTTTTAAGAATGATCTTGCATTTAAACAGATTTCTTTCATTATGCAAATCCATGAAGTAAACAGTAAAGTTTAAAAAATATATTCTTTCTAATAACTTAGTCTAAGACTTTGTGTTGGTTTGGTCCATGGCTGTGAAGAATACACAGACAGCAGCTGTGATGAGTAGATGCATTCCCTCATAGAGAAGTTTCGGAGAAAACACACTCCATATAAATAAATGATAACGCAGGGATGTCACAAAAATGATATATGCAGAAACTGGAATAGAACAAATCAGTGCGTAGCAGAAGCAAGCGTGACTCAGCGCCGAACCGCTGTTGATAAAACGGGAAACATGCATTAGTACACGCCACTTCTGGATCATGTGAGGCATGAACGCACACAATCGATATCTGTACTTTGACTACAGTAATTCCTGTTCCTGGGACTTAGTCTGGGGGGCACTGTGGTGCCCGAGGAGAGGACAGCTGCAGACGGGCACCTCCAGTCACTTAGGGCCACCACAATCTGCAAAATAGTTTTGAAAAATGCACCCCCAAATTCTACAGTTATTTATTTTAAAATTATACACGTTATAACATATAAACAATGAAGAGAAAATCACGCAAGGATGAGAGATACGCGTGGTGTCCAGGGGGGTGTCTGGTCTGTCTGGTCTGGTCTGGGGACGTTGGCTCACTCCTGAAATAAGAACAGTCCCCCTCAAAGCACATGCATGCACTGTCTTTGTTTCCAAGCCATCCCCACACATTACATAAATCTAGCCTGTTCTTCAAGGCACCTTCCGGGGCCTGTGACCATTTCGGGATGACAAATTCCACCACCCAGGCACCTTTCACTCCTCGTCAACCCACAGATCCTCAGGGGCCAGGCTTTCCAGATTCCGGTCCTGGTGCCTCTCTTCACACCCCGCACGGAGTCTCCAGGTGGCCTGTCCGCGGTCATCCGCGACATGCATCGCTGCTGCTAACCCCTCCTGGCGCAGGGGCTCCGCCACGCATGCAGGTGTCCTTGCCTGGCCCTAACTGGCTCCCCACTGGGGCTTCAGTGCCCATCCTTCCTGCTGGGCTCTCCAGCTGCCCGTCACCCTCAGTAGGCAGCGCGCTCTGCTTCCTTCTCCTTGATGCATCACGCAGCCTCGACTCCCACCTGCAGGTCCTCTTCTGGGATGCGGTCCTGACCCCTCACAGCAGCGCTGTGACTGGCTCATTTCACCGCTGCCCCACCAGACCACGCGCTCCTGGAGTGACTCCTCACGCCCACGCTTTGGGTCCCACTTGGGATCCAGTCCATCCCGCAGGGGATCCCTGGAGAACTGGGCCCCGAAGCATCGCCTCCTCCCTCCCCAGGGCCTTTCCCCCAACACCCAGCAAAGGGCACCCTAGGGAAAGGCCTAGTGGACGACGGGCCTCAGCGCGGGCTCTGCTGCCCCCTCCTGGGGCATCAGGGCGTCTGTGCTCAGCTGGGAGCCTGCTGACCCCACTCCCCTCTCGACCAGACAGTGAGGGAGGGGAGCTCAGGACACTCACTTCCTTGTGTTTCGATTTCACACACTCGGAAGACACTGACTGGGGTCCCTTCCAGAGCGACAGCCAGTGGGGTGACAGTTCCCGTAACCTCAACAACTGACAATTTGCGACCTAGGGGATGAACGAAGGACCTGCAGCTTGGACCGCTTGGCTGTCCCCGCTGCCGAGCTCCAGACCGGAGGCCAGCTCCCAAAGCAGAGGGGCACGGGCCACCCAGTGCCCAAATTTTAAGCCATTAGAAATATGTTTTCTTTTTCTACCACTTTAATCTGGTTATAGCTTTCTTATTTTACTAGAAAAAGTAGAAACAATGAGTGAAACTTGAGTGAAAATGAAGAAAAACCTTTTCTAAAATAAAGGAGAAACATTCCTTAATTAGGGAAAACATCATACAACACTCTCCAACTGATTAAAACGCTTCAACTCACTTTAAAAAAATGCTTTCATCTGTCTTTTTTTCTCCCCAGTACAAGTGCAACAGATGAGAAGTGCCAGGAAAATCAAGGTGTGAATTTAGCACCAGGAAGCTGCTCTTCACAGAAGCCCAGGCTCTCACCGTCTGGCCCTCACCCGCCTGGGTCCCCCTGCCCAGCAGACCTGGGGTCTGCAGACGCGGTACACGCAGACAGCCGTGCTCCAGGGCAGGCAGCCCTCTGGGGCAGCGGTGAGCGCACCTCACCGGCTCACCTTGGTCCCCGACATGCAAAGACACCTGTCGGTCAGTTTGGGCCTCTCGACCCCACCAAACCCACCCCCTGGGGCATCTAGGAATCCGCTAATGAAAGAACCCCCAGCTTGGCGGCGATCCTGCGCTGACGTGGGCTCACGTCCAGCACGAAAGCCTGGAAGGGCGTCCTGGGCCCCCCCACAGCGACCCCACGTCCGTCCGCTCCCGCCAGAGGCGCTCGGCTCGCGGGAGACCAGATAGGCAGCGGCTGGTCAGAGGGGAGTCTGCCCACAGACACCCCAGAGGCCACACGCAGGCACTCCCCTCGTCCTCAGGAAGCCTGTGGCTGGGGAAAGAGAGCCTCTCGCTGGGGAAGCCAAGGCTCAGCAATGGCACTTTGGAGAGCAGGTGGAGCCCACCGGGGGCCGCGGCCTCAGAGCAGAAGCCCACCCTCCTCACGGGGAGCTGTCCCTTGTTTTCTTGCTCCAAAATCTGACGCTCACCTTCGCCCCGTCCACCGATGTGGACGTGAGCTTGGTGCAGAGGCAGAGGGTCCCGGAGGCCTGTGTCTCAGGAGCTGGTCTGGGGGTGACACGTGGGACTAAGAACCCGTGAAGGGGGCTGAGGAAGCGGGGGCGGGTTCAGTGTGGGGTCAGACGTCACCACGGTGAGGCCTGTGCTGTTAACTCGGGCGGGGAGGGGGGCGGGGGCAGAAAGCTCGCCCTCCCCTCAGCTGCAAAGTGTCCTCCCGGGGCCTCCCTGACCCGCTTGACCCCCCGGGGTGCGGAGGGGAGCGTGTTACGAGTTCAGAGGCACTAAGGGAGCCTCACACCCCACGGCACCTCACATGGGCCTACACCCATGGCGGCGACACCATCGCCCGTTTTACAGACCGGGGAGCCAGGGCCCGTGTGGGAAGCGCAGAATCAGGCAGCCACACACCACCTGGGCTGCATTCTGCCAGGTGGGCCCGGGCACGGAGGTCACTGTGTGGGTAGAAGCTGGAGGCCCCTTCCTCACGAAGCCCCCTTTCTGAGGGGAGCGGGTATAAACGAGGAAGGAAGCACTGCACGCGAGGGGCGGGGAATGCTGTGGAATAAACAGGCAGGGGAGGGGTGGACGGATGGACGTGCTGGGCAGGACAGAGCAGTGGGCTGCCCCGTCAGTCTGCTGGGAAAGGAGCCTTTGGGGCTGGTGACCACTGGACTCTGTGGGGGCAGGACAGGGCAACACAGAGTCGCACCCCCATGGCCAGCCCCTCAGGACTGTCCAGGCTCCTGTCTCCCTCCAGCAGGGATCCTGGAAGTGAGAAGCAGCATCTCCTGTTCTCTTGTGCCAAAGGGAACGCCCCCTCCCCACCGCCATCCCCCCTGCCCCCGTGCTCCAACCAGGTCACCGGCAAGCAGAGAAAATGAAAAGAGACCTTCCTTCTTGTCCCTCTGGAGACACACCTTGGTATGAGCTGGAAAAAGCCAGCAGGGGTGTCTGAGCCGCCCCCACACAGGCCAGCCCTGCCACACACTGTGGACTGTTCAAGGTCAAGGAAATGGATGAAAATCGAGACCTTTAAGCCCTTGGGGTTCAGGCACCCTGTCTCTGCAACACGAGTTAATCTGCCATCAGATTAAAGACGAAGGAGCCTCACCTGCTGGCTTCTGAGGTCAGGAAGTTTACCAGGTGGCTGGCCCACAGCACAGGTCCCGTGTATGTCGCAAACGTCGTCAGGAGCATGGCTGGGATCTCCACATAGGCGTCCAGGCCCACGAAGCCTGCTGAGATGTCCACGGTGGCGATGCTGTTGGAGTTTCCCTGGACACGGGGAGAAACAGGCTGAGCCGGCTGGCCTCATACCATGGCCACTAACAACTGTGAGAGCCGGTCACGGTGACCTGGACACACAGGCGCCCCAGCTGCCCGTTCACTCCTGGTTCCGGGGCTGACCCTAGATGCTGTCCCTCCACCTGCCCGCCTCACGCCCAGGCAGGAGCAGCAAGTGGAATGTCTTTTACCTTCGAGAGACTACACAAATGTAAGTCTGATGATGAACTACGGAAAATTCCAAACTTCCCCAGATCTATTTACTTCAGACAGACACGCCGACCTCCCTCCTCAGGGACCCAGTCTGAGGGCTGCACGCGGCACGGGGGAGCTGAGGGCGGTGTTGCCACGCAGCTCGCTCGAGGGTGGACGCCGCTGTTTGGTAGCAGAGGGAGGGCGGGCTGGCTGCCTGGCGTACGGCTCAGGTGTCAGATGCAAGATCTGGGCCAGTAACAGGACAGCTTGCCCCACGCAGGGAGGGTGGGGTTTTGAATCCCAGGGAAGGTCTCACAAGGTTCAGTCCCTGTCCACTCTCAGTCTTTGTTGACGCTGGGGGCCTTTCCTGAGACACTCATGATGTTTACGGGTCTGACGGCACAAACGTCTGTCCCAGCCCAGCAAAGGCCCCTCCCGGGAGCTCCTGACCCGACGGCCTGGGACACAAGTCCGGCTGGGTGAAGCCCACCGCCTTCTCCCTCAGCAGTGTGGCACTCCAGGCACTCACTGGGTTGTGGTGTAGACCCCAAACATCTCAGAGCCGTGCTCTCCCCTCGACAATAACCTCCTTCGTGCAGCTTCCCCCTTGACCCCCTGCTCTGCCCACGTCCGCCTGGGCTTTCCCCCAACTGCACGACTCCCTCCCTGGAGAAGGAGGAGACCCTAGAGCTGCTGAGAGGAGCAGGGGAGGGAGAACAAGAGTCCCAAACGCCACGCTGAGGGGAGGTGGGCCGAAGATGGAAAAGCGGGTCCCACACCAGGCAGGTCGCTGGAGGTCCCACTGAAGCCGATTCAGCCGACCTAAGGCGCGGCCTGCATGCTCTGGGGCTTTCCTTGCGTTAACTCACTAGGTCCTCAACAGTCCTGACACCATGCAGGTGGGGAACCGAGGCAGGGAGAGACCCAGGGGCCCGCGGAGAGCTGTGGATGCCAGCTGGGCACCATGCTCCTGGCCCCATACCACGAGGAGCTGGTGAGCTGAAGGCCTGAAGAAGGAGAGGAGAGCCTGTGATTCTCCTGCCAGGAAACCCGACAGTGAGAAAAGGGAGACGCCCGAGGGAAGGGCTGCGGGAGGAGATGAGGACGTCCCCAGGGGCGCTCTGCTCCCAAGGCTGCACAACCGCTGCTCGTCTGACCTGCCGTGGGGCCCGCCGTGCAAGGGCCGACCTGCGCTGGTCTGCTCCTGAGGCCCCCTAGCACGTTTGATGGCGCCGCCGCAGGGACGCCCGGGGCCGTTGGACTCGTGCGCTCTGGCTGCCCACGGGCAGCGCCTGAGATGTGCCGGCATCACACGCCGTCACGGAAGCTTCGTGCTCACCCCCGAGGGACGAGGCCACATGCCCCCCAGAGGAGCACGCCGAACGTCAGAGTCTGCCTCCCCGCTCGCGAGTCACCTGTGGTCAGTCTTCCTGACCCTGAGGCCTCAGCGCTGAGCCAGGCTGCCTGAGCAGTAGCCGCCTTCTCCGTCTGGGTTCAGAGGGAGACTGTGGGCACCTGCCTGATCAGGCCAGCAGGGTCTGCTGTGCCCCCAGGACGCACCTGCAGCTTGCAGACTGTGTGGGCGCTGCCGGGAGGTCTCCCACGCAGAGCTGTGGGGCTGTGCGCCCCCAGGCAGGGGTGTCCTGCGTTCTTCAGACAGGCCCACGGTTCAGCTGAGCCCTGGGGAGCCTGGAGAAGGCAGAGGGACGAGGCGATCTTCCAATGTGACAGCGTTCCCATTCCCCACCAAGCCACTTGTGCTCAGAGACAGAGTGACCATCATTAACTGACCTCCAGACGGGAGGCAACCCCCAGGAGCAGGCCTGCAAGTGACGTCCAGATGAAGAGAGGAAAGAGACTGACATGGGCCATCTGGACATTTCTTGAAATGTGCAGTGAAACCTACAGTCCTTCCGAGGCTACACATGAGCTACGCCAACCGGCCAGCAGGACAGCTCTGACGCAGGTGCGCCCGGAAGAGGCACTCGGCCGCTCTCCTCCCTCCTCCCTTGGGGCCCACGTTCACGCTGGTCCCTTCGCTGTCTTCCCATCCCGGCTGGTACTCTGCAATTCTGGAAATGCAAGCTCTGCATTTCCCCACATCCATGACGCCTGTGACATTCTGAGAGGTACGAACAGCTGTGTCCTCGGTGGTGAAACAGCATGAGGCACACACAAGGAACAGAATCCACGGTCCAGTGCTCGGCTGTCAGAGACGGCGCCTTCCCGCGACGGGCGGCTCAGACGCCAGGGAGGTGTGGGCCACGCCCTGGGTCCGCAAGGACCCCAGCTGTGGCGTCGCTGCGGGGTCCTGGTGACAACGGTAGGCACTGAAAGTGGAGGTCCTTGGGGCGAGGCTACAGCTGGAGTGAAAGGGAGGTGGAAGCAAAGTGGGGCTGGAGGATTGGGGAGGCACAGACAGGGGGAGGGTCAGGTCACATCCCTCCAGGACTTACAGATTTCTAGTACTTTACCCCTGCCCACTTCTGGGCTTCAGGGAATAAAAGGAAAAGCCATGCAACTGTGGTGAGGCTGGAAGCAGCCGGAAACCAGGAGACGAGGAAGAGGCCCCAGGTCAAGCTGCGGGACACAGGGCACCAGGCAAGCTCCAGGGTCTGGACAGAGGAGGGAGGAAATGCAGATCCTCACTGTACAGACGGGAAAACACACTCAGACGTTCAGTCGCTTTGCAAAGTTCCTTGGCCGGACAGTGCGGAGCGAGATGGGGACTCGGGCGATTGCGCTCCACCCTCAGGGGTGATGCGTGCGGTACAGGTCGAGGGCGGGGCCCCCTGACCCAGGGCAGCGATGCGGGAAGGCTGGGGTGGAACTCGGTCCCTCCAAGGCCGGGAGCTGGATGCTCTGTTCACCTGTCCAGGTACTTCCCAAGTACACAGCTGCACATTGAGGTCTACCCTGGAGGCAGCTGGACTTGCCTTTACGGGCCCTTCAACACAGGAGAGAAGACGTGACAACCACGGGGCCCAAGAGATTAATAACCAAGTGGGGAGCCCCAGAAATGCCCGGTGCTGACAGCCAGGGGAGCAGGTGAGAGCAGTCATCATCCACATCTGATAAAGCCACGGGAACACGATGCGCTGCCCTGACGGCCCGCTGAAAGCAGATCCAGCGCAGCCACTATACACCGCCACCGAGGATGTCCGTCTTAAATAACTAAATGTACTTTATGCTGTGCGTGCAACTTAAGCATGACTCACCACGCCGCACTGACAGCTCTTTCACTAACCACATAGTATAACTTCCTAGCTTATGGTAAAATTTTCTCAAAGAAAAACTACAAGATAAACGACATAAAAAGTTAATAGTCTTCTACCCACGATAATGATGAAAACCTACCTGAAAATAGAAGAACGCCTGACCGAACCAGTAATGCATCACGGTGACCTCAGCTGCGTTGTGCCTCAGGGGCCGCCAGACGAACTGAGTCATGATGGTCTGGATGACGAGGCTCAGGGCTAAGACGGGGAGATTGTGAGGTCTGAGGAGCAGCGCCGCCAGCAGAACTAACCCGCTGTATATTTCCCAGAGGCCCACGGTCTTGACTGTGAAGTCATCAGCAGTGATCTGAGATTTAAGCAAGCCTTTGGTGCCCGTGAACAGAATGCCAAGGACAAAGACATAAACAAAACGAGCTTCGGTGATGCCCCTAAAGAAAGCAAAACAAGTCAGATTCATTAGCACCAGCTAGAAAAATTCAAACACACGTTTTCCCATGAAAACCACGTGTCTACTGAGCTGACAGTAGAAGCTTCAGGACCCACCCGCCGGGGGGGCTCTGTGGAAGTGAGGGCGTCTGCCCCTGCACATCAGCCTCCCAGGACGCCCCGCCCAGAGGCCGGCAGGCCTGTCCGCTCTGTGCTCACTTCTCTGATGGAGCCGGCTTACAGGAAAACTTGCTCCTGTGGCCCAAGGATCACCTAGGTGTAGGACCAGAGCCATTACTTGTAGCCAAAAGAATTGTCCACCTACTTTGCATAGTTAGTTTGAAAAACCACTGCAGTAGGATAAGGTCCAGCTCTGTCAGGAAATTCCGTAAGTTCATAAATGCTAAGACACAACCGAGCATGTTCACAACCAAGCAGATTTAAGTATGTGCTTGCATGTGTGTACAGACACACACACACACACACAGTGGTGCGGTCCGGACTGCGGGTCTGGAGGAAGGTGGCGCCAGGTTAGTCTGGGCACTGCCACAGACGAGCTCTGCTGTTGGGGCAAGTTAATTACAACTTCTGATGCTCAGCTTCTTATTCATAAAATGAAGAGAAATGGTACCTACACCTCACAAGGCTGTCCTGACAATTAAACGAGAGAACGCACGTAAAGCGTTTGGCACACAGTAAATGTTAAATACTACTGTGGATTAAGTATTTTAGCACAGTCATCATCTGTAAAGGATACAATTTATGGCACTATATATTCCTAAAACATATTTTAGATCAATTTCATAAATCAAACATTTTATATAGTACTAGAAAAGCTGATTATTTAAAGTGACGCTAAGTAAATAAAATTTTAAATGAAATGTTCACCTTAAGAATGTATCTGGGGACATCCTTGGTGGTGCAGTGGTTAAGAATCCACTTGCTAACGCAGGGGACACGGGTTCAAGCAAGCCCTGGTCCGGGAAGATCCCACATGCAGCAGAGTCACTAAGCCCGTGCGCCGCAACTACTGAGCCTGTGCTCTAGAGACCGTGAGCCACAACTACTTAAGTCCGCGTGCCCAGAGCCCGTGCTCCACAACAAGAGAAGCCACTGCAATGAGAAGCCCGCGCACCGCAACAAAGAGTGGCCCCTGCTCGCCTCAACTAGAGAAAGCTGCACACAGCAATGAAGACCCAACGCAGCCAAAATTAAATAAATAAAGTAAATAAATGAAAAAAAAAAAAGAATGTATCTGTGCTGAAAACTGAATTTTCCTATATCAGATTTTCTTAGGAAAAGGTTTATACATTTTTAAAAAATAAACTTATTTATCTTATTTATTATTTATTTTTGGCTGCGTTGGGTCTTCGTTGCTGCATGCGGGGCTTCCTCTAGTCACAGTGATCGGGGGCTACTCTTCGTTGCCGTGCATGGGCTTCTCACTGCGGTGGCTTCTCTTGTTGTGGAGCACGGGCTCTAGGCGTGCGGGCTTCAGTAGTTGTGGCACGTGGGCTCAGCAGTTGTGGCACGTGGGCTCAGTAGTTGTGGCACGCGGGCTTCAGTAGTTGTGGCTCGCGGGCTCAATTGCTCGGCGGCATGTGGGATCTTCCCGGACTGGGGATCAAACCTGTGTCTCCTGCACTGGCAGGTGGATTCTCAACCACTGCACCACCGGGGAAGCCCAGTTTCTGCGTTTTTAAAAAATGCTTTTTTTTTTTTTAGGATGGTCAGTTTAATTTAAAGAGCGGAGCACTATCTACTGGCAACACGGAGACACCAGAGGCTGATATGAGGCCCGCCATGGGGCTCACCCTGGTGGAGGAGCTGGGGTCAGGTGCAACCACAGCCAAGGTGTGTGCTAAGCTGTGTGCTGATGACGGACCCACAGGGTCAAAGGGGGGATGAGCAAAGGTCCAAGTAATCAGAGAAGTTTCAAAGAAGAAAGGGGCTGGGTTCTGTATCAAGGAGGACTGACTGTGAACAGGAGGGAGAGCGCCGCCGGATGCCTTTAATGGATCCACCTCTTGCCCTAACCAGTCAGCTGTGCCTGCACATCCAGAACCACTGAAAATTGGCTTTCTGCTCCAGCCAGGTCTGGGCTTCAGAGTGGAGAAGAAAGTCAAGAGTTAAATGTAGAGGATTCTAGAATACTGATGGACAGCAGCACCTGCGGGGATTGAAAGGAGAGAAGCAGCTTTCAGGCAGACCTAGAATTAGGGCAGCTTTAGAACTGGGGCAGATCTAGAACCAAGAGGGGTCTAGAATCAGGACAGATCGGGGTGGAGAATGGAAGCATTCTACGGGACGGATGTGAACCAAGCAGTGCAGGTTAATGAAAGGGTGCACTGGCCTATATTTTGGGCACCAACAAGGTACATGCTGTTCTATCCCTGAAAGGTAAGGAAGTCATCGAAGTCTTGAAGTGAGTGATGCTGACATCAGGTGTATCTGAGAGGAAAGAGGAATGTATTCATGTGTTGCACTTTGAGATTTAAACAAACACCCCTGGATTGGACGCCCTCACATGTGACATCCAGCCCTGACATCTGCCCAGAGTCTCAGACTTTGAAGCGAACAGTCTTTAAGATGTCTCCCCACCTGACCTCCCTGCCTCAGGTGAAGGCCTGCCACTCTGCCGTCACCTCAGCCAGGCCCTTGGCATCACCTTGACGTCCCACACCAGTTGACAGGTCTTATTTCCAGGTGTGGCCCTTGTGCCCCTCAGCCACCCAAACAACCGGGCCATAGCCCTCAGAATTCACCTTGACACCTTTTTAGAGAGGATAACACTTGCTTTTCTTTCTCTGATTAGGAAAGCAATACCAAACATCTAGAGAAGAGTTAATACCTATCCTTCTCAAACTATTCCAAAAAATTACAGAGGAAGGAACGCTTCCAAACTCATACTATGAGGCCAGCATCACCCTGATACCAAAACCAGACAAAGATATTGCACACAGAAAAATTATAGGCCAATATCACTGATGAACACAGGTAACAAATCCTCAACAAAATATTAGCAAACCAAATTCAGCAAAACATTAAACGGATCACACACCATGATGAAGTAGGATTTATCCCAAGGATGCAAAGATGGTTCCATATCCACAAATCAATCAAACTGATTCACAACATTAACAAACTGAAGAATGAAAACCATATGGTCGTCTCGACAGACGCAGAAAAAGCAGTTCACAAAATTCAACATCCAGTTATGATAAAAAGAAAAAACAACTCTCTAGAAAGTGGGTATAGAGGGAACATACCTCAACATAATAAAGGCCACATACGATAAGACCACAGCTAACATCATACTCAGTGGTGAAAAGATCTAGATCAAGAACAAGACAAGGATGCCCACTCTCACCACTTTTATTCAATATAGTATTGGAAGTCCTAGCCACAGCAATCAGATAAGAGAAAGAAATAAAAGACATCCAAATTGGAAAGGAAGAAATAAAACTGTCACTGTTTGCAGATGCCATGATACTATACATAGAAAATCCTAAGGAGAATACCAAAAAACGACTAGAGCTCATCAATGAATTCAGTAAAGTTGCAGGGTACAAAATTAATAAACAGAAATCTGTTGCATTTCTATAACTAACAACAAACTATCATAAAGAGAAATTAAGAAAACAATCCCACTGACAAATGCATCAAAAGAATAAAATACCTAGAAAAAAATCTAACTAAGGAGGTAAAAGACCTGTATTTGGAAAACTATAAGACACTGATGAAAGAAACTGAAGACAACACAAACTGACGTAAAGATATCCCACGTTCTTGGATTGGAAGAATTAATACTGTTAAAATGTCCATACTATGCAAAGCAATCTACAGATTCAATGTAATCCCTATCAAAATACCAATGGTGTTTTTCACAGAATTAGAACAAAGAATTTTAAAATTTGTAGGGAAACACAAAAGACCCCAAATAGCCAAAACAATCTTGAGAAAGAAGAACAAAGATGGAGGTATCACATGCCCTAACTTTAAACCATACTACACAGCTACAGTAATCAAAACAGTATGGTAATGCACACACACACACACACACACATAGATCAATGGAACAGAATAGAGAGCCCAGATGAACCTACACTTATATGGGCAATTAACCTACAACAAAGGAGGCAACAATATACAATGGGGGAAAGACAGCCTCTTCAATAAATGGTGCTGGGAAAACTACACAGCTACGTTTAAAAGAATCAAACTGGACAACTCTCTTACATCATGCACAAAAATAAGTTCAAAATGGATTAAAGACTTAAATGTAAGACCTGAAACCATAACTCCGAGGCTTACCCACTACTGTTGGCCAACTACCTTGTTTTTTTTACTCTGTGCAACTGTAAGGTAATGCTTCAGAGAGCATGCCCGTATCCCAGTCTCTCGCCTCACCTCTGGTTGTATTTTTGAGATAAATTCTAGAAGAGGACACCCAAGTCAGAGGGTTGGACAAAGTCAAGGTTCTGAACACGTTTTACGAACAGCCCTCCAGAACAGGCTCTGCCCACCCCAGCCCACATCACCATTAAAAACAAAAAAGCTGCCACTTTGACATGCAAAAAGTGGTACTGACGATTCAATCACCATGAGCCCCCCGCTCCAGGAACTCACGTAAGTTATGGGAAAGTTTGGTTTTCTGGCATGCTTCACCCTCCAACTCCTAGGCAGCATCCACTCGTTATTATCCTCATTACTAGTTACTTCTTGATGGAGCAAAACTGAATCCTTTAAATTCTTTATTTTTAAAGAATCCCTTACTAAAAAAAAATAAATAAATCTTAGTGACCTTTGTTCCAGGTTACTCGTCTCTCTCCTATCAAAAAAAGAGGCTAACAGAATTGGTTCACTGAGGCATTGTCAGTAACCGTTGACAAAATCACAATTCACAAAGACCAAACTCCAATGTTCTCAAGATTGCATGGCATTTTTTAGTACATAAAACATTAGAACAGATCTAAAAACAAATGCTTGTGTCTGCCAGTACACTTACTTTGAAATGTCTTTGTTGTTTTGCTGCCATGGGAACAGCAGATTTCCAATGGCCACCCTGTAGCAATAGATGCCCAGCAGGCCAAACGCCATGGCCACTTTTGATGCCAGGGAGCACCTCTTCTGAACCAACACAAAAATCATGATGAGGGAAACTGCGGCCAGAACAGAGAGTTCAACCTTATGATCAGGGCTGAAATGAAATGTAAAATGCCAAAAATTACTACCAAGGATAACTAGTGATATTATGGATCTACACCAAGTGGCTTTCTAAGAACTGTAGTAAAAAGAGCTCATTTTCCTGAAAAGCAAAAAAGAAAATTTTTCGTTTTTTAAATTCAAACAGAGGTTCTTAAAGTGGAACAAATAAAGGGCCGTTAACCCAGTCTCTCATTGCTCATTCACAATTGGTAGCTACCATCAGCTCTGCACTGGCCAGGGCAGCGATATATTCAACACTGCCCGCTGGCTCCCCTGGTGCCCCCTTTCTGGGGCAGCCTCATTTTCCCCAACCACAGGTGAGGGTGTGTGCAAACTGCATATTTACCAGCGTGCGCCCACTCACGGGAGACGCACACATCCTGGCACTGTCCTCTTCCATTCACTCGTCAGTGCACACAGACTCACGCAGGAGCGTCTACCCCCTCCCAGGCGGGGAGACCTGGTGAAGAGGCTGGGCACGTGGCTGTCACGGGCCCTCTCTCTGCCCGGCCCTTGCCCACCGCTCCCTGCTACCTCGGCGAGCTGAGCCCTGGGAAGGCAGGGCTCTTTCCCGTTCTAGTCACTGCAGCTCACACTCACAAAGCCCACGTGTTCACGAGCCGTTAAGCCAAGGCGTGTATATGCCACGCGGAAAGACGAACTTGGGAAGATGCAGAGGAAAGGAGGCCAGTGTCAGGGCACGGGTCCCGGGAATGGCAGACGGTGATGGGGGCCACGCTGGGGCCTCTGCTGTTGCTCTGTAAGCTGCATGTTCCATGCAGATTCTGGATTGTTAATTGTCACAAATGGAAAATGGAGCATAGAGATGGTGATTGGGCGTCTCTCAAAGGCTCTGCCCTGGAGGAGGAATCACCGAAACTGCAGCCTCTTTACCAACTGACAGGGAGCATCGCGCTGCAGGAAGGGAGCGCCCTTGATGGAAAGGGGTGGGTCTAGACCCAGGAGTCGGCACAGCTGCACCCTGGAGAGTGGGCCAGGGGTGGTGGCGGCATCCCTGCACGCCATGTTAGTGCATCTGTGGGTGGAAATCAGCAGATCTTCCCAGGAAAATAAGAAGTGAGGTCGTTGTGCTGCCCCAGCACGCTCTCATCCTCACGTGCTCTGGCTCCGCCTGGCGCTGCCTCGGCTACCCTCTGCTTTCACACCCCAAGCACAGACGGGCCAGCGCCCTCTCTTCAGGGCTGCTGTGAAAATGAAACGAGTGGGCACACAGCAGGAACCGGAAAAACGCTACCCGTGACTACCATGGTTGCCGAAGCTTTGCTAGTATTGTTAACACTTGGGAGAAATTTATCGTGAGGATTATTTGGCCAGAGGAATAAACAATCTTATGGCCTTTGATGTATAATTCCAGGTATCTTCCAAAAGGACTGTGCCAGCGTGTGGCCCCAGGGCTCCCCGGTGCTCGCCAAGCCTGGGTTTTTGTCCCCTCCCTCATCACGTATAAAACCGCACATTCTTATCTAACTGAAGTTCCCGAATCACGAGCAGGAGTGAGCACTTCCTGTTCTCTCCTTTGGCACTTCCTCCTTTAGGAACGTGTCTACGACCTTCCTGAGTCCTGCTTCCTGCTGACAATTCTTACAGAAGCTCCTCCCAGCGATCCGACAGTGACCCTTGTCACTCTTGGAAACACTTTTTCATTTCACTGTTCCCATACTTTAGTTTTCTAAGCCTTCACTGACAGAGAGTAAAACTTATGATATAACCAAATGTTGGTCTTTTCTGTCCTAGTTTCTTCTCTGTACTTCAATCCTCTGTATCTGCTATACTTTCTACTACATTTCCCAGCCACTCGTGAGAGGCCTCAGAGGAGGCTGAAGGCTCACCTACAGGCTCCAACCAACGCAGCTGCCCTTCCTGGGGGCGGGAAGAGAGGAAGGAGGACAGAGAAGGGCGGAAGCACAGGAGGCAAAGCCACTCTCCCAAGGGCTCCTGGGCACAGGCCCTGCCAGCCTGTCACCCCAGCCTTGCACCATCGGGGACAGGGCAGCGAGTGACAGACGACATCCTGCTTCAGTGATCATTTTCAAATTCACAGGTTCGCAAACATGAACACTTACAGGGATTCAGCGATAAAAAACCAAACTATCAAGCTAGCCTCAAATAAATTCACCTCTCAATGTCAAATCATGGGTTAGTTTTCTATTTCTTCAGATCTCAAATACCATTTCTATCCTGAATATGAAAAACAGGCCTATGGAGGGTCTGGCCCGAGGCCACAGCTTTTGCCCTCACCTGGTGAGCCAGTGCCCCAGGTCAGGCCGGTGGGCCCACTGCACACCCGTCTGGTTCAGTGACCGAAGCAGCCGGCAGCAGGTCAGAATCAGCCACGGGCTCGCCAGCACCATCCACCTTTCAGGGCCTCTGAGCACTCCCAGGGGAGAGGGGTGCCTGGATGCTCTGTCGAGCTCCCACACGTCAGGGCCAGGGCTCTTGCCCTGTGGGGCCGCTGCGACCCCGTCAAAGTCCTCTCCCGCGTGCGGGCAACACTGAGGCGCACAGTCGTCTCCCAGAAAGCAGTTTCTGTAGATTTCATGGCACAGAGCTAGACACAGCGTGTTGACGAGGAAGTACCACGTCTGGGGCTCCTCTTCGATGAAGCTGCTTGCGCCCAGACTCAACGTGTGGCCCACGGTCCCCAGCAAGATGAGAAGATCTAATTCTGACGACCTTGAGTTGCACTGAGGTAGATTCTGTAAAAAGGAAAATGTATTTTATAAGGGAAAAATCTGAACAGCACATCATCTTCTTGCTGCCCGAGCTTACAGCTTTCGCTCACAGAACCTAACCTGCCGTGACAGACACCTGCTGCCCCTCACGCCCGGCACCCACTACTCCCCGTGCCCCCGAGCACCGCCAGGAGGACGTGGAAACAGCAGGGCGGCCCTCCCCGGACGGCAAGTCCTAAGCTGAGTGACGAGGAGACTGAAGCTGTCTGGACCCAAGCAGTCTTGGCAGTGCCGGAGCTTGCAGCGTTGCCCACCAGTCCAGGCCGGACCCTCCTTGCAGCCTGTCCTTGCCCTCTGAGCCACTGCCTGCTACTGGAAACCAAAGAGCTCCAAGGGTATATTCCACCAAACCAGACACCTAAGTTCTCCAAGAACCCTCCAGAAATCCAGAGAGTCTCCATTACAGCGGTTGGCATCACAGTACTAGCCCTTAAATACACTAATTTAAAGCATTTAAAGTAAAATGAGGACTCCATGGCCGTCATTCAGTACTACTCGATATCTGTTCTACTAACTGCGTGCAGCTAGTACATGACAGAGCTTGATACTGTGAGCCTGGTCAGGCCCTGGAGAATCAGACTGCTCTAGGGAAGCCCATGCTCCAGCGGGGAGACATATGTGTGGTAAACGACACCACACAGGTTGGGGGGGGGGCGTCTGTGGCCCTGTGACGAGTCACTGCACTGGGTCCCTCGGGCTCTAGGCACTGTGGACCAACTGGGACTGCCCACCTCTCTCTCACCACCCTGCCACCACAAGCAGCTGATGAATGAAGGTGTCAGAGGCCAAAGGCTGCAAGAATTCTAAAGGAGAACATCAGTCTAGAAGACGAAACTGCATTTTATGAGGCAGGATGAGGGCGGGGTCAGCCAGCTGCCTGTCCCTCTGTGCCAGCCGCTCTGGACAGTCCCCTGGTTACAGCCCCAGGGACCATGTCTTTCTAACTGAGAAGGAAGGCATGAGACCTCATAGCACAGGTCTGAGCATGTCAATTCGGGATGCCCAGGGACCCGGGAGACCAGCCACTGTGAGCACGTCCTGTCGGCTCCCATGAAGGGTGGGCCCTTTCCTCGGCCCCCATCAGCACCATGCCTGGTACGCACCAGGGGCTTAACCCGTGTCTCATCAGCTGGAGTAACAAGAACAGCCTATCTGGAAAGCCGGCCTTACCTTACTCAGACGCTTTCCGCCGGCAAACATCCCGGTGAGAGCAGACAGCACTGCGCAGAGCAGTGTGGAAATCAGCACCATCACTCCGCCTGCCGTCAGCCACGGGAGGCTGCACAGGTAGCACGTTCCGCCTGCGGAGGTGCACACGGTGACGTGGAGCGCTGCGAGGCCCAGGGGCAGCAGGTAACAGAGCAGAGAGAACGCGGGCGACGGCAGAGGGACGTCCAGCTCGGCCTTGCCGCTCAGTGCCCGGGGGCCGCTGAGCAGAAGCAGCGCGAGGACCTGCAACAGGAAGCAGCGGTGGCGTCCGCGACTCCACCACGCAGGGGGCTCTCCCTTCGCTTTTCTAGAAACTTTCTACGTCCTTTAAACTACCCGATCCCGGCCGAGCTAGCTGCCCAGTTTAACAGCGGAGCCGCGACACTGCACAGGCAGCCATACCTCCAGGACCAGGACGGTCCCCACCGCCATGGAGTAGACGTCATACTGGGCTGCTTGTCTGCTCAGGGACAGGCTCAGGGCCCTCAGCGCGTCCAAGTACTGCCTGCGAACCTTGCTTCCCAGGTTGGAAAGGACTTCTGAGCTATTCTCCTCCAAGTACAGTCTGACCCAGTTCCCGTGCAACCTTTCCGACACTTTAAACTGCTCAAACCCAGGCTCTGCCGAGAAGAAAAGGCAACACACACGTATCACCGACATGCACGTACACGTGTAACTGTCATCTCAGGGCGCTCAGTTATTCACGGCACATGGCAGAGCCTGACACCTAGCCAAGATGGACTCCGGGGGCGGTGGCCGCCAACACCTCCGGGAACACCCCAACAGCGGATGAAGCCAGCCTGTCCTCTGCGCCCCTCCTGCCCGCCAGCCCTCGGCGCACGCCACGGACAGCAGCCTCTGCGCGCCGCTCGGCCCGCCTTCTCCGCCTCCCGCTTGCCGCCTCCTCCCCCTTCTCTCTCTCCACTCTTCTTCCTCAAGGTGCAGTATAAAACGTCCCAGGAATGCACTGCATGAGAGCCCTCAGTTCTACAAAATCCTTCCGACCCTCACGCTCTGGGTGAGGACGGGGCAGGCAGGGGCCTGACACCCGCTCCACCGTGTGCCCCTCCCCGAGGCAGGCCGGCCCCTCCTGCCTCTCACTGCCAGCGCCCCTCTTTCACCTGCTTCCCTTCTTCACCAGTCTTCTTTGGGAAGACTCCCAGCCCTCCTACCACAACGCTGAGCTATGTCTCCCATGCACTACACCGGCTGAATGATCCACGGCCGACATAAAGCCAGGGCTGCGTGATGGCTCGTGGATGGAGCCCAGCCCCGGCTGCAGCTGGCTCCCCACTGGGGATGACAGTGGCGTGCCGCCCAAGGCCAGGGGGCTTGCCTTCCTTCCTTTCAGGGCTGGACCAGACTCAACTGTAACTCGGCTGGTCGGCAGAGCAAGAACTTCTCTCCCAAGACTCCCTGGTACCTAACAAGCTCTTTCAACTTCAAGCAGAGCTGTTCCAAGGTGGTCTGGGCCATGCCTTTCAGGGGCTTTGGCCCAGCCCACCAGCAGTGCCCCCACCCCGCTTTCCCTGATCATAGCCCGGCATCCTCACGGCACAACCCCTGAGCATGGGCCCCGATGCCTGCAGCCCCACCACTGCTGCTGGAGCCAGCTGACCTGTACCAAGTGCTGGTGGCAGGCACGACCCTAAGCCCTCACTCAGGTCCTCTCCCAGTGACCTATGGGACTGGAAAGGTTAGACGTCCATTTCAGAGAGGAGGCAACTCAGACACCCGCTCATGGGCAGGCAGGTGAGAGCTGGGGTCTAAGTCTGGATCCAAGCTGGTACCCGTACTTGCTACATTCCACCACCCCAAAGTCAAAGACACGGGGGCACCTGTGTCTGCCCCCCACCGCCTAGAGTCCCAGAGACACGGGGGGCACCTGTGCATGCGTCCAAACAAAAATGGGCTGAACACTGACTACACGCGAGATGCGTCAGGATAGGTCCTGACAACGTGGGTCTGTGATCCAGCGGGGTTGTCACACATGCGTGAAACTACAAATAGTGAAAAGTACCACGGAGGGAAAATATACTATAGACGGAACAGTGAGAGACCCTTGGTAACGGGAAGGGAACTGACTTAAGAATGGGGTTGAGTGTGGGGGACAAGCGAGGTCTGACAGTGAAGCTAAAATGTAAAGGATGCCCAGGAACTAACCTGTGGAACAGGTAGAACAGCATCCAATCAGTAGGAAGAGCACATGCAAAGGTCCAAAGGTGATAACAGCCGACACTACGACCAAAAAGTGGTCAGACGAGCGAGTTGCATCAGACTGGGGTGGATATCATGGCAGGCCTTGACATCCTGGATGGGGGTGTGAAGCCCTGGGGGTGCTTTCTCGTTCCGGGGACTGGCCTCTGTTCATTTCACAGGCTCATTACGGCCACAGCCACTGCAGTGCTCAATCCTCCCTACCCTGCTATCCCTGAAATAAGCAAACGACCCCACCGTTTTCTGGTTTTCATTTTTATTGGTTGTTAGTACAGGAGAAAGGACACACACTACCAACAACAACAGATTTGCAAAAGCTACCAAACTCATACGTTATTTGCCTCTGGTCTGCACTGAAACGTGCACGGTGGTCGGGCCTCACCTTTGACAGAGCTGCTAGCCAGGCTGTCTCACGATCTAAGAGCTTGTGCTCCCCACGCCCCGGACATCTGGCTCCCAACCACTCCCCGATGGCAGGGTGTGTCTTCCACAACCAACTCAAGGTCAGTTTACATCTCCCCACAAACCCACAGGCGTTCACTCCGCTGGGCAGTACCCCACCACTTCAAGTAGGCAGACCTGCCAATATCCCATCAAATGTTGCCTCAAACTGGGAGGTGACCTCCTCTGCATTTCCCAGCGAGCCCCAGCCCCAGCGTCAAACATTAGCCTTGACGTCCCTGGATGGGTCAAAGTAAACTGATTGAAGGTATGGTCCTGGGGAGCTGTCCTACCAAGATATAAACACCCTCAAAAAAAAAAAAAAAAAAAAAAAGAGATATAAACACCCTCTAGTTTCTCGCAGTCCTTAAAACTAAGGACACACCCCGCTCGGGCCCCATCCACCTCAGATGCCAGACCGTTGCCCTGTCCCTGGTCCTCACCTGCACCCACGCCAGCCAGGCCGTCTCCACGTGAACCGCTCTGTCAGCAAAGTTGCTGAGACCTCACCTGCCGTATGAGCGGACGGTTCTCAGTTCATTTTATTTTTGGTCACGCCGCGTGGCTTGCGGGATCTTAGCTCCCGGACCAGGGATCGAACCCATGCCCCTTGCAGTGGAGGCGTGGAGTCTTAACCACTGGACCGCCAGGGAAGTCCCCTCAATTCCTCATTTTATTTTACCTCGAACCCCATTCGACACATCTGCTCACTCTCTCCTTCTTGAAATTCTTTCTTTACTGGCTTCGTGGACACTGACCCCGCCCCGGCCCCCCAGCACACACACAAGCACCCTGCCTTGCAAGCCCGCTCTTCCCACAGCCTTCCCCACCTCAGTGATGCTCACTGCATCCTTTCACTGTTCAGCTGCAAACCCCAAGTCGCTCCTTATGTCGCTGGATTGCTTCACCTCACATCCAGTGCATCAGCCAATCCCACCTTCAAAGCAGACCCAGAACCAACCATTTGTCCCGGATCCCACTGCCTGGGCCCTCGCTCCCTCCCTTGCACTGAAGTAGCACACCAGCCTCCTGGCTCTGCTGCCGCACAGCACAGCCCTCCGCACGCGCACCTGAGAGAGCCTCTGAAAATGCAAGTGGAAGGTTTCAGCTCTGCACAACACCTGCAGGAGCTCCCCACTTACTCAGAATGGAAGCGAGAGCCCCTTCAATGTCCAAAAGGCCCTCGGCCTTCTGCCTTCTGCCAGTTCCAGCCACTCGGGCCCCTGGTCACTCCTTGACTGTGCAGGCACATCCCCACCACAGGACTCTGCGTCTGCCACAAGCTCCCTCCCAGGCCAACCTGCCCCAGTGGCCCTCACCCACCTGCATCCCCACCCTTCCCTGGTTGAGCCTTTTCCTAAGGCGCCCATCACTATCTGACAGCTGTCGTTGCTTTTCTCTCTCCCCCGCTCTGGATGATAAGCTCCACGAGGGCAGAGCTCTCCTCCTGCTGTGTCTCTAGTCCTTCCAACAGCCCCTGGCCAAACAGGAACTTAGTGAAAAAAATTCAGCACTTGCTGAATAAGTAAATTTATGAAAGATTTTGACTTGCATGGTTGCATCTGTGGGTGTTGCTAATGGTGACAGTCAGGGTTCTAATGAAAAGGAACACACAGTCAAAGCCTGCTGTAGTGCACGCTATGGGGACATCAGGAAGACAGCAGGCGCAATGGAACCACACACACACAGCACAACAGATGTTAGCGGCTACTAACCGGCTTACCTTTTTTATATGATGGAACATTCTCCTGCAACAACTTGCTAAGCTGTACTGTATTTAAGTGTAAAAATCTCAGTTGTTCCCTCATTGGCTTTCCTTCTACAACTGGGAATATAAGATTGCCGATGCTGCTCTTTGGAATCGGCAGACCAAGCCCTATTGACAGTGTTGCAGCCAAATCAGTCTGTTGAATATACTTTGGACGTCTGACGTCACCTAGAAAAAAGAAAACGGCTTGAGTGACAGGCTCTAGGACACGTGTGATGGTGGTCACTCCTCAATTTGACCTTCTACAAGTAACGTAAGTCAAACCACCCATCTCTTCAAACCGTCCTTCCTGTGTAGATTCAGACGGAAACCACATCGTTGTTTTTCACGTCAGTAAAAACACTGAATCCTCATTTTTTGCGGAGCCTGGTGCCTCCCTAAAAAGCAGCACACAATACGCGGGAGAGGCACTGACGCAGGAAACTCAACACCGCGCGCATTTCACAGCGTGGGGTGGATGCCGAGGGATGTTCACTTTGGTGAGGTCAACGGTCACCCTGCTGAACGAGGGTGAGGGTGGATCTCTGGCGGCCCTGCCCCGCTGCAGTCAGAGCAGTCCACGCAGCCCCACAGGGAAGCTGAGGCAGACTTCTCCACGCGCCCTGAGCAGCGGCAGGTGCCTCTACTGGGGACAGCAGAACAAGGCTGGGTCCAGCTGGGCCAAGTTCCATAACCAACTCTGACAAGCGAGACACTGCCTACCAACAAGTCCAAGGCCCAGCAGTGGCTGGCCGGCCTCCGAATTCCTGCCAGGAGAACGGGTGTGACGTCAGGACACTGGGCTCAGGCTCCTGCTTTGCCACCATCCAGTGGGAGGCTTCGGACAAGAAACTCAGAATTTTGTCATCTGTAAAGAGAGCATCTGGCCCACAGACCTCAGAGGCTACAATGCAGGTCTTGGGGGCTGGGGGGTCACCAGGAGAGTCTACCCGGGACAGGCAGTGCCAGTGCAAGTCTCTTAGACACTCTAGTGTGAGTTTATAAAGGTTTTACTTTGATTGTGGCAATTTCTGGTTGTATACAATTTTTCTTTTTAATCTGATGAGATGTATTAACCTTTTCTTGACCAACCATTTACTGATGGCTTCTGGGTTCACTCAGAAGAACATTTCCACCCAACATTATTATTTGTTTTCTTCTAGAATTTTCTTACATTAGGTGCTTTGATCTGAAACAAAACAAAACCCAAAACAAAAACCCCACCTTAAATTGCTTTTGCTCTGATATTAGTGATGGTGCTGGTCTTGTGCTGAGACTACTGAGGGCCTCACACGATACTCTGTCAGATCCGAGGGTACTGACAACCGGGATTCTAAGCTCGGGAGGAAGACAGCACAGGTGAAAGATCTCAGGAGGTAATTTTACAGCAGTGAAGTGAAGGGCAAGTTATCAATACGAACTCAAGATCAATTTTATTTTAAAGAGATTTCCTCACTTTGTACAGAAATGAGTAAGCCAGTATGCACGAGCGCTGCTAGCTGTGAGACGGTGGTTCTCAAAGACCCCTTTCCACTGAAAGGAACCAGGGCATCTTGGAGAAGCAGCTGATTTCAGGTCCAGGGAAGGGCTTGTGCACAAGCGGCTGGGACACCTGCTCGGACTAGACAGCAACAGAGCCCTCAGAGATACTAAGGCCTCTGGGACTGTAAGGTCAGAAGGACTCAGGAGGTCATCTGAAGATGTTCCCAGTTCCCAAACATGGGACAAATGGAATATTAGATAATACTAAATAGTATCTATAGTGAATTGAAACAAATAAGCTTAAATCCATGAGTTCAAAATGTCCCCAAAAAAACCAAAAACGAATTGGTCATAGTTGAAGCATGCTAGTGAAGTCATGGTGAACTAATTCACTGATTTGAGACTGGGAATTAACGGGGAAGAAGAAGCCATCAGTGACCTCCTCTCTCTTGTATAAATGGTAATGCTGGGGAACCAAAAAGTAGATGGGGGAAGATTCTCTTTACTGAATTATTTTGGCTAATTAGCGAAAAAAAAAAAAAAAAGGACTTACAGAATTAAAACATCACTATTTGTAACCTCTAGTGAATTAGTGGCCCTACATGGGCATCAGTGGCTACTGACATCACCACACAGCAGACAAGTCGGACACTCTGTGCCTCCTGCTAGCAAGAGTCTGGTCCAAAGCAACCAAACCAACAGGATCTGAATCTGCTCATGACTCCAGGTCAGGTGGGATTTACCGGATGAGCAAAGGACATGTTAGCAGACAATGCAGAGAGAGACTCCACAGGACAACTGACCAGGTTCTTCAACAGATAATCATAATAAAAGAGGATGGGGATGGAGACCTATAAATTAAAAGAGACTTAGAGACGTATCAACAAGAACTGACATTACTTTAAAAAGAATGTGGGGAATTCAAGCCTAAGGATGCTCTTGAAAACTATGAAGGTTTTGGAGGTAAGCAACTAAGAGGAAGCCGGCAGCTTCATGAGAGTAACAGGTTAAACCACAGGCCAGCTGGAAGTTTACCAGAGGGGATCAGGGAGAAAAGACAGCTAAGAAGGGCTCCCCTGGCATCAGAAGAGACTCAAAGACTGGCCTCGAAATGACTTCTGCAAAGTGGCCCAAATAGTAAGAGACCAGACTGCAGAGCACATTGATTATAAATTGTCGAAAACGAGACAGCAATCATCCTGCAATGAGGGGAGCCAACAGCCGGGTGGGTGTGGCAGCAAGAGACAACAACTTAGAGCCGCCACAGAAAGTGACCGTCACAGAGCTCCGCTGGCTCCCAGGGCGCGGTGCCCTCACGGGAACGACAGCAGACTTTACACGTGGGGGTCAAGGCTTCCCTGGAGCAGTCCAGCCAATCAACAAACCAACACGCAAACAATGACGACAGGCCCTTGGAGGGGAGGGGAGCAGTAGCTAGAGTTACTACAATATAGTATTTAATGTTCAGTTTTCATCAAAAACTCCAAGCAATTATGCCAAGAAACAGGAAAGTACAATTCAAAGAGAAAAAAAAGCAGGCAACAGAATCTTCCTGGGAAGGGCCCAGATGTCAGAGTTAACAGACAAAGTCTTCCAAGCAGTCATCGTAAATCTGTTCAAAGGACTAAAGGAAACTACGCGTAAAGAAGGAAAGGAAGGTGTGGCGGCAGGAAACTACGCGTAAAGAAGTAAAGGAAGGTGTGGCGGCAGGAAACTACGCGTAAAGAAGGAAAGGAAGGTGTGGCGGCAGGAAACTACGCGTAAAGAAGGAAAGGAAGGTGTGGCGGCAGGAAACTACGCGTAAAGAAGTAAAGGAAGGTGTGGCGGCAGGAAACTACGCGTAAAGAAGTAAAGGAAGGTGTGGCGGCAGGAAACTATGCGTAAAGAAGGAAAGGAAGGTGTGGCGGCAGGAAACTACGCGTAAAGAAGGAAAGGAAGGTGTGGCGGCAGTGTGCCATCCAATAGAGATTATCAACAGAGGGGCAGGAATTATAAAAAAGAACCAGATGGAAACTCTGAAGTTGAGAAATATAATAACTAAAATGAAATATTCACTGTAAAGGCTCAACAGGAGATTTTCAACTGGCAGAAGAATCAGCAAATTTAAAGACAGACTGATAAAAATTATGCAACCTGAGAAACAGACAAAAAATCTTCCAAATTTGATGGGAAACATCGAATCGACACATCCAAGAAGCTCGATGAACTCCAAGTTGGACAAACACAAACTAACGGACATAATAAAAATGTTGAAAGACAAGGAGGGAAAGAAGGGAACCTAATTAGATTAATGGCCAGAAGGCAGTAGGACAGCACATGCAAAGAGCTGAAAGAAAAAGACCAGTCAACCAAGAATCCTACATCCAGCAAAACGACCTTTCAAAAAGTCAAGGTGAAATGAAGACATCCACAGACTAAAAAAGCAAAAACGACAGTTCATCACTAGCAAACCTGTCTTACGAGAAACCCTGAAGGAAGCTCTTCAGGCTGAAAGCTAGTGACTCCAGATGGTAATCTGGATCCAGTTTAAAAAAAAAAAAAGCAAAGAGTACCAGAAATTGTAATATAGTTATAAAAGACAGCATAAATACATTTTTTTCTCTTAAATTTCAAAGCAATTATATAGAACCATATATATGTATATATAAAACCATACGTGTGTGTGTGTGTGTGTGTGTGTATATATATATATATATGTTGTCAGCCTACAACATATAGAAATGGAATGTATCTGACAACAACAGCACAGGTGAAGAGAAGCGAAGCTGTACTACAGAAAGAAAATGACACCATAAGAAAATACATGTCCACACAGAAACTTGTTCATAAATGTTATCTACAGCATCATTCATAATAGCCAAAAAGTAGCAACAACCCATCACCTGATGGACGGATGGATGGACAAATGTGGTACATCTGTACGATGGAATATTATTCAGCAACAGAAAGGAATGAGGTCCTGACACCTGCTACAATGTGGATGAACCTTGAAAACATTACCCTAGTGAAAGAAGGTGGTCACACGGACCATTTATTACATGGTCCATTTATTAAAAGACCATTTAGACACTACATTTATTACATGGAATGCCCAGAGGAGGCAACTCTGTAGAGACAGGTAGATGAGTGATTGCCGGTGGCTGGGGTGGGTGTGTTACTGGGTTGGGGGAAGTGGGGGTGACCACTAAAGAGGTGATATGTCCCAAAATTGACAATGACGATGGCTAACCAACTCTGAATGAACTAAAAGGCTCAAAAAACAAGCGTGATGACAAAACAATATAACTACCCTTAAAGCAAACAAACAAGTAAACAAAATAAGAAAGAGCTCAGACTCACTGTTGGCACTGAGGTCAGCCGCGTAAGCAGCCCATGCAGGCAGTTCCTATGCACAGCCGCCCTGGCCCTTCCTATCTGAAGATGTGTCAGGCCTCCCAGGGAGGAGATCCTTAAATACCCATCTGAGCAATGAAACATCAGCACTTTAGTTAAAAATAACCCTAACATTCCTGTAATAAAAGCACGCCAGCTTAGTTGTCTCTTCTCCCCCCAGACTATAAGCTCCCTGTCTGTAGCGCCAGCACAGCGCCTAGCCTACCGTGGGCGCTCAGTACCCCTCTGCTGCATGGGTGGACGGATGGATGTGTTTCTGGCCTGGGGCTCTCACTGAGGTAGAGGAGCCCCACGGGACCCTGCTTTGGGCGTGCAGAGCGAGAAAGTCGGGCGTATGGAGGCCAGTGCTCTGATGGGCACTGCGTGCACTCACTGGAAGGCAGGCTCCAGCTGGGCAGCCAGGAAAGGCTCAGGTTACAAGAGCCAAAAACTTATACCTTAGGAGGTCAGATACCCAAGAGGCGGTGCTGTAAAAAGACAAAAGGAAACAGGTGGAGCTTCCTCCCCAACCAATCCCTACTCAAGTGGAAGGCTCATTCACTCCATAAAAGTTTTCAGCGTCCGCCAAATGCCAGGCAATGTTGAGACCCAAGGCACACAGTGATGAGTGAAACAGACTCTGCTCTGCCCAAGCGCAGCGCACGGCAAGGAGAGAGATGGACGCAGCCACACGATTCAGGCTGTGACTACAAACCACGCGAAGGATGACGGCAGAATACACGAGCACTGTGAGACGACCGGAAGGAAGGTGGTTTGGATTTTTGGCTGAGACCAAGGACGAGCGTACGAGCAGGCTGAGGGGCTGAGGAGCACGGGGTCGGGCGCGTGAGGAAGTTATCACTTGGAGGACCTGCGGGAGAGGTCAGGATTCAGCGAGTAGTGAAGGATGTGGCTCAAGACAAAGCCGTGAGGGAGGCGAGAAGTCTCACGCGGGAGTTTTACTGTATCCGAGGTTCAGCTACTGAAAGGTGGCACGTGTGGGCGCTGGGAGCCGGGCGGTTGGGCTCACGCGAGGAGCAGGGAGAGGGCAGACCGAGGTGGACGCCCACGTTTCCAACTTGAAGAGCCGCGTGAATGGCGCCATCTGTTGACGGGGAAACAGGGAGGGCAGATTGCAGGTGAAGTCACGTTTGCTCTGCCTGTGGAAGATCCAGGCGGAGGCATCAGCAGGCAGTGGAGTAGACAGTCTGGAGGTTGGAAAAGGGGAGACAGCTGGAGGGATAAATCTGACACGTGTGAGCCTATTCATGGCATTTAAAACCATGGGAGTGGATGAGATCATCTCAGGAGTGAACGCAGAATGAAACAAAGGCAGTCCAGAAAAAAGGCCAGGGCAAGGAGGCTAAGCCAGCAAAGAAGACCGGACAGCAGAGGGAGAGGTAGAGGGAGACCAGAAACGTGGAGGTCCCAGGACTAGGGGTCAGCACTGCCGAGCGGTGCTGAAGGGTCACCCGAGAGAAGCCAGAGCGTCCAGTGTGGAAACAGCCGGTGAGCTGGCTGCCTGCGTGTGACGACGTGAGGGGGCGGAGGCTGTGCACAGGTCTGTGCTGGTCGAGGGCACCAGCGTGTCTGGGTTGGAGAGCTGCGCTGTGTCTGAGTGCTGAACGTGGGCCCTCAGTCCTACTCAGTCCTGCTCCTGTGGTTCTCGCTGACGTTGCCATTCAACATATAGTCTCAGATAACGGATACTGCTTCTTAACTTAAAATTTTTATGTTTCTCTCAATTCATACATGCACTTCAGATGTCTCTAAGCCACTGGCACTTTTTACTAACAGTTCCAGATATCGAGGCAGTGACGTTCATAGCACACAATTCCCAAAAAGAATATTTGTATTTTAAGAATCGGCAAGAAACGTACACTCCAAATCCTGACTGGCCCTTGTCCCATTATTTTTCATTCTCACATTGTTCAGGGTTTTTTTTTCAAACTTACACAGCTTCCAAAAATGGTTAAATGGTTTTTAAAATTAAAATCAAACTACAGAAAGCAAAGAAATAAAGTACAGTTTTAGAGTGTTAAACATTCCCAAATTCTCACCAGGTTTCCTTTCAAATGCAGAGCTGATTAAGATCATAGCGGTGTTTACTTCCTCCACAGAAGAGGCTCCGTGACCCCCAGCTTCAGACATGCCATGATCACCACAAAGAACCAGCAGATTGGGTAACAGAGTCTCTCTCTCCTATAAGGTAAAGGAAATACATTTCAGCTGAACCCAGCCTGGGGAGAAGATCATGTGTTCTCAGATTTCACCTTTACTTTGTAAATAGTAGCTCTTCCTCAATTTTTCTTTTCTTTTCTTTTTAACCTATGAGCTTATAGTCAGATCGAAGGGTCAACGTCGAGTAATGTCATAAATAAAACAAACGGAATCACATGGAGGTCACGGAGCACAGGAGGGTTGTGTTAGGCCTCTCAGGGCAGAGAATCAGGGTTTGGTTTCTGTCTTTGCCGTTTCCAAGCTATGGGCGCCTGGGCACATTGCTCTTCATGCCCTAGTCTCCTTATCTGTCAAACAGAGCTGCCCCTGGCCCCTGGGGCTCTGGCCAGTGGCTTTTGCTGCCCCTGCATGTACCTGACAGGCTCTGACTTGCCCTTGCTGCTTTTGCACCTGGAATACACCTTCACAGATGGCGCGGCGGCACCCCTGCCCTTCAAGTCTCGGCTCACGTCTCCCACGTCCTTGAGGACGACTGCTCTGACCACGCAGTTTAAAATTACAGCCTTTCTCTCAGATGTTGTGCCCTCCTCCTGCCCTACGTTCTGCTATGGCACCGATCACTGTCTAGAATACCTATGTACTCATTGATTATGCTTCCTGTTCTTCCCTCCTGGCTAGAGATTAAGCTCCACAAATGCCCAGACAGGAACAGTGACAGAGAAGGCCTCCAGGAAACATGAGCTGGATGAACAGGTAGAGATATTAAGAGCCGCTATTCTGCAGGGCTGCTGGGTACGGTGCCCGGCACACGGCACGTGCTCTGTAGGTGAAGGCTGCTTGAGTGATGGTAGGTATGAAGCTCACACAAGGTCACCCCAGTTCACTTTAGAAGCTACATTTCTTCTAGGAAACACTGGCACCTTGACATTTTGGCCCACCTCTGAGAGCAGCGAGGTGTGGATCTTCATCAGGACGCTGTCCATCTCACTGAGCTTGCGGCCGATCAGCGGGCTGCTGGGCCCAGAAGTGTGGCCGATGTGGTCCAGCCCAAGGTAGTGGAGGATTAACACATCCCAATCACGCCTTTTTAATACTTTATCCAAATGTCTTGTAACATTATCATCCACCTTTAAAGGGAAAAAGAGTACATATGAATAGCCTCCCTGCTTTCCCTGGTGCTCACTCTGCGAGGAAAAGTGATATGGTCATTTTAAAATCTATGGGCTTATTTTAGGTACTAGGACTCATGGGAGTTTGAAAAGACCAAAACCAAAACACCAAACAAAGCAGCCCCCAAAATAAAAACTGTCTTAAAAAATGTTTGCATTAGATTAAGCTTTCACTAATATTGTTTTTATGTCTCTAAGTTATGGATAGAACATATTATAACTTAAACAAACAAAGGCTGTTCTCACAAAACAATTCTTCAGGATCACCACTGGAGCTTAAACTAAAGCTGACCAGATAACCAAGTTAAATGGGTGCCAGGCTGTTACGAGGCAAGTGAGGGCTAAGGGCAGTTAGCTAAGGCAGGACAGTGCCCAGAGTTCAAGAAACCAGCGGGGTGAAGCTGGGGACGTGTGCCTGTGTCCTAGGAGAAGGCTGTCTGGGGAGGAAAGAGGCACATACTCAGCGGTTCCCAGCCACACAGCCCCTGACAGAGCCACTAGCCAGCTCAGCCCTGACCCCTCCCTCCCCCTGGAGAATCTACTACGAAGACAAGTGCTTCTGAGCTGTCACACACAGGGTGGTCAGTGACTGCTGTGTCTATACGGTCAGCTTTGGCAAAGGGTGTCGGTGTAACAGGACGGCAGGCGCTCCCTCGGGCCAAGCGAAGGGGTCCATCCAACTCCAGCTCAGACGGTGCCTTTGCCCTGCGGGCCTCCCTCTGCCCCAGGGCCAACACGGGGCGGGGTGTGGGGGGGTCTAATCTCCTTGTCGGACGCTGCACACGCAGCACAGGGCCGATGCTCTCCGCAGCAGGTAGGCTCGCCCAGCTCATGTCTGCCCTCATGCTGCCGCCCTCGCAGGAGAACAGCAGCAAGGCAGGATCCCAGGCAGACCGTGGGGACCTCAGGCTCTGACTCACAGACTCTGCCACCCCATTCTGTCCACTTGCTAAGGCCCCACTCACCTGTCAAAACTCCGGCTGAGGGGCTCCTCCTGGGAAGCCCTTCCCGACCCCCGGTACCCATCAGTGGGTGCTCACCCGGTCTGGGCTTTGGGCTCAGAGAACTATGCTCACACTTGCATTAGGGTTTATGGTCCTGGCTTGTAGCTGATTATGGGAGGAACAATTTTTTCAATCTCTCCATACTACTCTCAGTATATTGATAAAAGCCACATACAAAAAAACGTTGCCTCTCACTGTTAGAGGGTACCAGGCTCTGTCTCATAGGATACATTTTTCTTAAAAACTGACCTCTGTATAATCTGACACAAAAAAAGACGTTGTTCCATCATATTCCACAAAATGCTTTGGGAATAACTTCACCCATGTTTCATCTCCGTAAAAGATGATTCTTTTCCCCGCTGCTTTTGCTCGTGTGATCACGTTGTCTTCCAGCAGTATGGGAGAATTGAGGTTCCTGACGACATCGATGAAGCCGGGGAGGCTCCCTGTCATCAACGCCTGCAGAAGGAAGCATTCAGGGGTCAGACCACAGAATCCAAGCACAGCGTGGGAACAGGCACAGAAGGTGATTCCAACGAATGCAAGAGGCAAGCATAGAGCTAAAGCAACACCAGTGCTGAAGGCTGGGCCAGTATTAGGACAAAGGGGGAAAAGCTACACAGATTCTTGGCAAAACCAGCAAACTCAGTAAGTGAAGAACTGACCATATTTCAGCCGATGAGAGGACAAAGGAGGAGGCCGTGGGGTAGCTAGAGGGCTGTGGTCAAAAAAGCAGTGACGGATGATAAGAAATGAAACAAATGGCAAAGGGTGGTATGCACTCTGTATACCCAAACCCACCGTCAGGTCCTCATCTAAGCTTCAGATCTGCTTCATGTGACAAGCAAACTCCGCACACTGATCCTGAAACCCAGCAATTCTACTGTCCCCCCACCCGCCGAGAGAAAGAGCAGCCTCCCACACACCCAGGGAGGAAAGCGGTCCCTAAACAGGAACTCTGAGGAATCCTCGCAGTAAACTCGCCCAGGGATGCTGGTGGGGCCACCTCCCCGCCCCACTCAGCACCGTAATTTCTTGGAGGAGCAGGTGGGTGCGACATGTCTTCACACCTTTCTGCTATAAAGTCAACCACCTCCCTCATTTTACCAGAATCTAAATGGGTCGTGGGTCTCCATGATCTGGAGTTTGCTGACAACCTACAACACTGGCGTCCAGGGACCTGTGCAATGAAAATAAAGAGGAATCTGGACAGTGCTAACAAGTGTAATCATTTTGCCAAGACTTCTTTAACAGCAAAGTAACGCAAAATGAGTTAATCTTGGACTTTGAGAATGAGGAGCTTGGCAAACCCTCTCCCTGAAGAGCAACAATAAAACTGGATAAAACTGTCAAAAACAACCCCTTCAAGACTTTGAACTCAACGAAGATATACACAAATTGAAATGTTCTTATCCAAAACACGTCCGCATTTCGGTAAGAACTGAGAGCACCTGTGGGGTTTTAACCTGGGCTGCTCCCCTCCCGCACACCCAGTTCTGTGACGCGGCAGCCATGAGGACCCGGAGGGGCCTGCCCAATCCGGCACTCCACGGAGAAGCCCCATGCCAGGGACAAGGCGAAAACAGGGAAGGCTGACGTCACAGCTACCTGAGGCTTCAATGCTGGTTGTAATAAGACACAGCAAAAAGTCTGCAAAGGGGGTCTGGGGAATGGGACAGATGCGGTAGGCTTCTGTGAGCTCCCACATGGTCCTGGAATCTGGAAGGCTGTGTGCACACACAGGGTGAGTGTACACTCAGGGGAGAACAGAGAGGGCCTAGCTGCCTGGTCCTTCCAGCTGAACACAGGCCCTGCTCAAACAAAGTGAGAGTCAGGGAAGACTCATAAACTGCCTGAAGAGTGGCTGATGGCTGGAGCCACACACAGAGACCCCCTGTAGAGAGTGGAGGCCACACCACAATGTGTTTAGGCACAACCTGTGACCAGTCGTTGGCTCACCACTCAGCCATCCCGACCTGGCTGCCCCTCAGGAAGAGTGGCTTAAAAAAAAACCCAGGAATTAAAAAAAACACAACAAGCAGAGACATCAGTGAGTGTACATTTCAGGACTTCAGGAGAGACAGACTCTCTAGAAGTAGCCTCAGCAAGTCAGCAAAACAGCGACAGCCACCAGCACTCCCGGGTGGGGATCGGGGCCCAGAGCCGAGGTGGGAGTCGCATGCGTGTATATACTCGGTCAATCTCATCAAACTGTACTATACTGTATTGTACGAAAATTCTACCTCAAGGAAGTTATTTTTTAAAATGTGAGCCTTTCACCCCAAAATTCTGCTTCCTAGAGGTAACCAGTTACTTTGGGTGAGCATCCTTTCATCCGTATATGTACAATCAGAAATATATAAAGTACGTATTTTTTTTTTTTTTACCAAAATGGTAACAAACTATATAGATAGTTCTGCAACTTGCTTTTTTCACTTAATAACATATCATGAACCCCTTTCCACAGAAAACATACAGGTATTTCACCTTCTTTTTTAAAAACAGCTACAAAGTACTCCAGTGTTTGGATATACAATGTATATATCCAACACGAATTTAATGACAATTGTTTTATTTTCATTTTTGAAAGCAGAAAAGAGAATTTATTTTATGGATACTGAGTACCCACGAGCAGAGAGGAGAGATTTAACTTTTGGAAAGCTAACAGGAACTAAGGCTAGCGGCTCTCTCAGTCACTCAAAGGACACAGTCTCGCATGTGTCCTTTTTATTTCTCTGTATGTCTGTTTTCTTTTTGTCACTCTTCCCCCTTTTTTTTTTTTACATCTTTATTGGAGTATAATTGCTTTACAATGTTGTGTTAGTTTCTGATGTATAACAAAGTGAATCAGCTCTATGCATATGTGTATCCCCATATCCCCTCCCTCTTGCGTCTCCCTCCCACCCTCTTTAATCCCACCCGCGTAGATGGTTGCAAAGCACCTTGCAAAGCACCGAGCTGATCTCCCTGTGCTATGCAGCTGCTTCCCACTAGCTATCTGTTTTACATTTCGTAGTGTACATATGTGAATGCTACTGTCCACTTCATCCCAGCTTACCCTTCCCCCTCCCCACGTCCTCAAGTCCATTCTCTATGTTTGTGTCTTTATTCCTGTCCTACCCCTAGGTTCATCAGAACCATTTTTTTTTTTTTTTTAGTTTTTAGATTTTTTAGATGTGCTACCATATGGTATTTGTTTTTCTCTTTCTGACTTACTTCACTCTGTATGACAGACTCTAGATCCATCCACCTCATAACAAATAGCTCAATTTCGTTTCTTTTTATGGCTGAGTAATATTCCATTGTATATCTGTGCCACATCTTCTTTATCCATTCCTCTGTCGATGGACACTTAGGTTGCTTCCATGTCCTGGCTATTGTAAATAGTGCTGCAATGAACATTGTGGTACATGACTCTTTTTGAATTATGGTTTTCTCAGGGTATATGCCCAGTAGTGGGATTGCTAGGTCACATGGTAGTTCCACTTTTAGTTTTTTAAGGAACCTCCATACTGTTCTCCATAGTGGCTGTATCAATGTACATTCCCACCAACAGTGCAGGAGGGTTCCCTCTTCTCCACACCCTCTCCAGCATTTATTGTTGTAGATTTTTTTGTTGATGGCCATTCTGACCAGTGCGAGGTGATAGCTCATTGTAGTTCTGACTTGCATTTCTCTAATGATTAGTGATGTTGGGCATCTTTTCATGTGTTTTTTGGCAATCTGTGTGTCTTCTTTGGAGAAATGTCTATTTAGGTCTTCTGCCCATTTTTTGGATTGGGTTGTTTGTTTTTTTGATATTGAGCTGCATGAGCTGCTTGTAAATTTTGGAGATGAATCCTTTGTCAGTTGCTTTGTTTGTAAGTATTTTCTCCCATTCTGAGGGTTGTCTTTTGGTCTTGTTTATGGTTTCCTTTGCAGTGCAAAAGCTTTTAAGTTTCATTAGGTCTCATTTGTTTATTTTTGTTTTTATTTCCATTTCTCTAGGAGGTGGGTCAAAAAGGATCTTGCTGTGATTTATGTCATTGAGTGTTCTGCCTAAGTTTTCCTCTAAGAGTTTTATAGTGTCTGGCCTTACATTTAGGTCTTTAATCCATTTTGAGTTTGTTTTTGTGTATGGTGTTAGAAAATGTTCTAACTTTATTCTTTTACATGTAGCTGTCCATTTTTCCCAGCACCACTTATTGAAGAGGCTTTCTTTTCTCCTTCGTATACTCTTGCCTCCTTTATCAAAGATAAGGTGACCTCATGTGTGTGGGTTTACCTCTGGACTTTCTATCCTGTTCCATTAATCTACATTTCTGTTTTTGTGCCAGTACCATACTGTCTTGATTACTGTAGCTTTGTAGTATAGTAGTCCGGAAGCCTGATTCCTCCAGCTCTGTTTTTCTTTCTCAAGATTGCTGTGGCTATTCGGAGTCTTTTGTGATTCCATACAAATTGTCCAATTTTTTGTTCTAGTTCTGTGAAAAATGTAATGGCAATTGCTTTTAAAAAGCCTCCAGTGGAAGTGCCATTTGAGCTGAGGTGTGAAGGTGGAGTGTTGTCTAGGTGAGGTGAGGTGAGGCTTTTCAGGGCAAAACACAGCAAACTGCAAAAACCCCAAGGTGAAAGGGGGCAGCACACATGGGGAATGGAGCTAGGTGTGATCTGCGTGGATAAAACACACAGGAAGAGGGAAATCGGCTCAGATGAGGGTGAAGAGGTAAACGGGGGAAGACCATGCACCCTGAGGCCTGGGTTAGGAGGCAGAGTGTAAGCCACTGGAGGACTGTTGGGACTAGAGCAGAGCAACGTGATCTGTTTGGACAGGTTCTGGGTGAGAAGTGCTGGGATAGTTTTACAGTCCAGGCTCACACCATAGCAGACTGGCCTACAGTGGGGGTAGTGGAGCTGCTGGCGGAGTCCAGTTAGTCACATAAACGGTATACAGAGATCTGTTCGCCTCATTTCTTGTGAGGAGTGTTTTCATCAGCCTTTCAATTTTTACAGTGTGATAAGACTCTTTAGTTGCCTTTAATCTGATTACTAGTACAGTTAAGAATCTTTTCCTATGCTTACTGGCATATTTCCATTGCTTTCTATGTGGATTTCTTTATATCCTTTGTCCAGTTGCTCCTGGATTGTTGCCCTTGATTGGATCCTCTTTACATATCATGGGGTTCACATCTTGTTTGCTGTGTTAACTGTAAATAATTTGTCCATTTATTGTCTGTCAGTTGACTTTGTTTATAATGTCTTCCACCACTTGGGGTTGAATCTATCCACCCTTTCCTCTGGGCTTTTATAAGGCACTTCCCTCCTCTTCACACTAGTTTGGGTTCACACGGACATTTTTAAGAAGGGCAGGGACTACCTGGTATCCCCTTCACCCCAGGAAACATGCAGGCAGCAAAAAAGTTGCAGCTGAGAGCCCAGGAATTTTGAGTGCTTGTCTGTCATCTCCTTGGAGGTTTCCCTGGGGTTGCTGTGGTCTTGGGAACAGCAGTTTCCTGACTTCTGAGAATTAAGGAGGGCTCTGCAGAGACTATTAAAAGAGAATTTGATCTGGTCACCTTATTCTGTATAACACAGTGTTGCTGTATAACACAGTGTGACCGATCGAGGCTCTGGAACTAGGCAAACATAAGGTTATGCTCGGTTTCTGATGCCAGCTGTGAGATTTCACACTTCAAGCCTGTTTCCTCATCTGGGAAATGGAGAAGAGAGTGGCACCAACATCATGGAGCTTCCATGGGGCCGTGGTAAGAGTGTACAAGACAGTGTCTGCACCACAGCCAGTGGTAACTGCCGCTGTTACAACTATAAATTCCCAGGAAAAGGAAAGGCATTCAAAAATCAGTTACAACGTTTTAGAAGGAAGCTACTGCAGCATCTTAACATGTGAACATGCTACTAGAGACATTAGTCTTGAAATTTTAAAACTGGTGTCTCGTGGCAATTGTATCAGCACCTCCAGATGAACTAAGTCCCTTCCTAGGTGGAGGCAGGGCAGGGGACACACTCCTTAGCCAACACTACCTGATCCTATCAAATTCCAGAGCAAGGTAACCCTAACTCCAGGATGGACTTCCTGTATACTAGCTCCTCCCTGATAGACAATGAGGAGCAAGAAACTGCAAAGGACCCAAAACAAAACACTGGTTTGGTAAAATGAAACCAAAGGGAGGACCACACCGGCCAATGTGCAAGACTGAACAGAACCTGGAGCCACCACGCTCACTTACATTTTTTCTTACAAATCTGCCCAGATTCCTAACAACTCTTTTCTTATAAGAACAAAGGAGGAATGGGCTCCTCCCACACTTCTGACAGGACAGGTAAAGAAAGCAGTGATCCTGGTGGTCAGGAGCCTGGATGCCTTGCTTCCAGCTTCCACAGGACTTGTTTCAGCAGAACGACTGCACCCCAAAAGGCTGTTCCCAAGCATCCTGACTACAGGTGGCCTCCCCGACTCCCCATCACTCTCTATCACATTCTCCTCCTCAATTTCTTCTGTAGCATTTATCACCTCCTGAAACAATTTTGATTATTTATTTGTATACTTACATATTTTCTGTCCCCTCAATTAGAAAGTAAGCTTCATGAGGACAGGACAGTTGCTGTCTTGTTTTTTCACTGAATCCCTCTTATCTAGAACAGCACACAGTACATATAGATCCTCAATAAATATTGAATGAAGGCCAAACCACATCCAAAAGAGGCAGAGAGAATGGGAAACTCAAGAAAAAAAAATCAGCTGAACCCCTTCAATCCCAGACTGCTTTACTCACCCAGTAAACATTTGTTGAGTAACTACTAATGCTGCCCCCAAGCTTTAAATCAAGAAGTGACACCTTCTCACCAACTAATAAGGTGTCACACCATCATCCACAGATGTAAGGTTCAGCCAGAGACTTCTACTCCATACCGGCCTGCAGTATATTCACAAACTTTTAAGGTCCTCTGTCCTTTTCTGATCCCACTTCTTTACTCAACCTTGGGGTCTAAGCTTGAATGCAATTTCCTCAGACAGGCTTTTCTGAACCACCCCAATCTAAATTGAGCCCCCAACCAGCACTGAACATCACGCTCTGTTCTTTTTCATTATGCATTAATCACACTTTGTAACTGCACATTTACTTGTATGTTCATTTGTTTAATGGCTACGTCTCTCATTAGAGACTGAAAGTTCCATGAAGGCAGAGATGTTATTTTAAAAAAAAACTTGTTTTTGAGCAAATCAATAAAGCTTTACTCTTTTCTTTCCCCACAGTTCTTAAGTAAAGCAGTAAAGCATATGTACTTCAAAGGCACTCCCACTAGGCTGAATACCTGAAGGCGGTTTATAGAGTAAAAACAGGTATATGTGAGGCCAGATCATGTTGGTTTGGTCACTGTGTATACTAAAATTTTGTACAAGTTATTTAACTTATCTGAATTTGCTTCCTCATCCATAAAGTCAAATGATTGAACTAGATAACCCTAGAGGCTCCCCCCAGAATTCTAACTGACCCACTGATGATTAAAGAAGATAGCAGGTTAGCAAGGAGCATGGTATCTCTTGGATTAGATTGGCCTAGATGATCTGGCTCTAAATGTTATGCTTCCCATGAAGCATGAGCTTTTGGCTACCTTTACAGAGGGCATAAATCATGGGTCTTAGTCCCATCCTATCAGGAAGGCTTTTTCAGCATTCTATTGCCCCAGCCAGGTTGACAGCACCAAACTAATTTCCACTTAGTTAAAATTGGGACTCCAAGTAACAGACTACAGAGAGCCCCTCTAAACCCCTGAAAGAGCCAAACCATGATCTATATATAATACGTTCAGTCAAACTGTTTACCTTGATTCGAGGCATAGTAACTGTAGGTGGCTTTGCTTCAGCCACAAAACTGTGAGATGATCCTTTTTCCACAAGATAAGTTGTGTAGGGCATAAATTTCACACCCTTTGACCCAAACACAAAGTCATCTCTCAAGGCGTCTATCAGCATAATAACAACTTTACTGAAGAGAGGTGGTGGGAGCTTGGTCCAGTTGGAAATGGCTCCTAAGAGTGTTTGAAAAAGAAAAAGAAAATTGAATTTCACCTTTATTTAGCATTCAAGCACCTTATAATCTAGTTTCTGCACATACTCTGTCACACCTACATATCCTGAGCCAAAGAAAAAGGCCTGTTCTTGGGAAACAACCCTGGGATCAGGGGGTGGGCAACAAGTAAGCTCAGCGAGCCCTAATATTATGTGGTGAATTACCCTTAGCATGATGGGGAGCACTGGCACAGAGGAGTCCCTTCGTGAGTATCCTGGAATGGGACATTAGGGAGATTGCCCTAAAACACAGTGTTGCAGGTAGGGGATGGGCGAGCATTTACAAACTGCCTTCCATGGTTAGTAGCTGGTATTGTGTGGATTTGATCCAAAACGTGAGTTCCTTTACCTAAGATATACTGTTGGGTAGGTGAGGGCTAGGGAGGGGCCTAGACAGGGAGGTCTTAACTACTGGAAAAAACGGGGTCTTGGAGGAATGCCATAGAAGAAAACACGAGAGGTCGGCAGCAATCTTATCTGTTGTGTCTTCCTGAGCAAAAAGGGTGCCTGGAACAGGGAGTGACCCAAACATCTGCTCAGGGAAGGGGGTTGGGGTGTCACTGGATGAGTAGAGCTGGGGAGACGCTTACTCTTTACGGGTATGGAGATCTTACTTTGCGGTGACCAGGGAGGAGGATCTTAGTAGGGCTGGTAGTGGTGCTTGCCACAAACTTGTAGGATACATAAAAGGAGGCTGGAACGGTAAGAAGGGGACCCTAGGGGATGGGGACCAGAATGGAAGAGACCACCCGGGAGCCGCGGGAAGAAGTCCAAGAGGCGAGGCTCATAAGAAGGGTCCTCCGGGAAGAGTGGGGCCCGGGGAGCAGAGACGCCCGGGGAGCGGTCCATACCAGCCGAGGGTTCGGGCGCTGGGGACTCTGTTTGGTGCTCCGTCCCGGAAAAGGAACAAACGGGAGCCGGGAAGAATCCTCGGAGGAAGAGCGCGACCCCGAGCACCTCGATCACTACGCAGCAGGCGGCGAAGGTCCCGGAGCCCAGCCGCATCGTGCCCACCAGCCGGGCCGGGATCCGGGTTCCCGGACTCCAAGTCACGTCTAGCCCAAAAGCACCGGCTTCCGCCTCCAGGGAGCCGCCTCCGAGCAAGCGCGAACTGGAGGTCAGGACAGGTGCCCGGCGCCCCCGCGTCTGCCGTCGCGCCGGAAATACGCGCCAGGGTCCGGGCGCTTCCGGGGCGGGGCGGTCCTGATCTCACGGGCGTCTCGTGTACTTCTGGGGCGTCTGCCGGCAAGGCACCGCTAGCCCCGTGTTAAGGTCTGAGCCCCTCCGGCTGTCTCGGGTTTATGGAGTCTATGCTGTGTGCCGTGCCTCCTGCCAGGAGCTGTCACGCATTTTGCCGCGTTTGCTCCTCAGCAGCCTGCTGAGTCAGGTGCCATCGCCCTGAGAGCCCTCGTGTGTCTTGGGCAGGTCTGTGCAGAGGACGCCGTCTCCGACCACGGCTTCGAGTTGGGCTGCCGTTACCTCGCTAAGTGACCTCCAGAAGGCAAGCAGACTTCCTGGGTCTGGGTGTCCCTGTGCGGGATTGGACCCCGGGACTTTCTTGGGGCCGCATCCAGACCCCTTTACTGCCTGGTGCCTCCATCTCCGGCTTCTGGGTGTGCTGGGGGCCAACAGCTCACAGCCACCCCCTTCTCTGAATAGTTAATTGTCCTTGGGGAACTGCTGCGCCCTGGAAGTTACCACTCCCCAAACGCCTGGAGCTCATGACTGACTGGGGTTGCAGTATAAAGGCCCAGCTCTTTTGCCTCCAAGAGAGTTGACTCGGGCTATTTGTGCTCCGAGCTCCTCTGGAATGAAGCTGAAGGTAGTCTTAAGCTAAGACCACATCCCTGCTGCTTTCTCCTGCTTTCTTCACATCCTCCTCCCCAGAGCCTTCTCTTGTTAAGGCTTATGCACCCGACCTCCCTTCTAAGGCTGTCCTTTAAGGAGACTAGGTCCAAGGCAGACTCCAAGGTGTGTCTCCGAGCCTTAAATGTGATGAGTCTATAACGAGTCAGTTTTCCCAAGCTCTGACGCTGACAGTTTAAGCTTCTACCACCTTCTCACCAGTACACAGTAACCATGCATGTTGATAATAACCATTTAATGACAGCTGAGGTTTATCTAGTTTATCACCTGCCGGGCACTAGATCAAGCCCTTTAAATGGATTATTTTATTTGGTTAACACAACAACCCTTTGAAGTAGGTAGTTTTATTATTTTTTATTGCAGACAAAGAAATGATGTCAGAATGTAAAGTAGCATATCCAAAGTAACACAGCTAAACAGCCACAGAGCCAAGATTCAGAGCTATCAGTCTGACTCTGAGCCTGAGCTTTGAATCTCCACACTTTGCTAACATCTCAGAAAAACAAAAAACATCTTCTCCCTTCCAGTGGTTCTTGTTATGGGCTCAATTGGGTGCTCCCCAAAATTCATATATTGAAGGCCTAACCCGCAGTAGGTCTTAACGTGATTTTATTTGGAGACAGTGCTTTTAAAGATATAATTAAGTCAAAATGAGGTCATTTGGGTGGGCTCTAATCCGATGTGACTGGTGTCCTTAGAAAAGAGATTGGGACACACAGGCACGGAGGGAAGACCATGTGCACACATGGTGAGAAGGTGGCCATCTAGGAGCCAAGGAGAAAGGCCTGAGGAGAAACAAACACTGCCAACACCTTGATCTTGGACTTCTGGCCTTTGGAACTGTCAGAAAGTAAATTTCTGTTGCTTAAGCCACCCAATCTGTGGTACTTTATTATGGCAGCCCTAGCAAATAAATACAGTCTGTATTAGATTTATATCTCTTCATAACAAATACCACAAACTTAGTAACTTAAAACTAAGTTTTATGATTTATGATCTCAGTGTCTGTGGGTGAGGAGCCTGGGCATAGCTTGGTGGGTCCTCTGCAAGGTTGCATTCGAGGTATTGGCTAGGGCTATGTTTGCATCTGGAGTCTCGACTGGGGAAGGATCCAGTTCCGCTCTCACTCAGTTGTTGACAGAATTCATTTCCTTGCAGCAATAGGACTGAGGCCCTGGCTTCCTGCTAGCTGCTAGCCAGAGGCCACCCTTGACTCCTAGACACATAGGCCTCCCTAAATAGCCTTTGACGTTTCTGTGAATTAAAACTATGATGTTCTAGGTTTATGTATAAAATAGATAACTAGTGAGAACCGACTGTATAGCACAGAGAACTCTACTTGGTGTTCTGTGGTGACCTGGATGGGAAGGACGTCCAGGAGGGAGGGGATGTATGTGTACGTAAGGCTGATTCACTTTTCTGGACAGCAGAAACTAACACAACGTTGTAAAGCAACTATACTCCAGAAACAAACAAACAAACAAAACTCCTGGGTGACACAGAATCTGATCCCTGGGAATCCCTCTGGCAGTGCGTCATTATTCAGCTGGGCATGGCTGGGGGAGATGCAGACACTGGGTGGGGGTCAGACCTTACAGGGGCTGCTGAACATCTCTGTTCCTTTTCCTTTGCTGTCCAGGAGTGAGAATCCAGAATAATGAGAGGACAGCCAGCAGGGGAAGGAAGTGCCCGCGAGGCGAGTTGGTCTGTTTGTATTTTCCTTATTTTAGCATGTATTTTGTTATTGTGTGTTTTTGCTAGGAAATCACCAATTTCCTGTGGATTTCCAGTTTGATGCAATAGGTTTCTCTTGAGTTTTAATTTTTCCTCTTTCTCTAGTTTTCAACAGAATTGTCACAATTACGAACAGATATGGGTACCTTATTGATAACTAAACTCCATATTTTATTTGGGTTCCCTTCGTTCTCCCATTTTGTGTCCTAGGATCCCATCCAGGGTATCCCATGGCATTGAGTCATAGTGTCACTTTAGTATGTTTTCAGCTTTGACATTTTCTCACACTGTCCTTCCCTCTATGACCTCAGCAGTGTTGAGGTGGACTAGTCAGGTATTTCGTAGATTGTCCCGCATTGGCATTTACTTGGTGTTTTTCTTGTGATTAAAATGGGGTCATGGGTTTTGAGGAAGCAGATCACAGGGGTAAAGTGCTTTCTTGTGACTTTATATCGTGGGAACATACATCAGGGCAACTTATCACTGTTCATGTTAGCTTTGCCCTTCTGGCTCAGGTAGTGTTTGTCAGATTTTCCCCACTGTGAAGTTACTCTTTCCCTAAGTCTGTACCGTGTGTCTTCTTTAGGATGAAGCCACTGTGTGGCACCCACACTTCAGGAGAGGGGAGTGTTTTATTTACCGCTGCTGTGTACTAACATTTGAAATTGGGCAGTGTGACCCTCCAACTTTGAATTTCTTTTGAAAAATTGTTTTATCTCTTTGGGGTCTCTAGAAATTCCGTATTTTGGCGTTTCACATTTTGCTCCCCTTCACATGGATGTACCCCAGTTTGCTTATGCATTCATCTCCTGAAGACATCCTGATTCCATTTAGGTTTAGACATTATGGGTGGAGCTTCTGTGCACGATAGCATCCTTGTTTTTGTTTGGATAGAGTCTTACAAAGCAGTTGTGTAAATATTGAAGGTGTGATTGATGGATCTCAAGGTGTGAGACTTGTTTGGCTTTGGAAAATCCTGCCAAACTGTATCTCAAGGCCGTCTACGCGTTCCATCGGCGATGAAGGAGAGCTGTTGTTCCCCACCCTCCAGTGATCAGGGTCGTCCTTGTGGGAGGAGGTTAGTAGTTCTCATAGGTCCGTATCGCTGTCTTGTTTTACTTTGTGATTCCCTAATGGTATATGATGTCGATCGTGTTTTTATCCACTTATTATCTGTTTATCTTCTTTGGCCAGACATCTATTCAGATCTTTACCCATTTTTAATGCAGTTGTTTGTTTTATAGTTCTTTGTATAATTTGAGTACAAATTCTTTATCAGATATGTGTTTTGCAAATATTTTTCTCCCAGTTTATTGCTTGTTTTTCAGTTTTCTGGAAAAGGCATTTCACCAAGTAGAAATTTTTAATTTTATAAAGAACACGTTACTGGGATAAACCATAACGGAAAAGAATGTATATATGTGTATAATAACTGAGTCACTTTGCTGTACAGCAGAAATTAACACAACATTGTATGGTTTTTTTTTTTTTTTTTTGCGGTGCTCGGGCCTCTTACTGTTGTGGCCTCTCCCGTTGCGGAGCAACAGGCTTCGGACGCGCAGGCTCAGCGGCCATGGCTCACGGGTGCAGCCGCTCCGCGGCATGTGGGATCTTCCCGGACCGGGGCACGAACCCGTGTCCCCTGCATCGGCAGGTGGACTCTCAACCACTGCGCCACCAGGGAGGCCCTAACACAACATTGTAAATCAACTATACTTCAATAAAAAAAATTAATTTACAAAGAACATGTTATTAACTTTTTTCCTTTTGTGCATTGGCTTTTTGTGTTATGTGTTAAAAGTTAAACCTCATGATCTATGTGCCCAAACCCATGGTCATGTAGATTTTCTTCTATGTTTTCTTTTATAGTTTTATATTTTAAATTTGTCTGTGGACACTTTGGAATGACTTTTGGTGTAAGTTGCAAAGTCTGTGTCTACATTCATTTCATTGCATATGGTTTCTGATTGTTCTATGCCTATTTTTTAAGAAGTCATGGCATATTTGCTGCCATATGTTTGAATTTCCACACATTAGTGAATTCAGCAGGACGGCCAGCAGGGAACTCGGTCTCCTCTGAACTGGGAGTGGGTGCAGCCTGCATTTCCCACTTCGCCAGCACAGGGTGACAAGCCCACTCTTCTTACCAGTGCGCACCTGCCTTTTCTGCACACAGGGCTGGCCTTGTGCACAGCTGACAGGAGCCTGGCCTCCTCAGGAACCTCCAAGGATTTGGCTTCGGGACAATGCAGGGCTGCATCCACGTTGAGATGAGCTCGGTTTCCTCAGGACTGGCTGGGAGGTGCCTCCATGGGAGAAAAAGGTGAGGAAAAAGTGGGGAGAAGCTTGCTGTGCTGACTGCCTGGCTGACTGCCTGGGGTGGGTGTTTGTTTTCAGAGGACCCAGCAGAGGAGGGGCTTGATGTGGAGAATTGTGGGTTTTAGTGAGTTCTGTGTGTGGTGCCATGTCCCGTGTCCTCCTTTGGCTTGTGATGTTCCATTTTCCAGGCAGTTTATTGAGGGGACTGTCCTTTCCTTGGGGTGTGTCCTTGGCAGCTTTGGCATAAATTAACTGACCACATGTGTGTGGGCTTATTCTTGGGCTCTCTATTCTATTCTTATGGCCCCTTTGTCTCTTTTTGTGTCATTTCTACACTGTTTGGTTACTGTAGCTTCGTAATATGGTTTGAAGTCAGGGAGTGAATTTCCTCCAGCTGCTGTTCTCCTTTCTCAGGATCCCCTTGTCTGTTCGGGGTCCTTTGTGGTTCCATACAAATGTCAGGACTGTTTGTTCAGTTTCTGTGAAAAATGCCTTTGGCATTTCTGTAGGAATTGCATTGAATATGTATATTTGGGTAGAATGAACATTTTAGCACTACTAATTCTTTCTATCCATGAGCACAGGGTATCTTTCCATTTATTTACGTCTTCAGTTTCTTCATCAATGTCATAACATTTTCAGTGTGCAGGTCTTTCACATCTTTGGGTAAGTTTATCCCTAGGTATTTTGTTCTTCTGATGTTACGGTAAATGGGGTTGTTTTCTTAATTTCTCTAATAGATTTTTGGTGGGTTGATGTGGAAAACTGGAATTAGAAATCCCACTGTTTCTACCACATCCAGGTCATCCAGAACACCCAAGACGGGACTTCCCTGGTGGTGCGGTGGTTAAGAATCCACCTGCCAATGCACGGGACTTGGGTTCGATCCCTGGTCCAGGAAGATCCCACATGCTGCGGGGCAGCTAAGCCTGTGAGCCACAACTGCTGAGCCCGTGTGCGGCAACTACTGAAGCCCGTGCACCTAGAGCCCGTGCTCCTCAACAAGAGAAGCCACCGCAATGAGAAGCCCGCGCACGGCAACGAAGAGTAGGCAACGAAGAGTAGCCCCCGCTTTCCGCAACTAGAGAAAGCCTGCGTGCAGCAACGAAGACCCAACGCAACCATAAATAAATAAATTTAAAAAAATAACTAGACTGTCTTTTCTAATCTGCATGTGTTCAATGTACAATTCTTGTACACCTTTTTCCTCACCTCTATTGGAAGCTGATTCAGAACACATACAACCTCCTGGAGAAACTTGCCCCGACCCTGCTATGTACTGCCACCTAGCTGGCCTGGTACTGAGTCACCAAAAACTTTTGTTCTTTACTTGATTCTTAATTCCTTTAGAATTCATTACTTTACTGTTATAAATGTTTATTGTCCTTGTAATAAATTTTTAATAAATCATTTTTATTTTAAAAATAAAATATTGTACTTTACTCCATAGATGAGTGATGAATGGATCACACTTGACGTATGATTGTAATCTTTTTATAATTATTAAAGTAATACACACGTTATAAAAAAATTGAAATATTACCTAAAGAAAAGAGGTTTGCCAATCCCACCCCCAGAGGTGACCATCTTGAATGGTTTGGTGCATGTCTCTCAGGGTCTATCTGTCTCTCTCTGTCTCTGTCTCTCACACACAAGCAGATTTGTTTACATTTATGTTGATTTCACATCTGTGTGGTCTTACAGATGGGGTCCTGGATGCAGATGGTTGGTCCTCGTGCTTCCCACCTACGAGGACCCTGAAGTCTCCCCTGTAATCAGGGGAGTGGGGGCATCTGAGGGCATTTCCCTCAAAGTATGCCTTAGTGACATTGATTATTTTGAATTAATGTTACTTAAGAAAAGCGCCATGCAAGAGAGACACTTTTTACCTCTTTTTTCTTTTTAGGAAGAAATAAATCTCTCCTGTGAAAGGTACCCCACCTGGGGGCTGAGACCTGAGGGCAGACGGCTGCAGGCGTGCTGGCCCCTGCAAATCAATTCATTTTGGGAACCTTCTGTCGAGATTACTGAGGTGCCAGTTAGCTTTGTGATGACCAAAGCCAACTCCTGTCTCTGCCTGTTTCTGAGAAAAGGCCTGAGTCTGAGCCATTATAGATTCTCTATTTCTTGGCATATGGACTGACCTGCACCCTCATCCTGACAGACCCCTTGTAGAAATACCTTCACTTTAAGAGTTCTTTCACCTCATCCAGAAAATAAACAAATTCCCCATCCCCATCCCCAACAAACAAGGAGACATATCCATCTGCTTTCCTACCTCAGTCACTTCAGAGAGTCACTCTCTTAGAAATACCTTAAGCTCAATGACATACCGCTGTCTCCCTTTCTCTGGCACCATGCCATCCCTGGGTGAGCCCCGTCTTATGTGGGCTCGACGGCACCATATAGATGAGCCAGAGACAGTACCCCAAAGTGGCCTGATGGTACCACCATACATTGAAAATGACCTACACACCAAATCGGCCTTAAACATGGTGGTTCAGAGACCAGAGATGTGCATGTGCCTCTGATGAAATCACTGCTCAGGAGACCCCAGCATCTATCATCCATCTTCTCCACGTTCTTCTGACCTTTGCTCTTCCTCTTTTCAGCTGATACCTTGCTAGATTGTTCATGGACAAATTAGATCCCATCTGGCAAAAGCAGAATCATCTTCCCAACACATGAGAAGAGAACAGGCACAGGCCCGCACCCGTCTTATCCCTCCTTGCCTGCCCAGCCCGTCATGTCAGAAACGTGTCCCTCCTCCTGTCAGAAGCCAGACGCCAGGTAAAGGACTTAGATGTAAAGGAAACCAGAATATTGTCTTGAGCTACTGACACTTCAAAAAACAAAGCAAAAACAACTCCCCCCCCACCCCCCACAATACAGCAGGTACAGAAGGGCGTTCTGAGCCTTCTCCTCTTCCTTCCTGGAAGCAGCAGATAACATGTCCCCCCCCCCCCCCCCCCCCCCCCCCCGCCACTGCACCCCCACCCCGCAGAGGAAGACGCCTTCCCTCTGCTGGAAGGAGAGTGACATTGCGATCGTCAAGGGCAGACAGTGGAGAGTGAGAGAATTCTGTAAAAACAGACCTTGTTCAACATAATTCTCAACCTCCTTAGCCTCCCCACATAGTGTAGGTTCTTTTCCACAATCGCCTCTCTGTGTTCAACCCAACAGAAAAGAATTTAGCTTTTGCCACTTCTCTGGGCCTTTCTTCATTTCCTTAGGAGGGCGCCCTGGGTCAGGTAAAACTTGTGGGAAATATAAATGTGTATGGTTCCCTCCTGTGAGTCTGTTTCATGCCCATTTAATTCTCAGGACCAGCCGTCAGCTCTAAGAGGGTGGAGGTCAGGTTCGGTCTCGGCCACATCTTCCCTGCCGGCATCTTTGAATTCTACCTCCTTCCTTGGCTTGACTCCTCAGCATGCTGACATGCTCTCAGCGACCATCTTCAGAAGCTCTGTGAACGTGGGCTGGGTCTTTCAAAATGAAACACATTCTTCCTCTACGATCCAGCCCTCAAACTCCTTGGTACTGATGGACCTAAACGAGTCGAATGCTTCCGTCTACACAGAAACTTGCTTCTGGACGTTTACGGCAGCTTTATTCATAACTGCCAGAACTTGGAAGCAACCAAGATGTCCTTCGGGAGGTGAATGGACAGATAGACGGGGCTCCATCCACGCAGCAGAATGTTCTTTGCACTGAAAAGAAAAATGAAAGAGAGAGGGAGCCACGGGGTGACAGGTGGGGCACCTTAACTGCATGTCACTCACTGAAAGAAGCCAATCTGGAAAGGTGCCATATCTTAGGGTACCAACTACCTATGACATTTGGGAAAAGGCAAACCACAGAAAGGGTGGGTTGCTAGGGGATTGTGGCGGGGTTAAGGGGTGGGGTATGATAAATAGCTCAAGCACAGAGGACTTTCAAGGCAGTGAAACTATTCATTGTGATACATTCACGGCGAGATACATTTGTCAAAACCCATAGAATGTACAACACCAGGAGTGAACCCTAGTGTAAACTCTGGACTCTGATGACCATGATGTGTCCATGTAGATTCAGCGATAGTGACCAACACACAGAATGTTGATAGGATGGTTGGGGAGAGGGAAACTCTGAGCACCTGTGTGGGTGGCGGGGAGGGGGTGGATGGAGAGAGCAGTAACAGCAGAGCAGGGGCATGAGGCACCTCTCTGTACTCTGCCCAGTTTTGCTGTGAACTCAAAACTTCTTTAAAAAAATAATAAACCCCATTTAAACGAAGAAACAAATGAACATTCCAGTAGCATCACATGACTCCTCCTCTTCAAGTCCTCAGTTTGTCTGGACCACTTGGGAGTCAAACTTCAGGAGGCACTTGGCCTTTCAATCAGCATCCTTTCAAAGTTTCATCTGACGCCCGCTCTTTATCTCACCACACTCTTTTTTACACATTTTTAATTAAAATTTTTTTTTTGCTTGCAGCGTGCAGCTTGCCGGATCTTAGTTCCCTGACCAGGGATTGAACCTGCGCCCTCAGCAGTGAAAGCACAGAGTCCTAACCACTGGACCACCAGGGAAGTCCCTCTTTTTTAAAAAAAAATATTTACTTATATATTTGGTTGCATTGGGTCTTAGTTGCAGCAGGTGGGCTCCTTAGTTGCAGCACGTGGGCTCCTTAGTTGTAGCATGTGTGCTACTTAGTTGCAGCATGTGGCCTTCTTAGTTGTGGCATGCGAACTCTTAGTTGTGGCATGCATGTGGGTTCTAGTTCCCTGACCAGGGATCAAACCCCGGCCCCCTGCATTGGGAGCACAGAGTCTTATCCACTGCGCCACCAGGGAAGCTCCCCTCCTCTTTTTAAGATAGTATTTTTTCTTCTTTTTTAAAATTGGTGTATACTTGACAGGCAATATTATATATTAGTTTTCTGGAACACAACATAGTAACTTGATATTTTTATACTCTACAAAATGATCACCAAGATAAGTCTAGTTACAATTTGTCACCATACAATGTTATTACAGTATTATGGACTCTATTCCCTATGCTGTAAATCACACCCCAGGACATTTGTTTTATAACTGGAATCTGGAACTTCTCAATCTTTCTCAACTATTGCACTCATCCCTCCACTCTCTCCCATCTGGCAGCCACCAGCGTGTTCTTGGCATCTATGAGTCCATTTCTGTTTTGTTGTGTTTGTTCATTTGTTTTGTTTTGTAGATTCTACATATAAGTGATATCGTAAGGTAATTGTCTTTCTCTGTCTGCTACATCTCACTTAGCATAATGCCCTCTAGGTCCATTCATGTTGTCGTATGATTTCATTCTTTTTTATGGCTGAGTAATATTCCACTGTGTGTGTGTGTGTCCAGTTTTCATACATATATATGAAAACTTCTTTATCCAATTGTTTATCGATGGACACTTTGGTGGCTTCCACATCTTGACTATTGCCGATAAAGCTGCCATGAACATAAGGGTACATATATCTTTCTGAATTTGTGTTTTGGTTTCCTTCGGAAAGATACCCCCAAGTGTAATTCCTGCATCACATGGTAGGTCTATTTTTAATTACTTGAGGAACCTCCATACTGTTTTCCATAGTGGTTGTACCAATGAACATTCCCAACAAAAGTGCATGAGGGTTCCCCTTTCTCCACATCCTGAGCAATACTTGTTATTTGTTGTCTTTTAGATGGTAGCCATTCTTTGAGGTGTGAGCTGATAATCTCACTGTGGTTTGGATGTGCATTTCCCTGATGATGAGTGATGTTGACCATCTTTTCGTGTGTCTTTTGGTCAACTGTATATATTCTTTGGAAACATGTTTGGTCTTCTGCCAATTTTTTATTTGGGTTTTTGTTTTTTTGGAGGCTAACTTGTGTAAGTGAGTTCTTGGTCTATTTTGTGTATGAACCACTTACCAGATATATTGTTTGTAAATATTTCTCACATTCAGTAGGCTGCCTTTTTTGTTTTGTGGATGGTTTCCTTTGCCATTGAAAAACTTTTCAGTTTGATGGAGTCCCATTGCTTTATTTTGCCTTTGTTTCCCTTGCTTGAGGAGATAGGTCCAAAAAGTATTGCTAAGACTGATGTCAAAGAGTGTACTGCCTATGTTTTCTTCTAGGAGTTTTATGGCTTCATGTCTTTGTTCTAGTTCTCCTAAAAATTCCATTGGTATTTTTCTAGAAATGGCATTGAATCTCTAGATAGCCTTGGGGTGTGGAATCATTTTAACAATACGAATTCTTCTAATCCATGAGCATGGTATGTCTTTCCATTTGTTTGTGTCGTCTTCAGTTTCTTTCATCAATGTCTTCCAGTTTTCTGAGTATAGGTCTTTCACCTCCTTGGTTAGATGTATTCCTAGGTATTTTATCTTTGTTAATGTCATTGTCCATGGGGTTGTTTTCTTAATTTCTCATTCTGACATTTTGTTGTGAGTGTATAGAAATGCAGCCGATTTCTGTAGATTAATTTTGTATGCTGCAACTTAACTGTGTTTTCTGATGAGTTCTATTTGGTTTTGGGTGTCATCTTCAAGATTTTCTGTATAGAGTACCATGTCATCTACAAACAGTGACAGTTTTACTTTTTCTTCTGCTATGAGATTCCTTTTATTTTTATTTTTTAAAATCTCATTACTATGACTAGGACTTCTTAGACCATGTTAAATGAAAGTGGCTGGAATGGTCAGGGTTAGAGTTAGGTTTAAGCATAACTGGCCCTCATCGCCTTCCTCTCTCTCCATGTCTCTGACACCTCCATGAAGGACAGGACTAGTCCACAGTCACAAATGGCTCAGGGAGTTGAGTTGGACCATTGTTTTTCTGCCCCGTAGTCCTGGGCATAGTTTTGTGTATTGTCTGTGTATCTTCTTTGGCCAGGTGTCCATTCAGATCTTTCCCTATTTTAATTGGGTTGTTTGTGTTAGAGTTATTTGTATTTTGAGACAAAACCTTTATTAGATATGTGTTTGCAAATATTTTTCTCCTGGTTTGTGACTTGTCTTTTGATTTTCTGAGTAAGGTCATTCACAGAGTACAAATCTTTAATTAAGTCCATGTTATTGCTTGTTTTCATTTTTAGATTGCCTTTTTGTGTTGTGTGTTAAAACTCCAAAGCTCATGATTTACATGGGCAAACCCAAGCTCATGTCAATTTTCTTCTATAATTTTTTTTTCTTTTTTTTGCGGTACGCGGGCCTCTCACTGTTGTGGCCTCTCCCGCCGCGGAGCACAGGCTCCGGACGCGCAGGCCCAGTGGCCATGGCCCACGGGCCCAGCCGCTCCGCGGCATGCGGGATCCTCCCGGACCGGGGCACGAACCCGCGTCCCCCGCATCTGCAGGCGGACTCCCAACCTCTGCGCCACCAGGGAAGCCCTCTTCTATAATTTTGAATAGTTTTGTATTTAAAATTTGTTTGTGGGGACTCCCCTGGTGCTGCAGTGGTTAAGAGTCTGCCTGCCAATGCAGGGGACATGGTCTCGAGCCCTGGTCCGGGAAGATCCTACATCCCGCAGAGCAACTAAGCCTGCGCTGCGCAACTACTGAAGCCTGCACGCCTAGAGCCGGTGCTCCCCAGCAAGAGAAGCCACTGCAATGAGAAGCCCGTGCACCACAACGAAGAGTAGCCCCGCTCGATGCAACTAGAGAAAGCCCACATGCAGCAACGAAGACCCAACGCAGCCAAAAATAAATTATAAAATAAAATAAAATTTGCCTCTGAATAACTTTGAGTGAATTTGGTATAAGTTGTAAAGTTTGCATCTACATTCATTTCATTCCAAATGGTTTCCAATTAATTTTTCCTCAACTAATTTTAGAAAACTTTTGGGATAGAGACTCCACTTCAGTTTGAATTTCCAGTTTAATGGATTCAGCAGTTCTGTCAGTAGGGGGCGCTGTCTCCAGTGACCTGTGAGGGAGGCGCGGCCTGCACTTCCTGCATTGACCACATGGTGGCGCCAAGCTCCCCTCTCTGACCCACAGCGCATGCTCGTTCCCCGCGAACTTGATTGTGAGCGCAGCTGAGAGGAGTTTTTCCTCCTCAGGCGCGGGGGCGGGGGCTTCGGGTGGGACGCCCGGCTCAGCGTCTCTGCTGACAGGAGCTCGGTCTCCTTAGGACTCGCTGGGGTTTCGGCTTCAGGACAAAGTGGGGCTGCGTCCACGCTGACTAGGGAACAGGTTACCTGAGGACCCAGGTGATGCCTGAGGGAAAGGTGAGGAGACAGCGAGGAAAAGTGGGGAGAAGCTTCCTGTGGGCGACTGACGGCCGAGGGGGTCCGTCTTCATGTGACCGAGGAAGGGCTCGGTGTGCAAAGCTGGGCTTTTGGTCAGGTTTGTGTGCAGGGTAGCCAGCATGAGTTATGGGGTGTCCAGTTTTCCCAGCTCCATTTATTGTGGGGAGTGTCGTGCTCCGTGGTGTGTCCTTGGTCCCTTTGTCATGAATTAACTGACCCCGCCCGTGTGGGCTGAATTCTGGGCTCTCCGTCCTGTTCCTCTGGTCCCTGCGCCTGTTTTGAGCCAGTTCCGCGCTGTTTTGGGGACTGTAGCTTCGTGATGTAGTGTGAAGTCAGGGAGGGAGATGCCTCCAGCCCGTTCTCCTTTCTCAGGGTCGCCTTGGCTTTTCGGGGTCCTTTGTGGCTCCACACAGATATTAGGAGGATTTGCTCTATTTGGGGGGAAAATACCGTGGAATTTTGGGAGGGATTGCATTCGCTGTGTCCATTGCTTTGGGTAGAATGGGTATTTTAACAATATTAATTGTTCCATTCCCTGAGAGCAGGATGTCTTTCCATTTATTGGTGTGTTTTTCAATTTCTCCATCAATGTCTTAAACTTTTCAGTGTGCAGGTCTTTCACATCCTTGTTTAACTTTGTTCCCAGGTATTTTGTTCTTTTCGATGCAGTTGTAAATAGGGTTGCCTTCTTTCTCTTTCTGATGGTTCATTATTAGTGTTTAGAAATGCAACTGATTTCTGTGTATTGAGTTTGCAACTTTACTGAATTCATTTATTAGTTCTAATAGCTTTTATGTGGAATGAAGTGAAAAATTGGAATTCAAAAATCCCACTGTTTCTACGGTATCCAGGTCGTCCACAACACGGAGGACAGTGGCTCCTAATATAACCTTCCCCCAGTGCCTCTAAATGACACGTGGACTTTGGGTGAACTGGATCTGGGTAAAGCTTGGCTGCTCTATGGAAGCTTGATGTTTTCTCTGCTTTTCTGGTGTGCTATTGACATACATGATGTTTTGAAAAGTAATTTACTTTCCAGTAATTTTAAACATACAACTTTACATACATAAAACAAGTCTTGTACCTTGATTAAATATACTCCTAAATATTGATGTTGACATTATTTAAAACGGAATTGTTTTCATAAATTCTTTTTCAGATTATTTTTTGCTAGTGTATACATATAAGACAGATTTTCATGAATTGATATTTTGTTCTATAACTTTGCTTAATTAGTTGATTAGCTCAAATAATTTCTTTGCTGATTATAGGTAGTTTTATATATAAGATGATGTGACCTATGTTCTGTGAAGAGACACAGTTTTAATTTTTCCATTCACCCACGGATGCCTTTCATTTTTTCCTCAAGAGTCTGGGTAGAACTTCCAGTCACTACTGAGTAACGGTGATGGAGGCCAGCGTCCTGGCCTTGCTCCTGATTTCAGGAGTAAACCTTTCGGTCTTCAGCATTGAGCATGATGTTTGCTGTGGCTTTTTGTACCACTCTTTTCCATATTGAACAAATCTCCTTTTAGTCCTGCTTTCTTGAGTGTTTGTCATGAAATAACACTGGGTTTTCACTGTAGTTTTTTTGCTTTAATTGATATGATATTATTGTGCTTTAATACATTGCTTACTTTTAATATGTTGAGCAACCTGAAACCTCTGGTGTAGAGATACTTGCTCATGGCATTATCCATTTAAAGTTCTGTTGGTTTCATGTTGCTATTATTTTGTGATAGATTTTTACATTCATATTTATAAGTTATATTGGGGTAGTTTTTTTTCTTTATTTTTTATTTTATTTTGTTTTTGCGGTACGCAGGCCTCTCACTGTTGTGGCCTCTCCCGTTGTGGAGCACAGGCTCCGGACACGCAGGCTCAGTGGCCATGGCTCACGGGCCCAGCCGCTCTGCGGCATGTGGGATCTTCCCAGATCGGGGCACAAACCCGTGTCTCCTGCATCAGCAGGCGGACTCTCAACCACTGCGCCACCAGGGAAGCCCCTCAGTGTTCTTTTTACTCATGAGCACAGAGTATCTTTTCATTTATTTTTGTCTGTTCAGTTTCCTTTATCAGTGTCTTCCAGTTTTCAGTGTGCAGGTCCTTCATGTCCTTGGTTAAATTTACTCCTAGTTATCTTTTTGGATGCAATTGTAAGTGGGATTTTTTTTTTTTTTTTTTTTTTTGCGGTACGCGGGCCTCTCACTCTTGTGGCCTCTCCCGTTGCGGAGCACAGGCTCCGGACGCGTAGGTTCAGTGGCCATGGCTCAGTGGCCATCGCTCATGGGCCCAGTCACTCCACGGCATGCGGGATCTTCCCGGACCAGGACATGAACCCGTGTCCCCTGCATCGGAAGGCAGACTCTCAACCACTGTGCCACCAGGGAAGCCCGGGATTTTTTTTAAAAAATTCTTTTTCTGATGGTTCATTATCAGTGTATAGAATCACAAATGATTTTTGTGCATTGATTTTTCTTTTTTTTTGTATCCTGCAGCTTTACTGAATTCATTTTTTAGATGTAACAGTTATTTGGTGGTTGAATGTGGAAAACTAGAATTCAGAAATCTCTCTGTTTCATCTACATCCAGGTCATCCACAGCACCCAAGACATAGTGGCTCCCAATATAATCTTCCCATGGTGCCTCTTGTAGTATGTGGACTCCTACAAGGGTGATTAGCATCCCCACTGTGGGTGAACCGGATCTGGGTAGGGCTTGGCCTCTATAACAGAGTTTGATGTCTGTATTTCTGGCGTGGTATGACATGGTTGTTTTGATAAGTACTTTATTTTCTACTAAATTTCAAGTGTATAAAAAACTTTAAATAGCAGTATAAAGTATTCCACCTTCACAAAATACTCCAGTTTGTTTTACCCTGTGAGAGTGGGAGGACCACTCTCCCAGGGAACCAGCACATAACCCCATAATGAGGAATAATTAATGTTTCCACATTATAATCCTATCCACAGACCCGCTTCAACTTTCACCAGCTGCCCCAGCTTTGTGGAAATGTATTTTTCTATTCGAATCCAGTTTTCTCTTCTTGGAACCATCACTGGGGCTTTTCCTCACTTTAACAACCTTGCTGGGTTGAGAGTGTACAAGATGAGCATGATCTGGGTCTGTTTTCTGTGTGGCTTCTTTCACTTGGGATGTTTTCAGTGTTTATCCGCATTGTAGCATTGATCATTATTTCATTCATTTTTTCCATTGTGGTTAAAGACACATAACATTTACCATTTAAACCATTTTTTAAAAGCTTTTTAAAAAACTTATTTTATTTTCTATTTTTTGGCTGTCGGGTCTTTGCTGCTGCACGCAGGCTTTCTCTAGTTGCGGTGAGCGGGGGCTACTCTTCGTTGCTGTGTGCAGGCTTCTCATTGCGGTGGCTTCTCTCGTTACGGAGCACGGGCTCTAGGCGCACGGGTTTCAGTAGTTGTGGCACGAGGGCTCAATAGCTGTGGCTCACGAGCTTAGTTGCTCTGCGGCATGCAGGATCTTCCACGACCAGCGCTTGAACCCGTGTGTCCTGCAATTGGCAGGCGGATTCTTAACCACTGTGCAATGGGGAGAGCCCCATTTAAACCATTCGTAAGTATACAGTTCTATGGCCTTAAGTACATTCACATTGTTGTAAAAATATCCTCACCATCCATCTCCAGAACTTTATTTTCCACATGTGAAACCGTAGCCATTAAACACTAACTCCCCTCAACCCCTGACAACCTTACTCTACTTTGTCTTTGGATTTGACTTATCTGGATACCTCATACTAGTGGAATCATAGAACGTTTGTCCTTTTTGTGTCTGGCTGGTTTCACTTAGCATAATGACTTCAGGGTTCATCCACATTGTAGCATGTGTGAGAATTACCTTAGTTTTAAAGGTTGAATCATATTCCATTGCGTATATACTACACTGTACTTATCCATTCATCTGTTGAAGGATGTGTTGTGTTGCTTCCACCTTTTGGCTATTGCGAATAATGTTGCTGTGAATGTGGGGTACAGATATCTGTTCCAGTCCTTGCTTTCTAATATTCTGGGTGTACACCCTGGAGTGGAATCAAGGGATCATACATTTTCCATGTTTCTGAGGAGCCACCATACCGTTTTCCACAGCAGCTGTATAATTTTACTTTATTCCTTTACATGACAGAATAATGCAGCTTATGGATCTACCTTACTTTGCTTATCCGTTTACCTGCTGATGGACATTTAAATCTTTCCTACCCTGGGCTATTGTGAACAGTGCTGCTATGAATAACTGGTGTACAAGTTTTTGTTTGAGCGCCTGTTTTCCATTTTTTTGGCATATATCTAGGAGTGGAGTTGTTGAACCACATGGTAGTTATATTTTATATTTTTGAGTAAATGCTAAAGGTTTGTACGCATAGACTGCACCATTATACATATCCACAAGTAACTTTTAAGGGTTCCAAATTCTCTGCATTGTTGCCAACATTTGTTATTTTTATTTACATATTTTAAAATTTATTTTAAAATTTATTTTTATTCTAGTGTGTGTGAAGGGGCATCACATTGTGGCCTTAATTTGCATTTTCATCATGACTCCTGACGTTTGACATCTTTTCATGTCCTTGTTGACCATTTGTATGTCTTGCCTGGAGAGCAGTCCATGCAAGTTATTTGTCTGTTTCAAAAATTGTATTGTTTGTCTTTTGTTGATGAGTTGGAAAAGTCCCAGGTATATTCTAGGTAAAGAGTCTTATCAGATATATAATGTGCCAATATTGTCTTCCATTCTGTGGACTCTCGTTTTACTTTCTGGATAGCCTCTTTTGATGCACAAAGGTTTGTAATTTTGAGGAAATCCAATGTATCTATTTTTTTCTTTCGTTTCTTATGCTTTACTGTCAAATCTAAGAAACCATTGCTAAATTCGTGGTCGGGAAAATTTAATTCCTTGGTTTATTTGAGAGTTCATAGGGTCCTTTCTCCGTACCCACTAGGCCAGGCTTTAGGCCTGGGGCTGAGTCAGTGTGAGGGTTCAGCGGTCACGGTTTAGGGTTATGGGTCATTGTTGGAGAGTCATGGTAGAGGGTTGTGGTTAAAGGGTCAGGGATTAGAGTTTAGGGGTCAGTGGCGAGGGTCTAGGGGTCTGGGGCTAGGGTTGTTAGGGGGTTACGGTTAGAGGTTAGGGTTCTTAGGGTAAAGGTTAGAGTTAGGTTTAAGCACAATTGGCCCTCATTGCCCTCTCCTCTCCTTCTCTGTGAAGCCTCCAGAATGGATAGGACTTGCCCAGGGTCAAACAGGAGTCAGGGAGCTGAGGTCAACAACTGTTTTTCTGGCCTCCCTTCGCCCAGTCCTGGGCTCTGAGAGAAGAATGAAATGTCTGTTCTTGTCTCGGACTGTTTCTTATCCACCTCAACCTCTGTCAAGCATTGGGGAGGGTGTCAGAAGTCACGCATGGTTTCCTTCTGCCCTCCTACCTGGGAAGGGTGATGCTGGCCCTACTCTGCCTGGGCAGCCCCAGGTTCCAGCACAGCCCAGACAGGAGGGCACTCAGTGGACATGTGTGGATTTATACAGGACTGGGTGTAGTGACCTGCCAGCCCCCAGATGCTGCCTTATTAAGGGCTGGTGGGGCCCTCCTGGCACTGGAGGCATCCTTTGTCCCATCTGAGTGGGCATGAATAGATGATCAAGTCTCAGGCAGGACAGCCCTCGACCTCTGACTATCCAGGCAGGTATCTGTGGTCCTCTAGCTCAGTCCAGCCTGGGCATTGTCAGGCCCTCATGTACAGTTACAGAGCTGACCATGATGCCGGGCAATTCAAGAGCTACCTGGGCAGTGTAGAATTCCTTTGAGAAGTTTCAACTACCAACATGTATGTGGCTGAGAAAAAGGCCTCCCCCTCACAGCCTCATAGACTGCCAAGAGAGATAATAATCCTCTAGGCATTGGAGTGTGGCCCTGACACAACACCCATGCAGCAGACCATGGCCCTGCAATCCTCTGTCCTTTCAGTCGTTAGAAACTTTTGAAATGCATATTCATTAAGAATCAAAGATATGGGAGCAACTGGACCTCCCAGTGGGAGGTTTACACTGACACTGCCATTGTCTTGGAGAGCCACATGCATCCATGTGGCCTCTGGAAAGTCTGCCGATTATGGGTACCATGGCATGGAGTAATTCTTGAGCCTCCCGTTACTTCATTGCACAAGAGTTTCCTTACCACCCTAGCATTTGGTTTCTTCCTCTTAGTAAAGGAGAGAGAAGAAACTGGAAAAGGAGCAGTATTGTTTTTCAGGGATGGGCAATTAATATGGCCAGGGAGATGGCATAACTCAAGGACTCCCACCTCTCAGGGGCAGGAATGAGGTCTGTGTGTCTTCTGACGGCACATGGGCTGTTCTGGGCCAGCCTCTGAGATGTGAGGACCTGATGCCCAAGGAAAGAGACTTGAGTTTACCACCACCAATGATCCTGACTTTTCAGCAAGTGAAAGAACTTGCAGTCTTGGGAGGGACAGTAAGAGCACTGGATGAGTTGCTGCAGCCCCTGACCCTAAGTGAACCCCTTTCTTCCTTTTGTGTCAGATTCCGTGCTGTGCAGTGAGCTGTCATTGACATAGAATCTGTTGCTTTCTCCCAGCCAGCATCTGTTCTCAGGCCCAAGTGCCTCAGTTTTGCTTTGGGAATTATATCTCACCTGCTTCCAGTCCAAACAGTTGCAGAAGGATGACCCCATGTTCCACCCAGCTTGAAGATGGGTTTACAACCCACATCTAGCCAGTCCCAGTTTCCATCTTCTGGTGATGGGTCAAGGATGAGAATGCAACCCAAGCCAGATCAAAGGCATTTAAAACCATGACTTTCTTGGAATCCAAGAAAAGGAGAAACTCTTTCTCAGAAAATGAATGGTGAGTGGTTGTCAGCCTAGAACTGCTGTTGGCCCAAGGGCAGTGAGAGAGGCTGTGCCTGTGAATGGGGTCCCCCAAAGGCACTGAGCGGGACAAAAGTTTGCAGAGAAGCAAGGTCACACTGAGACAGTGTGAGCCACTGGAACTGCCAGGTCCAAACCCATTCTTCAACTTGCCACTTGCAAGTGTTAATGTATTTCTACCCTTACAATAAATACTAATTTATTTTACTTCCGTGTGTCCAGTCACTGGGAAAAGAAAAAGTCCTGGTTGATACATCTGAGTCAATAATCCCTGACCCTTCCTCAGGTGTCCTCACTGGGTAGGCGTGGCTGGGGTAGGTGAAGACACTGGGTGGGGTCATATATTAGGGGAGCTGCCAAACAGCTTTGTCCCTGCTCCTTCCCTGTCCTGGGAGAGGGAAAGCCTGGAACAGTGATAGGATAGCCAGTAGGGGAAGAGGTTCCTCAGTGGTTAATTGGCCTTTTTGTGTTTCCCTTAATTTAGGGTCCATTTTGGTAATGTGTTTTTACAAAGAAATCCCCCTTTTCCTCTAGATTTCCAGTTTGTTACAGTAGGTTTCTCTTATTTGACGTTTAATTTTTCCTGTCTAATTTTCTACAGCATCATGACAAATAATGAACAAATACTGATACTTTACTATTAACTGAAGTCCCTATTCATGTTTCCTTTGTTATACCTTTCCTTGTTACAGGATCTGAGAGGACATGCGGTCATCATGTCTGTTTAGACTCTTCTGGGCTCTGACAGTTGCTCAGACTCTCCTTGTTTCCATGACCTTGACAGCGTGGAGGAGGGCTGCTCAGGTATTGTATAGACTGCCGGGCGCTGGGATTTGCTTGGTGGTTTTGTCGTGTATAGACTTGGCTTTGAAAAAGCAGACCACAGAGGTGAAGTGCTTCCACTTCACTATATATCAAGAGGACAGGCTCTTAAGGGAACTTCTCCCTTATATTCTTAAATTTGGTCACCTAGCTGAAATAGTGTTTGTCAGGTTTTCCCACAGTGAAGTTATTTTTTTCCCATATCCATCCTGTGTGTCTTATTTAGGAGGAAATCATAATGCAGAAGCCACACTTGAGGAGAGAGGGGTTAGCTTCACATCGTTGATGGACAGCTGAGTGGCTATATACATTGTTTAGAAGCTTTCTGCATAGGAGATTTCTATTTAACACCATTCATCAAAAACTATGTAATTTATTTTTACCAGTTGGGACACGTGAATATTTATTGTAAACTTTTGGTTATAATCCAGCACTACATTATTAGACTGCTTAGTTAATTCTTGCTTTGGCTGTTGAGAGCTTTTTCCATTTGCTCTTGTTTTCATTTTACATAATTTTTCTTTTGTGGGTTTTTAAAATTTTTGGTACTTCTTTACTTTCTGATTTTTTTTTTCTTCTTTTTTTTTTTTTTGCGATACGCGGGCCTCTCACTATTGTGGCCTCTCCCATTGAGGAGCACAGGCTTCGGATGCGCAGGCTCAGCGGCCATGGCTCACGGGCCCAGCTGCTCTATGGCATGTGGGATCTTCCCGAACCAGGGCATGAACCCGTGTCCCCCGCATCGGCAGGCGGACTCTCAACCACTGCGCCACCAGGGAAGCCCAACTTTCTAATATTCTAAGATTATCCTGCTTCATATATTTACTGTCTCAGTCCTAGCATCAGCCCTTTCTTCAAAGAGCCCTTGTTCCTTTTATTAGAGAATGGTATTAAAAACTTACATGTGGGAGCTAAATATGCTCAGCCGACAGTACATAGAAATAAATACATGCATGTATCCCAGCCTATGCATATACACATAATTATAAAGATTTCCATGTGGAACTATGTGTAGGCTAAAGATAGTTTATACTGATATCTCCAACCGGATCTGTTATGACATGGATATTATAACCTTCTCCCTTTGTTTGACTGTAACATCCAATTCCAGTGGTAAGAAACCTGGCTTCCACCATTTGTCATTTATGAAATTCAGTGCTTGTTCCATTTGACGACTGATATAGTAGTTTCAGTACTGTTAGCTGCTACCCCTCATGGGAAAGAACATAGAGTCCACTGTGTATGTATGGCACATTTTGTCTTTGGCCACAGATTCTGTACATTTCCATAGTTAACTTAGGTCAGCCCATTTGTCCCACTACCAACAGCGAGTTTTTTCATACATTTCTGAATCAGTTAGATTCTTTGTTACATTCTGTATTCCATTCTTTGACACTCCCATATCCTAGGTAGCTAAGTTTGAATAGATTGTAAATTACTTGTTGGATTGTAAAAATCTGTGGGTGTAGCCAAATGCATAGTGACAGGTATTCACCACTGAAGTGTCATATGGACTATTTCAACCACATATTCCGTAAACTGTTTACCGTGTCAGTTTTGCCTTTTCTAGAATGTCATATAAATGAAGTCATACAGTGTGTAGCTCTTCACACTGGATTCTTTCACTTAGCAATGTAAGTGTTAGATGCATCTATTCTTTTTTTTTGCACAGGTTGATGGTCGTCCTTTCCTTTATATCTCTGAATAGTATTGCACTCCATGTATATGAGAGGAAAAATAATTTTCCCTCTACACTTCTATGTTCTTTATTGAGATCCCCCTTGTAATGAAAAAGAGATGAACTGGAGAAAAAAATCAGAAGTTTAATATATACCATGCGTACCTCCTGTATACTTGAAAGATATCCAGGAAAACTGAGTCACTCCCTGAAATGGCCCAAGCCGTTACCTTAAATGCTATCTTCAGAACAAAAGAAAGATGTTAGGGAATGGAGGCCGCCATTTAAGGGATGTTATTAGTCAAAGCCCAGTAAACAAGGGTATGGTTGTTACACAGATTTACATCCAGGTCTATTTCATTGAAAAGCTTTTTTTAAATTTTTTAAACATTTATTTATTTGGCTGCCCTGGGTCTTAGTTGCGGCCTGTGGAATCTTTAGTTGCGGCATGTGGGCTCTTAATTGCAGCATGCAGGATCTAGTTCCCTGACCAGGGATTGAACCCTGGTCCCCTGCATTGGGAGCATGGAGTGTTAACCACTGGACCAGAAGGGAAGTCCCAACAAACTTTTCTTGATATTTAGTCATCATTCAATTCCTGGTCCAGAGAGAGACATAGCCGTACAAATGGAGATATCCTTAATAAATGTAAATTTACCTCCTAAAAGAGCATTTTCTACTTGGTTTTGAAAGATACTCCTGGTTCTGGTGTTTCTTAAATTAATCAGTCCAAAATAATCCTTTTGTCAAATGGGCATATTTTGGGGTGGTGTATTCTGCTCCCCTTGACATGTATGTGCCCTAATTTGCTTACGAATCCATCTACAGAAGGACATCCTGATATCTTTAAGTTTTTAGCCATTATGAATAGAGCTGCTGTGCATTACTTGATGCTAGTTTTGGTTTGAACACAGTGTTTCAAAGCAGTTGTCTAAATACAAGAAGTACACTTCTTGGATCATAAGGTGAGACTTTTTAGATTTGGAAAAAACTGCCAAACTGTCTTCCAGAGTTGTTTGTGCATGCATTCCACCAGCATCTTGAGTATATTCTTGTATGCTTATTTACTGCTTGTTTATCTTCTTGGGCCAGGTGTGTGTTTCAACCTTTACCAAATTTTAATGGCGTTGTTGGCATAATTTGAGTACAAATCCTTTATCAGATATGTGTTTTGGAAATAGTTTCTTGCAGTTTGTGGATTGTTTTCCGGTTTTCTGAATAAGGTCACCAGACCCAAAGTCATGTAGATTATCTTTTTTGTTCCTAGGATTTTTATAGTTTGGTAATTTAAATTTGTCTATGGGCATTTTGAGTGAATTTTGGTTTAAGTTGTAAAGTTTGTGTCTACATTCATTTCATTACATATGGTTTGCAATTAATTGCTCCTTAACCCTCTCTTGGGAAGATACAGTGAGATACTTGGCTCCATTTCAGTTGGGATTTCCAAACTTAGTATATACAGGAGAACTGCCTTCCAGGTGAGGCCTCTGGGTTTGTGAGTGCGGCACTCCCGGCACTTTTCTCACAACCCACAGGGGGCGCCAAACCCACCTGTGTGACCCTGGGGGCACAGGTGCACCCTGCCCACATACTTTGCTCTGTGACAAGCAGACAGGCGCTTTGTCTCCTGTCAGGGCCTAGGTTTCTGGACCCTGAGGCATTGTCCACCCTGACAGGAGCTGGGTTTTCTCAGGAACCACTGGTGAGGAGACTGCAGAAGAGGAAAACATGAGCAAGTGTGGAGAATCCTCCTGTGCAGCTGACTGCTGGGCGGGTGGGGTGCATCTTCAGGGCTCTCAGCAGAGCAAGGGTTCAATGTGGAATACTGAGCGCTTCTAGTTAGCTTTATGTGCAGTGTAGATGGTGACCAGTGTCGTTCTTTGGAGACCGGTGTCTAGTATTCCTGGCACTGTTTGTTGATGGCTTTAGGTAGAATAAACATTTTTTTTTAACATCTTTATTGGAGTATAATTGCTTTACAGTGGTGTGTTAGTTTCTGCTTTATAGCAAAGTGAATCAGTTAAATATATACTTGTGTTCCCATATCTCTTCCCTGTTGCATCTCCCTCCCTCCCAGCCTCCCTATCCCACCCCTCTAGGTGGTCACAAAGTACTGAGCTGATCTCCCTGTGCTATGCGGCTGCTTCCCACTAGCTATCTGTTGTACGTTTGGTAGTGTATATATGTCCATGTCACTCTCTCACTTTGTCACAGCTTACCCTTCCCCCTCCCCATATCCTCAAGTCCATTCTCTAGTAGGTCTGTGTCTTTATTCCTCTCTTACCCCTAGATTCTTCATGACATTTTCTTTTTCTTAAGTTCCATATGTATATATGTCAACATATGGTATCTGTCTTTCTCCTTCTGACTTACTTCACTCTGTATGAGAGACTCTAGGTCCATCCACCTCATTACAAATCACTCAATTCCATTTCTTTTTATGGCTGAATAATATTCCATTGTATCCATGTGCCACATCATCTTTATGCATACATCCGATAATGGACACTTAGGTTCTTTCCATCTCCTGGCTATTGTAAGTAGAGCTGCAATGAAGATTTTGGTACATGACTCTTTTTGAATTACGGTTTTCTCAGGGTATATGCCCAGTAGTGGGATTGCTGGGTCATATGGTAGTTCTATTTGTAGTTTTTTAAGGAACCTCCCTACTGTTCTCCATAGTGGCTGTACCAATTCCCATTCCCACCAGCAGTGCAAGAGTGTTCCCTTCTCTCCACACCCTCTCCAGCATTTATTGTTTCTAGAGTTTTTGGTGAGGGCCATTCTGACTGGTGTGAGATGGTATCTCATTCAAGTTTTGATTTGCATTTCTCTAATGATTAATGACATTGAGCATTCTTTTGTGTGTTTGTTGGCAATCTGTATATCTTCTTTGGAGAAATGTCTATTTAGGTCTTCTGCCCATTTTTGGATTGGGTTGTTTGTTTGTTTGTTTGTTATTGAGCTGCATGAGCTGCTTGTAAATTTTGGAGATGAATCCTTTGTCAGTTACTTCATTTGCAAATATTTTCTCCCATTCTGAGGGTTGTCTTTTCGTCTTGTTTATGTTTTCCTTTGCTGTGCAAAAGCTTTGCAGTTTCACTAGATCCCATTTGTTTATTTTTGTTTTTATTTCCATTTCTCTAGGAGGTGGGTCAAAAAGGATCTTGCTGTGATTTATGTCATAGAGTGTTCTGCCTATGTTTTCCTCTAAGAGTTTGACAGTTTCTGGCCTTAAATACGTCTTTAATCCATTTTGAGCTTATTTTTGCGTATGGTATTAGGGAGTGATGTAATCTCATACTTTTGCATGTACCTGTCCAGTTTTCCCAGCACCACCTATTGAAGAGGCTGTCCTTTCTCCACTGTACATTCCTGCCTCCTTTATCAAAGATAAGGTGACCATATGTGCGGGGGATTATCTCTGGGCTTTCTGTCCTCTTCCATTGATGTATATTTCTGTTTTTGTGCCAGTACCATACTGTCTTGATTACTGTAGCTTTGTAGTATAGTCTGAAGTCAGGGAGCCTGATTCGTCCAGCTCTGTTTTTCGTTCTCAAGATTGCTTTGGCTATTCGGGGTCTTTTGTGTTTCCATACAAATTGTGAAATTTTTTGTTCTAGTTCTGTGAAAAATGCCAGTGGTAGTTTGATAGGGATTGCATTGAATTTGTAGCTTGATTTGGGTAGTAGAATCATTTTCACAATGTTGATTCTTCCAATCCAAGAACATGGTATACCTCTCCATCTCTTTGTATCATCCTTAATTTCTTTCATCAGTGTCTTATAATTTTCTGCATACAGGTCTTTTGTCTCGTTAGGTAGGTTTATTCCTAGATGTTTTATTCTTTTTGTTGCAGTGGTAAATGGGAATGTTTTCTTGATTTCACTTTCAGATGCTTTCATCATTAGTGTATAGGAATGGCAGAAATTTCTGTGCATTAATTTTGTATCCTGCTACCTTACCAAATTCATTGATTAGCTCTTGTAGTTTTCTGGTAGTATCTTTAGGATTCTCTATGTATAGTATCATGTCATCTGCAAACAGTGATAGCCTTACTTATTCTTTTCCGATTTGGATTCCTTTTATTTCCTTTTCTTCTCTGATTGCTGTGGATAAAACTTCCCAAACTATGTTGAATAGGAGTGGTGAGAGTGGGCAACCTTGTCTTGTTCCTGATCTTAGTGGAAATGCTTTCAGTTTTTCACCATTGAGGACAATGTTGGCTGTGAGTTTGTCATATATGGCCTTTATTATGTTGAGGAAAGTTCCCTCTATGGCTACTTTCTGGAGGGTTTGTATCATAAATGGGTGTTGAATTTTGTCGAAAGCTTTCTCTGCATCTACTGAGATGACCCTGTGGTTTTTCTCCTTCAGTTTGTTACTGTGGTGTATCACGTTGATTGATTCGCGTACATTGAAGAATCCTTGCGTTCCTGGAATGAACCCCACTTGATCATGGTGTATGATGATCCTTTTAATGTGCTGTTGGATTCTGTTTGCTAGTATGTTGTTGAGGATTTTTGCATCTATGTTCATCAGTGATATTGGCCTGTAGTTTTCTTTCTTTGTGGCATCCTTCTCTGGTTTTGTTATCAGGGGGATGGTGGCCTCGTAGAATGAGTTTGGGAGTGTTCCTCCCTCTGCTATATTTTGGAAGAGTTTGAGAAGGATAGGTGTTAGCTCTTTTCTAAATGTTTGATAGAATTCGCCTGTGAAGCCATCTGGTTCCGGGCATTTGTTTGTTGGAAGATTTTTAATCACAGTTTCAATTTCGGTGCTTGTGATTGGTCTGTTCATATTTTCTATTTCTTCCTGATTCAGTCTTGGCAGGTTGTGCATTTCTACGAATTTGTCCATTTCTTCCAGGTTGTCTGTTTTATTGGCCTAGAGTTGCTTGTAGTAATCTCTCATGATCTTTTGTATTTCTGCAGTGTCAGTTGTTACTTCTCCTTTTTCATTTCTAATTCTATTGATTTGAGTCTTCTCCCTTTTTTTCTTGATGAGTCTGGCTAATGGGTTATCAATTTTGTTTATCTTCTCAAGGAACCAGCTTTTAGTTTGATTGACCTTTGCTATCGTTTCCTTCATTTCTTTTTCATTTATTTGTGATCTGATCTTTATGATTTCTTTCCTTCTGCTAACTTACGGGTTTTTTGTTCTTCTTTCTCTAATTTCTTTAGGTGCAAGATTAGGTTGTGTTTTCGAGATGTTTCCTGTTTCTTAAGGTAGGATTGTATTGCTCTAAACTTCCCTCTTAGAACTGGTTTTGCTGCATCCCATAGGTTTTGGGTCGTCGTGTCTCCATTGTCATTTGTTTCCAGGTAATTTTTTGATTTTGTCTGTGATTTCTTCAGCGATCATTTCGTTATTAAGTAGTGTATGGTTTAGGCTCCATGTGTTTGTATGTTTTACAGAACTTTTCCTGCAATTGATGTCTAGTCTCATAGCGTTGTGGTCGGAAAAGATACTTGATACAATTTAAATTTTCTTAAATTTACCGAGGCTTGATTTGTGACCCAAGATATGATCTATCCTGGAAAATGTTCCATGAGCATTTGAGAAAAATATGTATTCTGTTGTTTTTGGATGGAATGTCCTATAAATATCAATTAAGTCCCTCTTGTTTAATGTATCATCATTTAAAGCTTGTGTTTCCTTATTTATTTTCATTTTGGATGACGTGTCCATTGGTGAAAGTGGGGTGTTAAAGTCACCTACCCTGAATGCGTTACTGTCGATAACCCCTTTTATGGCCGTCAGTATTTGCCTTATGTATTGAGGTACTCCTATGTTGGGTACATAAATATTTACAATTGTTATATCTTCCTCCTGGATTGATCTGTTGATTGTTATGTAGTTTCCTTCTCTGTCTCTTCTAATTCTAGTCTTTATTTTAAAGTCTATTTTGTCTGATATGAGAATTGCTGCTCCAGCTTTCTTTTGGTTTCCATTTGCATGGCATATCTTTTTCCATCCCCTCACTTTCAGTCTGTATGTGTCTCTAGGTCTGAAGTGGGTCTCTTGTAGACAGCATATATATATATGGGTTTTCTTTTTGTATCCATTCAGCCAGTCTGTGTCTTTTGGTGGGAGCGTTTAATCCATTTTCATTTAAGGTAAATATCAATATGTATGTTCCTATTCTTATCTTGTTAATTGTTTTGGGTGTGTTATTATAGGTCTTTTCCTCCTCTTGTGTTCCTTGCTTAGAGAAGATCCTTTAGCATTTGTTGTAATGCTGGTTTGGTGGTGCTGAACTCTCTCAGCTTTTGCTTGTCTCTAAAGCTTTTAATTTCTCCATCAAATCTAAATGAGATCCTTGCTGGGTAGAGTAATCTTAGTTGTAGTTTTTTCTCCTTCATCACTTTAAATATGTCCTGCCAGTCCCTTCTGGCTTGCAGAGTTTCTTCTGAAAGATCAGCTATTAACCTTATGGGGATTCCCTGTGTGTCATTTGTTGTTTTTCCCTTGCTGCTTTTAATATGTGCAGCCTGCTATGCTATAGAGGTAAAGGGAAACTCAACTTGAGTACTTGCCTCGAGGTAAGGCCCTGAGTAGACATGCACAAAGGGAGGAATGCGGCTGTTTCCATGAGGTCTTCATCGGGGTTCTGCCGTATTTTAAAGGAAGTACCCTTTTCAGGGCTCCTAGGCCTCTCCGGTGTGCATCAGTTCCCGGCAGGATCACTGAGTACCTCCAGACTGCTGTGGGCTTGCTGAGCAACATCGCGGCCAGTACGTTGGTCCCTCGGAGGCTCTCTGCATGCTGAGAGATGGGCGACACACTGCAAGTTACTTCAGGAGAGCTAAATTTCCAGAGCCCTCGAACAGCCTCAGGACCACATTTCTGGCCAGTAGGACGTGCCATGGAAGTCTTCGTCATGGCCCTGGTCTGAGCTGCCATGGGAAAACATTCTGCTTACAATTCCTCGAGGACCTCGTACGTGAAGTCACTCTGCTGGAGGAGAGATTCAGCATCCTATCGTGCTGTGTCTCTAATGGGACACTCAGCGTGAGCACTTGCCTCAAGGTAAGGCCCTGAATTCCCATGCAGAAGCGGAAGAATGCAGAGGTTTCCATGAGGCCGTAGCCGCTGCTCTGCCGTATTTTAATGAGAGTACACTTTTCAGGACACCAAGGAGCCTCGTGAGGGCACCCTATCCCCTGCAAGAACACTGAATACCGGCATGCTCCCCTGGGCCTGCTAAGCAACATCCAGGCCTGTAGCCCTTTCGAGTCACTCTGTGTGTGCCGAGTGAAGGGAACACACTGCACTCTTTCTTGGGAGAGCTTGATATCCCCAGCACTCCCACAGGTTCATGAATACTGCTCTAGCAAGTTCCAACATGCCATGGGAGTCGGAATTACTGCCCTAGTCTGAGCGGAACTGAGAAGAGCACTCGGCTTCGCATTTCATCTATGACCTCCTACGTGAAGTCACCCTGCCTCTAGGGGAAAGTCAGCTTGCGTCCTGACTGCCACTAAAGCCCGGTTGCTCATGTAACACTGCCGGCTTTTTAAGAGCCACAGGCCTGGAGGCCTAGCTAGGGCGTACCTTGGTTGAGGCAGTTCGCTAGTTGCAGAACACACTGCTTCGAGAAGTTGATTGAGGGAAGGAACCACTGTGTAATCTGTGTCTCTTTTGAGTTGTGAGAAACCACAGGGATGGATGCTGCATGTGCCCATGGAAATGGGGACCTGATGGAACTAGCCTTGGTTTCCCAGTTTGAAAGCTCCATTCGTGCTGCCTTGAATCTACCTGAAATTGACTGCTCTTGACAGGCCTCTAGCCATTGTAGGCATGCTCTGGGAAGAAAACGAGATTTCTGTTCCTAAACTGGTTGCTTCCATGGCCGTGGTGGAGCTCATACTGCCATGCTGTAGAGCTGACGGGAAACTCAAGGTGACTATTTGCCTGGAGGTAAGGCCCTGAGAAGCCTTGCAGAAAGGGAGGCATGCGGCTGTTTCCACGAGTTCTTACTCGCTGTTCTGCTTTATTTTAAAGGAAGTACGCTTTTCAGGACTCCTAGGCCCCTCCGATGTGCATCATTTTCCCTCCAGGGTCACTGAGTACCGCCAGACCCCTGTGGGCCTCCTGAGCAACATCGAGGCCGATAGGTTCCTCAGAGGCCCTCTGTGTATGCCAAGTGATGGGCAACACACGGCACGTTACTTCAGGAGAGCTACGTTTCCAGAGCCCTCGTACAGCATCAGCGCCACATTTCTAGCCAGTCCAACGTGCCCTAGAAGTCTTCGTCATGGCCCTCGTCTGAGCTGCCATGAGAAAACACTGTGCTTAAAGTTCTTCGAAGACCTCGTACCTGAAGTCACTCTACTCAAGGAGAAAGTCAGCATCCTACCATGCTGTGTCGCTCACGGGACACTCAGCGTGAGCACTTGCCTCGAGGTAAGGCCCCGAATTGCCATGCAGAAGCGGAGCTGTGCAGCAGTTTCCATGAGGCCATAGTCGCTGCTCTGCATTATTTTAAAGGCAGTACACTTTGAAGGACCCCTGAGAGCCTCGCGTGTGCACCGTATTCCCTGCAAGAACACTGAGTACCCACAGGTTCCCCCGGGCCTGCTAAGCAACATCCAGGCCCATATCCCTTCGGAGTCTCCCTTTATATCCCGAGTGTACGGCAACACACTGCACTCTTTTTTGCGAGAGCTTGACTTCCCCAGCACTCACGCATGTTCACAAGCTCCGTTTTAGCACGTGCAACATGCCGTGGAAGTCGGACTCATGGCCCTAGTCTCAGCTGCACTGAGAAAATCCCTCGGGTTCGCATTCCGTCTAGGACCTCCTGCCTGAAGTCACGCTGCCTCCAGGAGAAAGTCAGCTTGCGTTTCGACTGCCACTAAAGCCCAGTTCTTTGTGTAACACTGCAGGCTTTTGAAGAGCCACAGGCCCGGAGGCCTAGCTAGGGTGTAGCTTGGTTGAGGCAGTTCGCTAGATGCAGAACACTGTCCTTCGAAGCGTTGATTTAGGGAAGGAACCACTGTGTAACCTGTGTCTCTTTTGACTTGTTAGAAACCACAGGGATGTATGCTGTGTGTTCCCATGGAAGTGGGGCCTGATGGAACTAGTGTTACCTTCCCATTTTGAAAGCTCCATGCATGCTGCCTTGAAGCTACCTGACGTTCTCTGCTGTTGACAGGCCTCTAGCCACTGTAGGCCTGGCTCTGGGAAGAAAATGAGTTTCCTCTGTCTAAACCAGGTGCTCCCAAGGCTGGGGTGGAGCTCAGCCTGTCATGCTCTAGCGCTAAAGGAAACTCAACGTGAGTACTTGCGTCAAGGAAAGGCCCTGAGTATCCGTACAGAAAGAGAGGCATTCAGCTATTTCTATAAGGTCATATTCACTCTCCTGCTGTAGTTTAAAGGAAGTACCCTTTCAGGACTCCTAGGACCTTGGGTGTGCATCATTTCCCTCCAGGATCACTGAGTACCTGCAGACACCTGTGGGCCTGCTGAGCAACATCGAGGCCCATAGGTTGGTCCCTCGGAGGCTCTCTGTGTATGCCGAGTGATGGCCAACACAGTGCATGTTACTTAAGGAGAGCTCCATTTCCAGAGCTCTCGAACTGCCTCGGGACCACATTTCTGGCCAGTCCGACGTGCCATGGTAGTGTTCGTCATGAACGAGCCTCCATGGGAAAACATTCTGTTTACAATTCTTCGAGGACCTTGTACCTGAAGTCACTCTGCTGAAGGAAAAATTCACCATCCTATCATGCTGTGTCGCTAACGGGACACTCAGCATGAGCGCTTGCCTCAATGTAAGGCCCTGAATTGCCGTGCAGAAGCGGAGGCGTGCAGCGGTTTCCATGAGGGCATAGTCGCTGCTCTGCATTATCTTAAAGGCAGTATGCTTTTCAGGACACCTAGGAGCCTCGCGTGGGCACCCTATTCCCGGCAGGAACAGTGAGTACCCCCAGGCTCCTCTGGGCCTGCTAAGCAACATCCAGGCCCGTAGTCCTTCAGAGTTACCCTGGGTATGTCGCGTGTAGGGCAGCACACTGCACTCTTTTTTTGGAGAACTTGATTTCCTCAGCTGTGGAATCAGTTGCTTTTTCATGGTGCCTATTCTTCCCCTCAGCGTCCCCTGCTGGTTATTCTCTGGTCTGGTGACTGCCGGCCAAACCAACACCTGTAGCTGTTCAAGGAAACAGCGTCCTTCCTCAAGGAGGCTCACCACCCCACACCCTGGTCTGGCCTGCCCACCCCAGCCCCTTGGCCTCCTGTTGACTTAGTTGTTCCCCTGAATGTTCCGTGTCATAGCACGTGTCACACCACACTGTTATTTTCTGTCTGTCCTTTCCACTAGTTGTTAGTTTCCTGTTGGTCTGCCTGGCTGGCTGACAGAGGAATGGATCCTGGACCTGTTGTCCTAGAACAGAACGGGCAGGGCAAACGTTTCTCTCTCCATGTGCCCGCAGTCTTGGTGGAGTACAGGGCCTGGGACAAGGTGGGCCTGGGATTTGGGGGACCTTCCAGATGCAAGTTGTTCTGTGAAAGTGGATTCTGCCTGATATCTTTAGCTAACCACGTAACGTGGCCGTTACTCCGTGGCAGAAGGTGTTTAGGCCTGTAGAGGAACTGCTTGCAGATAGGAATACCCACCAATGTTTAATTCCCAAGGGACTTCCTAAATAACTGGCTAATTTCCAGTGAAAAATCATTCTTTAGTCTTTAACTACAGACTGGTTAAAAGTTATTATGTACAATTAAAGGTTGAAGGACAGACACAGTGGAATCACCCCAAGAAAAATAGTTCCAGAGAGAAATTATAGTTGGTAAATGGAATTGGTGTGGAGTATAGATCTGAAGCACCTGTGTTCCCACAGTGGCGACTCATGTGATCATGCAGTACCTGGGAGTTGTAATGCGATCTACTAGCTACACTTTTATGAGCTCTTGTGGGGGCAGGAGTCTGCCAGCGTTGACAGAAGAGGCTTGAGCCTACTTGGGGCGCCCAGTGAGAGAGTGTGCGGCCAGCTCTGCACTCAGGCAGACCGTCTGGATACTTTTCACTATGGCTTGACCTATTCAGCGAATCTCATCGTTTCTGCCCTCCATCCTCTCTCCCCAGATTGCTGCTCCTAGACGCTCCCCGTGATGTGCCCCCTGTCTGCCATCCCACTCCACCTGCCCAGCAGTCACCCAATCTCGTCTACCGCCTGTACGTGGTCCCCTGGCGCGATATTGTTCTGGCGTCTGCTTGGATGCGTGCAGCCTTTCCTAGCTGCTCTCTGTGGGGCCTCGCTCCCCTGCATCGTCCTCACAAGGGCCCAGGGCTCGCTCTAAACCCTGGAGCCTCCCAACGCTCTATCAGGGCCGCTCCCCTGTTCCCACCAGCAGCTCAGCCCCCGTCCTCAGGGGCCTGTGGTCCTGTCCACACAGTGTCTCCCAGGCCTGTCTTGTGAGGCAGCCTTGCTGGCCGGAGCCCTGGGTCCCTTCCCTACCTCACCAATCCTCCTCCTCCTGCAGCTGCCCCTCCCACCCTGCATCCCCCATAGGGATCCTCGACTGTGGCTGGCTCTGGCACTTCCACTCTGGGGAGGGGCACAGGAATTATCCTCTGTCTCCCCCATCAGCCAGCACCTTGAGAACAGAAATTCTGCTTTTATGTATTTATTTATTTAGGCCGGGCCATGCAGCATGTGGGATTTTAGTTCCCCCACCAAGGACTGAACCTGCCCCCCTGTGGTGGAAGCCCTGAGTCTTCACTGCTGAACCACCAGGGAAGTCCCAGAGATTCTGCATTTGAACTCTGTATCTATCCAGTTTCTGTGTCCTGTGTTCCTGAATGGCACGTGTTTGTAGAAGGGAGGTAAGATGTGTGGACTCTCTTTTCTGGTTGTTGGCTGAGTATCTAATGTCCACTGTGCGTCATGTAAGGGCCAAGACCAAGTACTGGGTTCCTGCTGTGACCCGTGCTTCTGCTAACACATACTGCACAGGTTAAGTACCTCAGAGTCCTAGCTGAACAGCTAATAGAGAGACAGGTCTCACCGTTCCTTCTCCACCTGTATCTTACAGAGGTGGAAAGTAGGAACTAAAGCCTAGCAAGGCACGGACCAAGGCAATCCTAAAACTGCAAAGTCACCTGTGTTGATTCCAGCCAGCTTTAATAAGTAAATCCGTGACTCTTGTAAGAAGAGATTTCAGAAGATGTGTACCTTCTACAGAATTCACATTTAGTGAGGGGCGTGTGAAAAGGTATACACAATTTTAATCCTTTTATTTTACTAATAGCATATCTTAATGATTGAAAAATAGACATTCCCGTAAATAAAAAGAAAACCAGAAAGTACTCATACTTTACACACCTAGTGTTCACGATCTAATGGGCCTGCTTTGCCTTCCCCTCTCCCGTCTATCTGAGTCTCCACGATGGACAGGACTCACCTGGTGCAAGTGACGTGGGGTCTATCTGAGTCTCCACGATGGACAGGACTCACCTGGTGCAAGTGACGTGGGGTCTATCTGAGTCTCCACGATGGACAGGACTCACCTGGTGCAAGTGACGTGGGGTCAAGCTTGACTGTTGGTTTTCTGCTCCGCCTCTGCTTCCTCTCTGCATCCTGGACTGTAAAGAAGATGAAAGAAATGTCTGCTCTGGTTTCTGACTGTTTCATCTCCAACTTAACTTCAATCTGTGGTTGTGGAGGGCCTCAGAAGTCGGGAAGGTCCCCGCCGCCAACATGGGGAGGGTGGGGCTGGACCCAGGTTCCAGCCCAGCTCTGACATGCAGTTCACTCAGTGAGACATGTTGGCATGCATGCAAGGCTGTAGTGCTGCCAGCCCCTGTATGCTGCCTTCTTGAGGGATGGTGGTGCCCTTCAGGACTGGCTGCATCCTTCGTCCCATTTGAGTGGGCAGTAGCAGATAATAAAACCTCAGAATATTCCTTGACCTCTGACCACCCAGGCAGGCATCTGTGGCCCTCCAGCTCAGGCCTGCTTGGGCCCTGTCAAGCCCCTGTGGCCAATCACTGAGCTGACCTTGCTGCTGGGCAATTGAACAGCTCCCTGGGCAGCGTAGACGGCCCCTTGGGATGTTTCAGTTCCTTACATCCACGTGATTGAGAAAAGGGCCTCCTCCCTCATAGCCTCCCAGCCTTCTGAGAGGAAATAACCCTCGAGACATTGAGTGTGGCCCTGGCCACCATCAGCATACAGCAGACGGTGGCCCTGCAATCCTCTGGCCTTTGGGTTGTTGCAAACCTTTGCCATTCATACTCATGAGAAATCAAAGGTATGGGAGCAAGTGGCTTCCCAAATGGTGTTTTCCCACTGAGGCTGTGTGGTCTCCAGGAGCCATGTGCATCCTGGACCCAGTGCCTGTGTTCTCCGGAAAGCCAGCCTACTGTGGCTTCCACGGCATAGAATAATCCTTGAGACGCTGCTCCATTGAGTAACCGTTTCCTTACCACCTACCATTTGGTTTCTGTTCTCTGTAAAGGAGAGAGCAGAGACAGGAAAATGAGCAGATGTGTTCTGTGGAGATGGGTGATTAATATAGTCAGAGGGCAGGGGTGACTCCTGGGCTCTCACCTCCCAGGGACACAAAAGAAGTCTGTGTGCCTTTTGAGGTACACAGGCAATCAGGGCCAGCCTTGGATGTGATGCCCAAAGCAAGAGTGTTGAGTTTACCACCAACAGCAAAGTTGGTATTTTAGCTAGTGGAAGAGCTTCCTGCCATCAAGGGAGGACAGCAAAAGCCCTGGATGGGTGACCACAGTCACTGACCTTAACTGAACCTCTTCTGTTACCATGGACATTGAGTGTGTGTCACCTGCAGTTTCTGGAAGCCTTGGATGCAGTGAGAGAGACTGTTCCTGTGAATGGGGCCACCCAAAGGCATTTACAGGACAAAGGATTGGAGAGAGACCAGACTGCACTGCAAGAGAGTGAGCCACCAGAACTGCCAGGTCCAAACCCACTCTTAAATCTATCTCTTGCAGTTATTAATTTATTTATATCGTTTAAAAATAATGTTTTTATTTTACTTTAGTAAGTGTGTCTAGTCCATTGGAATCAAAAAAGTCATAGCTGATACATCAGAACCAATAATCCCTTAGTTAGGGACTGTGTCAGGGCCGGATTTAGGACGAGCATCTAGACCTTAGTTAGGGACAGTATCACGGCCTTGGGATTAAATTCAGGGCCTGAGGTATTCACAGCACGAGGGCTTCAGTTAGCTTAAGAGGCAGGACAGTTGCTAGGGACAGGGTTAGGGTAAAGTTGAGGGATCGTGTCAGGAAATGACCTAGGGATAGCATCAAGACCTTAGTCACTGAGAGTATCAAGGCCTTATTTAGAACCAGTATCATGGCTGCAGGTAGGGACAGCATCAGTGACTGACTTAGGGAGAGCGACAGGGCCTGAGTGAGGCCTAGCGTCAGGCCCTTAGCTGGGGACACTGTCACGCCATGGTGTAGGAGCTGCATCAGGGCCTTTGTTGCATCAGCAATAGGGTCTTAGTTGCTAAGCAACATCCAGGCCCGGAGCCCTTCAGAGTCACTCTGTGTATGCTGCATGTAGGGCAACAGACTGCACATTCCTTAAGGAGAGGTACATTTCCAGAGCCCTCGAACTGCCTCAGGGCTACATTTGTGGCCAGTCCGACGTGCCATGGAAGTCTTCGTCATGGCAATCGTCTAGGCTACCATGAGAAAACATTCTGCTTAGAATTCTTCGAAGACTTCGTAACTGAAGTCACTCTATTCAGGGAGAAAGTCAGCATCTTACCATGCCGTGTCACTAACGGGACAGTCAAAGTGAGCACTTGCCTCGAGGTAAGGCCCTGAATTGCCGTGCAGAAGTGGAGGCGTGCAGCAGTTACCATGAGGGCATAGTCGCTGCTCTGCATTATCGTAATGGCAGTACGCTTTTCAGGGCAACTAGGAGCCTCGCGTGGGCACCCTATTCCCTGCGGGAACAGTGAGTACCCCCAGGCCCCCCTATGCCTGCAAAGTAACTTCCAGGCCCATAGCCCGTCAGAGCCACTCTGTGTAGGCCGAGGATAGGGCAACACGCTGCACTCCTTCATGGGACAGCTTGAAATTCCAAAGCATTCCCAGAGTTTCAGGAACAGCGCTGTAGCACGTCCAAAATGCCAGAGAAGTCGGACTCATCGCCCTAATCTGAGCTGCACTGAGAAAACCCTCGGCTTCGCATTCCATCTAGGACCTCCTGCCTGAAGTCACCCTGCCTCCAGGAGAAGGTCGTCTTGTGTTCCTACTGCCACTAAAGCCCAGTTTTTCATGTAACACTGCAGGCTTTTAAAGAGCCACAGGCCCAGAGGCCTAGCTAGGGCGTAGCTTGGTTGAGCCAGTTTGCTAGATGCAGAACACCGTCCTTCGAAGAGTTGATTCAGGGAAGGAACCAGTGCGTAACCTGTGTCTCTTTTGACTTGTTAGAAACCACAGGGACATATGCTATGTGTGCCCATGGAAGTGGGGCCTGATGGAACTAGCGTTTCCTTCCCATTTTGAAAGCTCCATTCATGCTGCCTTGAAGCTACCTGACATTCACTGCTGTTGACAGGCCTCTAGCCACTGTAGGCCTGGCTCTGGGAAGAAAATGGGTTTCCTCTATCTAAACCAGGTGCTCCCATGGCCGGGGTGGAGCTCAGCCTGTCATGCTCTAGCGCTAAAGGGAAACTCAACATGAGTACTTGCCTCGAGGAAAGGCCCTGAGTATCCGTAGAGAAAGGGAGGCATACAGCTGTTTCCATAAGGTCATATTCGCTCTCCTGCTGTAGTTTAAAGGAAGTACCCTTTCAGGACTCCTAGAATCCTCGGGTGTGCATCATTTCCCTCCGGGATCACTGAGTACCTCCAGAAACCTGTGGGCCTGCTGAACAATATCGAGGCACATAGGTCAGTCCCTTGGACGTCCTCTGTGTATGCCGAGTGATGGGCAACACACTGCATATTCCTTAAGGAGAGCTACATTTCCAGAGCTCTCGAACTGCCTCGGGACCACATTTCTGGCCAGTCCGACGTGCCATGGAAGTGTTTGTCATGAACGTTGTATGAGCTTCCATGGGAAAACATTCTGCTTACAATTCATCTAGGACCTCGTACCTGAAGTCACTCTGCTCAAGGGAAAATTCACCATCCTATCATGCTGTGTCGCTAACGGGACACTCAGCATGAGCGCTTGCCTCAATGTAAGGCCCTGAATTGCCGTGTGGAAGCGGAGGCGTGCAGCAGTTTCCATGAGGCCGTAGCCGCTGCTCTGCATTATCTTAGCAGCAGTATGCTTTTCAGGACACCTAGGAGCCTCGCGTGGGCACCCTATTCCCGGCAGGAACAGTGAGTACCCCCAGGCCCCCCTGGGCCTGCTAAGCAACATCCAGGCCCGTAGCCCTTCAGTGTCACTCTGTGTATGTCACGTGTAGGGCAGCACACTGCACTCTATTTTGGGAGAACTTGATTTCCTCAGCTGTGGAATCAGTTGCTTTTTCATGGTGCCTATTCTTCCCCTCATCGTCCCCTGCTGGTTGTTCTCTGGTCTGGTGACTGCCGGCCAAACCAACACCTGTAGCTGTTCAAGGAAACAACGTCCTTCCTCGAGGAGGCTCACCACCCCATACCCTGGTCTGGCCTGCCCAGCACAGCCCCTTGGCCTCCTGTTGGCTTAGTTGTTCCCCTAAATATTCCGTGTCATAGCACTTGTCACACCACACTGTTATTTTCTGTCTGTCTGTCCTTTCCACTAGTTGTAAGTTTCCTCTGGGTCCACCTGGCTGGCTGACAGTTAGAGGAATGGATCCTGGACCTGTTGTCCTAGAACAGGACGGGCAGGGCAAACCTTTCTCTCTCCATGTGCCCGCAGTCTTGGTGGAGTACAGGGCCTGGGACAAGGTAGACCTGGGATTTGGGGGACCTTCCAGATACAAGTTGTTCTGTGAAGGTGGATTCTGCCTGATATCTTTAGCTAACCACGTAACGTGGCCGTTACTCCGTGGCAGAACGCGTTTAGGCCTGTAGAGGAACTGCTTGCAGATAGGAATACCTACCAATGTTTAATTCCCAAGGGACTTCCTAAATAACTGGCTAATTTCCAGTGGAAAATCATTCTTTAGTCTTTAACTACAGACTGGTTAAAAGTTATTATGTACAATTAAAGGTTGAAGGACAGACACAGTGGAATCACCCCAAGAAAAATAGTTCCAGAGAGAAAGTGTAGTTGGTAAATGGAATTGGTGTGGAGTATAGATCTGAAGCACCTGTGTTCCCACAGTGGCGACTCATGTGATCATGCAGTACCTGGGAGTTGTAATGCGATCTACTAGCTACACTTTTATGAGCTCTTGTGGGGGCAGGAGTCTGCCAGCGTTGACAGAAGAGGCTTGAGGCTACTTGGGGCGCCCAGTGAGAGAGTGTGCGGCCAGCTCTGCACTCAGTCAGACTGTCTGGATACTTGTCACTATGGCTTGACCTATACAGCCATCTCATCGTTTCTGCCCTCCCTCCTCTCTCCCCAGATTGCTGCTCCTAGACGCTCCCCGTGATGTGCCCCCTGTCTGCCATCCCACCCCACCTGCCCAGCAGTCACCCAATTTCATCTACCGCCTGTACATGGTCCCCTGGCGCGATATTGTTCTGGCGTCTGCTTGGATGCGTGCAGCCTTTCCTAGCTGCTCTCTGCCGGGCCTGCGGTCCTGTCCACACAGTGTCTCCCTGGCCTGCCTTGTGAGGCAGCCTCACTGGCCAGAGCCCTGGGTCCCTTCCCTACCTCACCAACCCTCCTCCTCCTGCAGCTGCCCCTCCCACCCCGCATCCCCCATAGGGATCCTCGACTGTGGCTGGCTCTGGTACTTCCACTCTGGGGAGGGGCACAGGAATTATTCTGTCTCCCCCATCAGCCAGCAACTTGAGAAGAGGAATTCTGCTTTTATGTATTTATTTATTTAGGCTGGGCCATGCAGCATGGGGGATTTTAGTTCCCCCAGCAAGGATTGAACCTTCCCCCCTGCAGTGGAAGCCCTGAGTCTTTACCGCTGAACCACCAGGGAAGTCCCAGAGATTCCACATTTAAACTCTATATCTGCCCAATTTCTATGTCCTGTGTTCCTGAGCGCCACATGTTCATAGAAGGGAGGGTAGATGTGCGGACTCTCTTTTCTGGTTGTTGGCTGAGTATCTAATGTCCATTCTGGGTCATCTAAGGGCCGAGACCAAGTACTTTGTTCCTGCTATGACCCGACAGGGCTTATTTAGGGACAGTTTCAGGACCGTGGTAAGAGGTGGGTCAGGAAATGAGCTTAGGATAGTGTCAGGACATTAGATATTGATGGCAGCAGGGCCTTAGTTAGAGACAGTGTCAGGGCCTGCGTTAGGACTAGCATCAGAGCCTCTATTAGCTACCGTGTCAGGGCCTGAGTTAGGAGTAGTGTTAGGGCTTTAGTGAGAGACAGTTCTGGGCTGGATTTAGGACGAGCATCTAGGCCTTAGTGACAGTGTCATGGCCTTGGGCCTAAATTCAGGGTCTGTGTTAGGCACAGAGTAAGGGCTTCAATTAGCATAAGAGGCAGGACATTTGCTAGGGACAGGTTTAGGGTAAAGTTTATGGATCGTGAAAGAAAATGAGCTAGGGATAGTGTGAAGACCTTAGTCACTGAGAGTATCAGGGCCTTATTTAGAACCTGTATCATGGCTGCAGGAAGGGACAGCGTCAGTGACTGACTTAGGGAGAGCAACAGGGCTTTCTTAGGAACAGTGTCAGGACCTTGGTTAGAAATGGGTCAGGATATTAGCTCAGGATAGTGTCTGGATTTTAGTTATTGCCGGTAGCAGGGCCTATATTAGTTTAGATTCCAGGTCTTAGTTAGAGACAGAGTCAGGGCCTTAGTTAGGACTAGTCTGGGCCTTAGTTAGGGAGAGCATTTGGTCATCAGTGAGGATAAGAGGGCAGGAAAGTAGCTCGGGACAGAGTCAGCTTCCAGGTCAGCGGTAGTGTCAGGAAATGAGCTAGGGATAGCGTGAAGACCTTAGTTATTGAGAGCATCAGGGTCCTAGTTAGGACCAGTGTCAGGGCTTTAATCAGGCCTAGTGTCACGGCTTGATCTAGGGACAGCGTCAGAGCATAACTGAGGTACGGCAACAGGGCCTTAGTGAGGCCAATCTTTAGGGTCTGAGTGAGGAACAGTGTCAGGGCCTGAATTAGGAATAGTGTTAGGGCATTAGTTAAGGACAGTTCTGGGCTGGATTTAGGAAGAGCATCTAGGCCTCAGTTAGGGACAGTGTCATGGCCTTGGCACTAAATTCAGGGCCTGAGGTAGACACAGCATAAGGTCTTCAGTTAGCATAAGAGGCAGGAGAGTTGTGAGGGATAGGGTTAGGGTAAAGTTTAGGGATCGGGTCTAGAAATGACCTAGGGATAGCGTGAAGACCTTAGTTAAGAGCATCAGGGCCTTAGTTAGGACCGGTGTCAGGGCCTTAATCAGGACCAGTGTCAGGGCTTGATGTAGGGACAGTGTCGGAGCCTAACTAAGCTATGGCAACAGGGCCCAGTGAGGCGTATCTTTAGGGCCTGAGTGAGGGACAGTGTCAGGGCCTGACGTAGTAGTAGTATAAGGGCCTTTGTAGGATCAGCCTTAGGGTCTTCATAAAAGACATTCTCAGGGCCTCTGTTAGGGATGTCCTCAGGGCCTCACTTAGGGACAGTGTCAGGGCTTACTTTGGGACAGTTTCAGGACCTTGGTAAGACATGAGTCAGGCTATTAGCTCAGGATAACGTCAGGACTTTAGATATTGATGGCCACAGGTCCTGACTTAGGACGAGCATCAGAGCCTTTGTTAGGTACAGTGTCAGGGACTGAGTTAGGTGTTGTGTCAGGGCCTGAGTTAGGACGAGCCTCCAGGCCTCAGTTAGGGACAGGTTCACGGCCTCAGGACTAATTTCAGGGCCTTAGGTAGGGACAGCGTCAGGGATTTAGTTAGCATAAGAGGCTCGACATTAGTTAAAGGCAAGGTTATGTTAAGGTGTAGGGATAGTGTCAGGACACGACCTAGGAACAGTGCCAAGACTTCAGTTACTTAGAGCATCAGGGCCTAATTTAGGACCAGTGTCAGGACTTCAGGTAGGGACAGCATCAGAGCCGGACTTAGGAAGAGCAACAGGGCTTGAGCTAGGCGTAGTGTGAGGGCATGACTTAGGAGCAGCATAAATTCCTCAGTAGGATCAGCCTCAGGGACTTTGCTAAAGCCATTATCAGGGCCTCTGTTAGGGACAGCCTCAGGGTCTCACTTAATGACAGTGTCAGGACTTACTTAGGGACCGTTTCAGGACCTTGGTAAGAGATGGGTCAGGAAATGAGCTCAGGATAGTGTCAGGACATTAGATATTGACGGCAGCAGGGCCTTATTTAGAGACAGTGTCAGGGCCTGCGTTAGGACTAGCATCAGAGCCTCTATTAGCTACCGTGTCAGGGCCTGAGTTAGGAGTAGTGTTAGGGGTTTAGTGAGGGACAGTTCTGGGCCGGATTTAGGAAGAGCATCTAGGCCTTAGTTAGTGACAGTGTCATGGCCTTGGGCCTAAATTCAGGGTCTGTGTTAGGCACAGAGTAAGGGCTTCAATTAGCATAAGAGGCAGGACATTTGCTAGGGACAGGTTTAGGGTAAAGTTTATGGATCGTGACAGAAAATGAGCTAGGGATAGTGTGAAGACCTTAGTCACTGAGAGTATCAGGGCCTTATTTAGAACCAGTATCATGGCTGCAGGAAGGGACAGCGTCAGTGACTGACTTAGGGAGAGCAACAGGGCTTTCGTAGGGACAGTGTCATGACCGTGGTTAGAAATGGGTCAGGATATTAGCTCAGGATAGTGTCCGGATTTTAGTTATTGCCGGTAGCAGGGTCTATATTAGTGAAGATTTCAGGCCTTAGTTAGAGACAGTGTCAGGACTTTAGGAGTAGTCAGGGCCTTAGTTTGGACACTTCTGGGCCTTAGTTAGGGAGAGCATTAGGTCATCAGTGAGGATAAGAGGCAGAAAATTATCTCGGGACAGAGTCAGCTGCCAGTCCAGGGGTAGTGTCAGGAAATGAAGTAGGGATAATGTGAAGACCTTAGTTATTGAGCGCATCAGGGTCCTAGTTAGGACCAGTGTCAGGTCTTTAATCACGATCAGTGTCGGGGCTTGATATAGGAACAGCGTCAGAGCCTAACTGAGGTATGGCAACAGGGCCTAAGTGAGGCCTATCTTTAGGGCCTGAGTGAGGGACAGTGTCAGGCCCTGAATTAGGAATAGTGTTAGGGCATTCGTTAGGGACAGTTCTGGGCCGCATTTAGGCAGAGCATCTAGGCCTCAGTTAAGGACAGTGTCATGGCCTTGGGACTAAATTCAGGGCCTGAGGTAGACACAGCATATGTTGTTCAGTTAGCATAAGAGGCAGGAGAGTTGCGAGGGACATGGTTAGGGTAAAGTTTGGTATCATGTCAGGAAATGACCTAGGGATAGCGTGAAGACCTTAGTTATTGAGAACATCAGGGCCGTAGTTAGGATCGGTGTTAGGGCTTGATGTAGGGATAGCGTCAGAGCCTAACTAAGCTACGGCAACAAGGCCCAGTGAGGCGTATCTTTAGGGCCTGAGTGAGGAACAGTGTCAGGGCATGACATAGGAGTAGTATAAGGGCCTCTGTAGGATCAACCTTAGGGTCTTTGTAAAAGACATTCTCAGGGCCTCACTTTGGGACAGCGTCAGGACTTACTTTGGGATAGTTTCAGGACTTTGGTAAGACGTGGGTCAGGACATTAGCTCAGGATAACGTCAGGACTTTAGATATTGATGGTCGCAGGGCCTTAGAGACAGTGTCAGGGCCTGACTTAGGATGAGGATCAGAGCCTTTGTTAGGAACAGTGTCAGGGACTGAGTTTGGTGTTGTGTCAGGGGCTGAGTTAGGCCTAGCCTCCAGGCCTCAATTAGGGACAGGTTCACGGCCTCGGGACTAATTTCAGGGCTTTAGGTAGGGACAGCATCAGGGATTTAGTTAGCATAAGAGGCTCGACATTAGTTAAAGGCAAGGTTAGGTTAAGGTCTTGGGATAGTGTCAGGACATGACCTGGGAACAGTGCCAAGACTTCAGTTACTTAGAGCATCAGGGCCTAATTTAGGACCAGTGTCAGGACTTCAGGTAGGGATAGCATCAGAGCCAGACTTAGGAAGACTGACAGGGCTTGAGTGAGGCCTAGTTTCATAGCCTTAGCTAGGGATAGTGTCAGGGCATGACTTAGGAGCAGCATAAGGGCCTCGGTAGGATCAGCCTCAGGGGCTTTGCTAAAGCCATTATCAGGGCCTCTGTTCGGGACAGCCTCAGGGTCTTACTTAGGGACAGTGTCAATGCTTAATTAGGGACAGTTTCAGGACCTTGGTAAGAGATGGGTGAGGAAATGAGCTCAGGATAGTGTCAGGACATTAGATATTGACGGCAGCAGGGCCTTAGAGACAGTGTTAGGGCCTGCGTTAGGACTAGCATCAGAGCCTCTGTTCGGTACTGTGTCAGGGCCTGAGTTAGGAGTAGTGTTAGGGGTTTAGTGAGGGACAGTTCTGTGCCGGATTTAGGACGAGCATCTAGGCCTTAGTGACAGTGTCATGGCCTTGGGCCTAAATTCAGGTCTGTGTTAGGCACTGTGTAAGGGCTTCAATTAGCATAAGAGGCAGGACATTTGTTAGGGATAGGTTTAGGGTAAAATTTATGGATCGTGTCAGGAAATGAGCTAGGGATAGTGTGAAGACCTTAGTCACTGAGAGTATCAGGGCCTTATTTAGAAGCAGTATCATGGCTGCAGGTAGGGACAAGGTCAGTGCCTGACTTAGGGAGAGCAGCAGGGCCTGAGTGGTGCCTATTATCAGGCCCTTAGTTGTGGTCACTGTAAGGGCATGATGTAGGAGCTGCATCAGGGCCTTTGTTGGATCTGCAATAGGGTCTTAGTTGCTAAGTAACATCCAGGCCCGGAGCCCTTCAGAGTCACTCTGTGTAGGCCGCGTGTAGCGCAACACTGCAGTGTTTTTTGGGACAGCTTGATTTACCCAATACTCCCACAGGTTCACAAACACCTTTCTAGCATGTCGAACATGCCGTGAAAGTCTGACTCATTGCCCTAGTCTGAGCTGCCCTGAGAAAAACAGTTGGCTTCGCATTCCATCTAAGACCTCCTAGCTGAAGTCACCCTGCCTCCCAGAATAAGTCGGCTTGTGTTCCTACTGCAACTAAAGCCTAGTTTTTCGAGTAACACTGCAGGGTTTTGAAGAGGCATAGGCCCGAATTCCTACCTAGGGTGTTCCTTGGTTAACGTAGTTCACTAGATGCAGAACTCCTTGCTTGGAGAAGTTGATTGAGGGAATGAACCAGTGTGTAATCTGTGTCTCTTTTGACTTGTTAGAAACCACGGGGATGTATGCTGCGTGTGCCAATGGAAATGGGGGCCTGATGGAGCTAGCTTTCCCATTGTGAAATCTCCATTCTTGTTGCCTTGAAGCTGCCTGAAATTCACTGCTGTTGACAGAACTCTAGACACTGTAGGCATGGCTCTGCCAAGAAAGTGAGTTTCCTCTAGCTAAATAGGGTTCTTCCATGGCTAGGGTGGGGCTCAGCCTGCCATGCTCTCAAGCTAAGTGGAAGCTCAACGTGAGTACTTGCGTCGAGGTAAGGCCCTGAGTAGACATGCAGAAAGGGAGGCATGCGGCTGTTTCCATGAGGTCTTCATCGGGGCTCTGCCTTATTTTAAAGAAAGTACCCTTTTCAGGACTCCTAGGCCCCTTAGGTGTGTATCATTTTCCCTCCAGGATCACTGAGTACCTCCAGACATCTGTGAGCCTGCTGACCAAAATCGAGGCCCATAGGTCCCTTGAAGGTCCTCTGTGTATGATGAGTGATGGGCAACACATTGCACATTACTTCAGGAGAGCTACATTGCCAGAGCACTCGAACAGCATCAGGACCACATTTACAGCCCGTCCAACGTGCCATGGAAGTCTTCATTAGGGCTTTCGTCTAAGCTGCCATGACAAAACACTCTGCTTACAATTTTTCGAGGACCTCGTACCTGAAGTGACTATAATCAGGTAGGAAGTCAGCATCCTACCAAGCTGTGTGGTTAATGGGACATTAAAGGAGAGCACTTGCCTCGAGGTAAGACCCTGAATTGCAGTGCAGAAGCAGAGGCGTGCAACAGTTTCCATGAGGCCGTAGCCACTGCTCTGCATTATCTTAACGGCAGTATGCTTTTCAGGACACCTAGGAGCTTCGCTTGGGCACCGTATTCCCGGCAGGAACAGTGAGTACCCCCTGGGACCCCCAGGCCCCCTTGGACCTGCTAAGTAACTGTCAGGCCCGTAACCCTTAGGAGCCACTCTGTGTATGCCGAGTGTATCGCAACACACTGCACTCCTTCATGGGACAGCTTGAAATCCCCAGCTCTCCCAGAGTTTCTCGAACACCCTTTTGGCACGTCCAACATGCCAGGGAAGTCTGACTCATCGCCCTTGTCTGAGCTGCATTGAGAAAAACCCTCAGCTTCGAATTCCATCTAGGACCTCCTGCCTGAAGTCACCCTGCCTCCAGGAGAAAGTCAGCTTGCGTTCGACTGCCACTAAATCCCAGAACTTCGTGTAACGCTGCAGGCTTATGAAGAGCCACGGGCCCGGAGGCCTAGCTAGGGCATACCTTGTTTGAGGCATTTTGCTAGATGCAGAGCACCCTGCTCCTAGGAGTGATTCGGGAAGGAACATCTGGGTTACCTGTGTCTCTTTTGACTTGTTAGAAACCACAGGGATGTATGCTACGTGTGCCCATGGAAATGGGGGCCTCATGGAATTAGCCTTGCTTTCCCATTTTGAAAGCTCCATGCATGCTGCCTTGAAGCGACCTGAAATTCACTGCTGTTGACAGGCCTCTAGCCAATGTACGTCTGGCTCTGGGAAGAAAATGAGTTTCCTCTATCTAAACCAGGTGCTTCCGTGGTCGGGTTGGAGCTCAGCCTGACATGCTCTATAGCTAAAGGGAAACTCAATGTGAGTACTTGCCTCGAGGAAAGGCCCTGAGTATCCGTACAGAAAGGGAGGCATGCAGCAGTTTACAAGAGGTCCCTGTCGCTGTTCTGCTGTATTTTAAAGGAAGTACACTTTTCTGGACTGCTAGGACCCTCGGCTGTGCATCATTTCTCTCCCGGATCACTGAGTACCTCAAGACCACTGTGGACCTGCTGAGCAGCATCGAGGCCTATAGGTCGGTCACTCTGAGGCCCCCTGTGTATGCCGAGTGACGGGCAACACAGTGCATGTTCCTTAAGGAGAGCTAAATTTCCAGAATTCTCGAACTGCCTCAGGACCACACTTCTGGCCAGTCTGACGTGCTGTGGAAGTCTTCGTCATGACCGTCGTCTGTGCTGCCATGGGCAAACATTCTGCTTACAATTCTTCGAGGAGCTTGTATCTGAAGTCACTATTATCAAGGAAAAATTCACCATCCTACCATGCTGTGTCACTAACGGGACACTCAGCATGAGCACTTGCCTCAGTGTAAGGCCCTGAACGGCCGTGCAGAAGCCGAGGCGTGCAGCAGTTTCCATGAGGCCGCAGCCTCTGCTCTGCATTATCTTAAAGGCAGTGTGCTTTTCAGGATACTTAGGAGCCTCGTGTGGGCACCCTATTCCTGGCAGGAGCAATGAGTACCCTAGGTCCCCCTGGGGCTGCTAAGCAACTTCCAGGCCCGTAGCCCTTCGGAGCCAGTCTGTGTATGCCGAGTGTAGGGCAACGCACTGCACTCCTTCACGGGACAGCTTGAAATCCCCAGCACTCCCAGAGTTTCACGAACACCCTTTTAGCATGTGCAACATGCCGGGGAAGTCTGAATCATTGCCCTAGTCGGAGCTGCACTGAGAAAAACTCTTGGCTTTGCATTCCATCTAGGACCTCCTGCCTGAAGTCACCCTGCCTCCAGGAGAAAGTCGACCTACATTCCTACTGCCACTAAAGCCCAGTTCTTCATGTAATACTGCATGCTTTTGAAGAGCCACAGGCCCGGAGGCCTAGCTAGGGCATACCTTGGTTGAGGCATTTTGCTAGTTGCAGAACACCGTGCTTCAAGGAGTTAATTCAGGGAAGGAAACAGTGGGTAACCTGTGTCTCTTTTGACTTGTTAGGAACCACAGGGATGTATGCTGCGTGTGCCCATCGAAATGGCAGCCTGATGGAACTAGCCTTGCTTTCACATTTTCAAAGTGCCATGCATGCTGCCTTGAAGGACCTGAAATTCACTGCTGTTGACAGGCCTCTAGCCACTGTAGGCCTGGCTCTGTGAAGATAATGAGTTTCCTTTATCTTATCCAGGTGCTTCCATGGCCAGTGTGGAGCTTAGCCTGCCATGCTGTAGAGATAAAGGGAAACTCAACATGAGTACTTGCCTCGAGGATACGCCCTGAGTATCCGTACAGAAAGGGGGCATGCAGCTGCTTCCATGAGGTCTTTGTCGGTGTTCCACTGTAGTGTAAATGAGTACCCTTTTCAGGAGTCGTAGGCCCCTCAGGTGTGCATCATTTCCCTCCAGGATTACTGAGTACCTCCAGACCCCTGTGGGCCTGCTGAGCAACATCGAGGCCCATAGGTCGGTCCCTCGGAGGCCCTCTGTGTATGCCGAGTGATGGGGAAAACTCTGCACGTTCCTTAAGGAGAACTACATTTCCAGAGCCCTCAAACTGCCTCAGGACCACATTTCTGGCCAGTGCAACGTGTCATGGAAGTCTTCGTCATGGCCGTCGTCTGAGCTGCCATGGGAAAACATTCTGCTTACAATTCTTCCAGGACCTTGTACTTGAAGTCAGTCCACTCGAGGAGAAATTCACCATCTACTATGCTGTGTCACTAACAGGACACTCAGCGTGAGCACTGGCCTCAAGGTAAGGTCCTAAATAGCCGTGCAGAAGCTGAGGCGTGCAGGAGTTTACATGAGGCCGAAGACGCTGCTCTACATTATCTTAATGGCAGTACGCTTTTCAGGACACCTAGGAGCCTCACGTGGGCACGCTATTCCCAGCAGGAACAGTGAGTCCCTCCAGGCCCCACTGGGCCAGTTAAGCAACTTCCAGGCCTGTACCCTTTCGGAGCCACTCTGTGTATGCCGAGTATAGGGCAACACACTGCACTCCTTCATGAGACAGCATGAAATCCCCAGCACTCCCAGAATCTCACGAACACTGTTCTAGCATGTCCAACATGCCGCTGAAGTCTGATTCATTGCCTTAATCAGAGTTACGCTGAGAAAACCCTCGGTTTTGCATTGCATCTAGGATCTCCTGCCTGAAGTCACCCTGCCTCCAGGAGAAAGTCGGCTTTTGTTCCGAATGCCAGCAGAGCCCAGTTCTTCATGTAAAACTACAGGCTATGAAGATCCACAGGCCCGGAGACGTAGCTAGGGCGTACTTTGGTTGAGGCAGTTGGCAAGATGCAGAACACCCTCCTTCGAGGAGTTGATTCAGGGAAGGAACCCCTGGGTAACCTGTGTCTCTTTTGACTTGTTAGAAACCACATGGATGTATGCTGCGTGTGCCCATGGAAGTGGGGGCCTGATGGATCTAGCCTTGCTTTCCCATTGTGAAAGCTCCATTCGTGCTGCCTTGAAGCTACCTGAAATTCACTGCTGTTGACTGGCTTCTAGCCACTGTACGCCTGGCTCTGGGAGGAAAATAAGTTTTCTCTAGCTAAACTTGGTGCTTCTATGGCCAGGGTGGAGCTCATCCTGCCATTCTCTAGATATAAAGGGAAACGCAACGTGAGTACTTGCCTGAGGAAATTCCCTGAGTATTCGTACAGAAAGGGAGGCATGCAGCTGTTTCCATGAGGTCTTAGTCGCTGTTCTGCTGTATTTTAAAGGAAGTACCCTTTTCAGGACTACTAGGCCCCTCGGGTATGCATCATTTCCCTCCAGGATCACTGAGTAGCTCCAGACCCCTGTGGGCCTGCTGAGTAACATCAAGGCCCATAGGTCGGTCCCTCGGAGGCCCTCTGTGTATGCTGGGTTATGGGCAACACACTGCATGTTCCATAAGGAGAACTACTTTTCCAGAGCCCTCAAAAAGTCTCAGGACCATATTTCTTGCCAGTCCGACGTGCCATGGAAGACTTCATCAAGGCCATTGTCGGAGGTGCCATGGGAAAGCATTCTGCTTACAATTCTTCGAGGACCTCGTACCTGAAATCTCGTTGATCGAGAAGAAATTTACCATCCGACCATGCTGTGTCACTAATGGGACATTCAGCATGAGCACTTGCCTGTAGGTTAATCCTTGAATTTCCGTGCAGAAGCGGAGGCGTGCAGCAGTTTCCCTGAGGCTGTAGCTCTGCTGTGCATTATCTTAACAGCAGTACGCTTTTCAGGACACCTAGGAGTTTCACGTGGACACCCTGTTCCCGGCAGGAACAGTGAGTCGCCCCAGGCCCCCCCGGGCCTGCTAAGCCACTTCCAGGCCCATAGCCCTTCGGAGCCACCCTGTGTATGCCACGTACAGGGCAACACACTGCACTCCTTCATGGGACAGGTTGAAATCCCCAGCGCTCTCACAGGTTCACGAACACGGTTCTAGCTCGTCCCACATGCCCTGGAAGTCTGTCTCATCGCCCTAGTGTGAGCTGCACTGAGAAAACCCCTCGGCTTCGAATTCCATCTAGAACCTCCTGCCTGAAGTCACCCTGCCTCCAGGAGAAACTCGGCTTGCGTTCCAACTGCCACTAAAGCCAGGCTATGTATGCCGACTATGAGGCAACACACTGCACTCCTTCATGGGACAACGTGAAATCCCCAGCACTCCCAGAGTTCCACGAACACCGTTCTAGAAAATCCAACATGCCAGGGAGGTCGGACTCATCGCCCTAGTGTGAGCTGCAATGAGAAAATCCCTTGGCTTCGCATTCCATCTAGGACCTCGTGCCTGAAGTCACCCTCCCTCCAGCAGAAAGTCGGCTTGTGTTCTGACTGCCACTAAAGCCCAGTTCTTCGTGTAACACTGCAGGCTTTCAAAGACCCACAGGCCTAGAGACCTAGCTATGGTGTACCTGGGTTTAGGCAGTTCGCTAGATGCAGAACACCCTGCTTCGAGGAGTTGATTCAGGGAAGCAACCACTGGGTAACGTGTGTCTCTTTTGACTTTTTAGAAACCACAAGGATGTGTGCTGCGTGTGCCCATGGAAATGGAGGCCTGATAGAACTAGCCTTGCTTTCCCGTTTTGAAAGCTCCTTTCATTCTGCCTTGAAGCTACTTAAAATTCACTTTTGTTGACAGGCCTCTAGCCACTATAGGCCTGGCTCTGGGAAAAAATGAGTTTCCTCTATCTAAACCAGGTGCTTCCATGGCCAGTGTAGAGCTCAGCCTGCCATGCTCTAGAGCTAAACGGAAACTCAATGTGAGTACCTGCCTCGAAGAAAGGCCTAGAGTATCCGTGCAGAAAGGGAGGCGTGCAGCTGTTTCCATGAGGTCTTAGTTGCCGTTCTGCTTTATTTTAAAGGAAGTGCCCTTTTCAGGACTCCTAGGTGTCTCGGGTGTGCATCATTTCCCTCCCGAACTAGTGAGTACCTCCAGACCCCTGTGGGCCTGCTGAGCAACATCGAGGCCCATAGGTTGGTCCCTCAGAGGCCTTCTCTGTATGCCAAGTGATCGGCAACACACTGCACGTTCCTTAAGGAGAGCTACATTTCCAGAGCCCTCAAACAGCCTCAGGACCACATTTCTGGCTAGTCCGACGTGCCATGGAATTCTTCATCATGGCCGTCATCGGAGCTGCCATGGGGATATATTCTGCTTACAATTTTTCTAGGACCTCATACCTGAACTCACTCTGCTGGAGGAGAGATTCAGCATCCTACCATGCTGTGTCGCTAACGGGATACTCAGCGATGCGCTTGCCGTAAGGTAAGGCCCTGATTGCCGAGCAGAAGTGGAGGCGTGCAGCAGTTTCCATGAGGCCGTAGCCGCTGCTCTGCATTATCTTAACGGCAGTACACTTTTCAGGACACCAGGAGTCTCGCGTGGGCACTGTATTCCCCGCAGGAACACTGAGTACCCCCAGGCCCCCCTGGGCCTGCGAAATAACTTCCATGCCCGTTGCCCTTTGGAGCCACTCTGTGTATGCCGAGCGTAGGGCAACACACCCGACTAATGCTTGGGACAGCTTGAACTCCCCAGCACTCTCATAGGTTTACAAACACTGTTCTAGCACGTGCAACGTGCCGGGAAGTCTGACTCATTGGCCTAGTCTGAGCTGCACTGGGAAACACCCACAGCTTCGCTTTCCATCTAGGATCTCCTGCCTGAAGTCACCCTGCCTCCTGGAGAAAGTCGGCTTGCGTTCCGACTGCCACGAAAGCCCAGTTCTTTGTGTCACACTGCATGCTTTTGAAGAGGCACAGCCCCGGAGGCCTAGCTAGGGCATACCTTGGTTGAGGCAGTTTGCTACATGCCGAACACCCTGCTTAGAGGATTTGATTTGATTCAGGGGAGGAACCACTTGGCAACCTCTGTCTCTTTTGACTTGTTGTAAAGCACAGGGCTCTATGGTGCGTGTGCTCATGGAAATGGTGTCCTGATGGAACTAACCTTGCTTTCCCGTTTTGAAAGCTCCATTCATGCTGCCTTAAAGCTATGTGAAATGCACTGCTGTGGACGGGATTCTAGCCACTATACGCCTGGCTATGAGAAGAACATGAGTTTCCTGTATCTAAACCAGGTGCTTCTATGACCAGTGTGGAGCTCAGCTTCCCATGGTCTAGAGCTAAAGGGAAATTCAATGTGAGTACTTGCCTCGAGGTATGGCCCTGAGTATCCATGCAGAAAGGGAGGCACGCAACTGTTTCCATGAGGTCTTAGTCGCTGTTCCACTTTATTTCATCGGGAGTACTCTTTTTAGGACTCCTGGGCCCCTCGGGTTTGCATAATTTTCCCTCCAAGATTACTGAGTACCTCCAGATCCCTGTGGACCTGCTGAGCAACATCGAGGCACATAGGTCTGAACCTCGGAGGCCCTCTGTTTATCGAGTGATGGGCAACACACTGCACCTTCCTTAAGGGGAGCTGCCGTGAGAAAACCTTCTGCTTACAATTCTTTGAGGACCTCGTACCTGAAGTCACTCTGCTCGAGGAGAAGTTTACAATCCTACCATGCTGTGTCGCTAACGGGAAACTCAGCAAGACCACTTGCCTGTAGGTAAGGCCCTGAATTGCCCTGCAGAAGCAGAGGCGTGCAGCAGTTTCCATCAGGCTGCAGCTGCTGCTCTGCGTTATCTTAACCACAGTACCTTTTAGGATACCTAAGAGACTCGGGTCGGCACCATATTCCCGGCCAGAAGCCTGAGTACCCCCAGGCCTCCCTGGGCCAGTTAAGCAACATCCAGTCCCCTAGCCCTTCAGAGTCACTCTGTGTATGTCGCGTGTAGGGCAACAGCTTGCACTCTTTCTTAGGACAGCTTGAAATCCCCAGTACTCCCACAGGTTCACGAGCACTGTTCTGGTACGTCCAGCATGCCGTGGAAGTCTGACTCATTGCCCTAGTCTGAGCTGAACTGACAGAAACCCTTGGATTTGCATTCCATCTAGGATCTCTTGTCTGAATTCACCCTGCCTCCAGGAGAAAGTCGGCTTGCTTCCAACTCTAAAGCCTAGTTCTTTGTGTAAAACTGCAGGCTTTTGAAGATCCACAGGCCCAGAGGCCTAGCTAGGGTGTTCCTTGGTTGATACAGTTCACTAGCGGCAGAACACCGTGCTTCGAGGAGTTGATTCAGGGAAGGAACCACTGGGTAACCTGTGTCTCTTTTGACTTGTTAGAAACCACAGGGATGTATGCTGCATGTGCCCATGGAAATGGGGGCCTGATGGAACTAGCCTTGCTTTCCCATTTTGAAAGCTCCATTCATGCTGCCTTGATGCTACCTGAAATTTCTGCTGTTGAGAGGCCTCTAGCCATTTTAGGCATGGTTCTGGGAAGGTAATGAGTTTCCTCTAGCTAAACCAGGTGCTTCCATTGCCGGGGTGGAGCTCAGCCTGCCATGCTCTACAACTAAAGGGAAACTCATCGTGAGTACGTGCCTCGAGGAAAGGCCCTGAGTATCCGTGCAGAAAGGGAGGCATGCAGCTGTTTCCATGAGGTCTTACTCGCTGTTCTGCTGTATTTTAGGGGAACTACCCTTTTTAGGACTCCTAGGGCCCTCGGGTGTGCATCCTTTTCCCTTGAAGATCACTGAGTACCTCCAGACCGCTGTGGGCCTGCTGAGCAACATCGAGGCCCATAGGTCGGTCGCTCAGAGTCCCCCTGCGTATGCTGAGTGATGGGAAACACACTGCATGTTCCTTAAGGAGAGCTACATGTCCATAGCCTGCGAACATCCTTCAGGGCCACATTTTTGGCCAGTCTGACCTGCCATGGAAGTCTTCGTCATGGCCATCGTCTGAGCTGTCATGGGACAACACTCTGCTCAGAATTCTTCGAGGGCCTCGTACCTGAAGTCACTCTGCTCGAGGAGGATTTCAGCATCCTACCATGCTGCATCACAACTGGGCCACTCAGCGTGAGCACTTGCCTCAAGGCAAGGCCCTGAATTTCCGTGCAGAAGCCGAGTCATAGAGCAGTGTCCATGAGGCCGAAGCCGCTGCTCTGCATTGTCTTAACTGCAGTACACTTTTCAGGACACCTAGGAGCCCAGTGTGGACACCCTATTCCTGGCAGGAACAGTGAGTCACCCAAGTTCCCCCTGGGCCTGCTAAGCAACTTCCAGGCCCGTGGCCCTTCACAGCCACTCTGTGTATGCCGTGTGTAGGGCAACACCCTGAAGTCCTTCTTGGGTCATCTTGAAATCCCCAGCTCTCCCAGAGTGTCACGAACACTGGTCTAGCACGTCCAACATGCCGGGGAAGGCTGACTCATCGCCCTAGTCTGAGCTGTACTGAGAGAAACCCTCGGCTTCGCATTCCATGTAGGACCTCCTGCCTGAAGTCACCCTGCCTCCAGGGGAGAGTCGTCTTGCGTTCCTACTACATCTAAAACCCAGTTCTTCATGTAACACTGCAGGCTTTTGAAGAGCCACAGGCTCGGAAGCCTAGCTAGGGCCTACCTTGGTTGAGGCAGTTAAGTAGATGCAGAACACTCTGCTTCTAGGAGTTGATACAGGGAAGGAAACACTGGGTAACCTGTGTCCCTTTTGACTTGTTAGAAAGCACAGGGATGTATGCTGCTTGTGCCCATGGAAAAGGGGGACTGATGGAACTAGCATTGCTTTCCCATTTTGAAAGCACCATGCATGCTGCCTTGAGGGACCTGAAATTCACTGCTGTTGACAGGCCACTAGCCATTGTAGGCCTGGTTCTGGGAAGAAAATGAGTTTTCTCTATCTAAAGCGGGTGCTTCTATGGCCGTGGTGGAGCTCAGCCTGCCATGCTCTATTGCTAAAGGGAAACGCAACGTGAGTACTTGCCTCGAGGAAAGGCCTTGAGTATCCGTACAGAAAGGGAGGCATGCAGCTGTTTCCATGAAGTGTTAGTCGCTGTTCCTCTTTATTTTAAAGGAAGTACCCTTTTCAGGACTCCTAGGCCCCTCTGATGTGCATCATTTCCCTCCAGGATCACTGAGTACCTCCAGACCCCTGTGGGCCTGCTGACCATCATCGAGGCCCATAGGTCGGTCCCTGGGAGGCCCTCTGCATATGCCAAGTGATGGGCAACACACTGCACATTCCTTAAGGAGAGCTACATTTCCATAGCCCATGAACAGCCTTCAGGACCACATTTCTGGCTAGTCTGATGTGACATGGGAGTCTTTGTCATGGCCCTCGTCTGAGCTGCCATGAGAAAACACTCTGCTTAGAATTCTTCGAGGACCTCGTACCTGAAGTCACCCTTCTCAAGGAGAAAATCAGCATGCTACCATGCTGTTTCGCTAACGGGACGCTCAGCGTGAACACTTGCCTCGAGGTAATGCCTACTGCGTGCTGTGACCCATGTCACCTGTGGGGACACAAGCCACAAGCATATGTTGGGTCCTGTGAGCCTCCCAGCCAGTCCCTCAAGGTGAGGGCGGCCCTGTATACCCCAGCCCTCTCCTCCACGCCTAGTAGGTGGAAGACCCACTTCTCCTTGCCATTCCAGAAGCAGTTCTGGAGCTGTCCTGGGAGGGCTTCTGGGGTTACACAGGCTGAGCCCCTGTTGCTAAGTCTCCACTTCCCCACAAGAGCCTCCAGAGCAAGCTGATTGCCCTGTTGCCTGAATAACCACCCACCAGTTTTCTCAAGAAAGAATCAGGGGTTTCTGTAGCAGCGTCTGCAGGCAGCTGTGCATCTGGGCCCACGTTCACATCTTCTGTGTAAACACCGAGAACCTTCCCTGACACGTGCCCCCGGCTGACCCCCTCCGCATGTTGACCACAGGCCACAGTGTGGCCATCAGACTGCCTGCACGTCTCAGCCTCCTCTTGTTGTCAGAGCTGCTCCAGGCTCTGCTCAGGACCCGTGCACCCACATTTCACAGGGCTGTCCTGCACCCCCACCTTCAGCAGGAGTTCCCCTAAGTATTTAAGTTAAGGGGTCCAGAGATAAGAAAGGAAGCTACAAACAAACAAACAGATGGACCCAGCTGGCACCAAGATGGCAACAAGTGTGACCTCCAGCCGACCCCGAGTCTCATCACATGTTGAGTTTACTATATCAGCATATTGGGTGACACACCTACCGGCGGCCACTGCTGGACATGAAGGACCAGAAACGGGTAAAAGGAGGTGGTACCCCAGCCCCTTGGAAGAAGCCCTGCCCCTTCCCTGGAAGGCCTCTTTATTCCATCACTAGCCTCCCTCCTCCTCCCTTTGTCTTTACTTTTTAAAATTAAACCTCTCTCTCCAGGAGGGTGAGAAGGTGACCTGTGAACTCAGTTCCCGCTTCTCCATTCTTTGGCCACTGAATAGAGCTTGTGCTGTGTTGGTCTCGGCTTTGGTTCTGTTATTTGCCTACTTGAACCCACGTGGAAAAAGGAAACCTCCCCCGCTGAGGCAGAGCGCCTCGCAGGCTGGGGCCCGAGCAGGGTCCACATGACTTCACCTGGTAACAGTCTGTAAGGGGACGGTGGTCTCTGCCCGTGGGGTGGGGAGGGCACACCTACAGCCACAGCACCGGCTCCGTGGACGGCATTGCCCCGCGTGAGCCTGGACCGTGTGCTCTCATCCCCCCACGCCTGACACACCCTGACAGTCGTTACGCGGTGACACTGGCTGCTGGGCGTCCAGTCAGGAGGGACCAGAGGCAGCACCTGGTGCCACGTGAGACGTGCCTTTTCACGGGCAGGGGACATAGGAGATATTAGGACTTTGTGTCTAGAAAACAAACCAAACAGCCAGAAGGTGATCTGAGCTGTGGACTTGAAACCCACGTGCGTGGTGAGGCCTCCCACTGGACACTGGCTTGGGAGCTTCCGCACAGGCGAGACCACACCCGTGCTTACCGCCCGACCCCTCCAGGCCTCCCTGCGGGCACAGCTGGGCCTGCGCCCCTCAGGCTCCCCGACCCAGAGGCTGGAGAGCTGATGTTGCCAGGGCCTGGGGACGCGAGGGGTCCCTCCACCAGCGCTGCTCGGCCCCTCCTGCCCAGTGACCAGGGGAGGGAAGCCCCATGGAGCCTGAGACCCGGCACAGGCAAAGCTCGCACCCCCCCACAGGACCCCCAGCCCCGCCGTACTTTCTCAGGCCCACCGCCTGCCCCTCCCAGTGCCTGCGTCCCACTGACCCCCATTCCCGGTGTGGACGTCCACGTGCACAAGCTGCCCCGTGTCCTGTTCCCACATGGGACACCCCCATCCCTGCTTTTCCCTAATGAGGGCCTGGACCCAGAATGTTCTGGGCAGGAAGAGGGCCGAGGAGGCCGCCGGCCTGTCCTGTCTGCCTCCCGGGGGCCCAGACACAGGGCTCGTGGGCCACAGGGCCTTGAGGTCTGGATGCTCCCAGGTGTGGGATGAAGCTGCCGCTGCCTGCTGGAGCTGCTGCTTCCGAGATTCAGGGAACAGGGGGACCCACCAAACGGAGCCCGTCCCCAGGCTCTGCTGCCAGTCTGCTCGGATTTGCTCTCCTGATCCTGAAGACAGACGTACAGGAAACAGGGCCTGCGATTCCCATACTGACGGTGTCTGTGGAATTTCCACTAGACCCATTGCTACCCTGTTCTGAGCAAATTACTAGTCAGTCCATGCTACCATCACCCCACGAGCAGAATGGGAAGCTGAGGCTCCGAGAAGCCAAGTAATCCAGCCGGAAGCACAGCTGTGGGACACGGAGTGGGGTCTGCACCCGCCGCCCGCCCAGGGGGACTGCCCACTCCCCGAGCTTCCACACCTGTTCCCTTCACCCCCCTCCCGGGACCAGCTCACAGAGCCTCCTCTTGGGGGGATTCACTTACCTTCTTCTAACAGGATCCGTCTCACTATCCTGTTCTGGGATCACCCAGGAGCTTGTCACTCTGAAGCAGGTTCAGCTTCACATCACCAGGGCAGCTTTCCTGGATCACACTCACTACCTGCACGTCCACTCTCAGCTCAGACCCAGAAGGTCCCCTCGGCCCCGAGCCCCATGGCTCTGCCTGGGCTCCCACCTCCTCCTGCCTGGTCTGTCCCTCTCATGTCCCCTGCAGCGTCATCAGGAGCTCCCACCTGCCCCAGGCAGGCTGTCTGCTCTGTCCTGGGGAGGCCTCCGTGGTGTCAGGTGGATGATGCAAGAGGTACCCGTGGGGCCTCCCTCACGCAGCCCAGTGGCCAGCACCCGCCTACTCACCTCATCACTCTGGATGGACGGGGGTTCAGGGGGCCTGTGGCATCTCCTGGTTCTCATTTCATCCCAGCACTGCCCACACAGAAGTTGCTAAGCAACACTGTTCCGGCTGCACAGAGAGGGCGCTCATACACATGCCCCACTCCCAGCACACAGGGCTCTCGTGGCCAGGCCCCTCCCAGGGTATGGAGGTCACCTGGACAGGCACCCAGCAGCCCCCAGGGCCGTCATGGTCAGGCCCCTCCCAGGATATGGAGCTCACTTGAGCAGGTACCCAGCAGGCCACGGGACTCTCACGGTCAGGCCCCTCCCAGGATATGGAACTCACCTGGACAGGCACCCAGCAGCCCACGGGGCTCTCGTGGTCAGGCCCCTCCCTGGATTTGGAGCTCACGTGGACAGGCACCCAGCAAGGCTGGGCACACAGGAACCGTGCATGTAGCCCTCATTGCAGAGCACCCCCAGCTCACCTGTTGGTCAGAGCTGACCCTGAGCACCTCAGAGCAGGACCTGAACTAACAAACAACAGCTCCGGGACAGGTCTGTGACCCTGGGCGTTACTCTGTGGCCTCCTTCCACCGGGTCTCCCAGAGGCTTCCACTGCAGCTGGGGCACCAGGCCTCTGCCTCCACCCACCACCCCTCCTCTTCCTGACCCCTTGGTTCCTCTCATTAGGAGAGGGTCTTCTTGAAGTTGTCTCCCACTCATGGACCATACAAAATGATTAGAAAAAAAGCCAGAGTTGCAGCCCCTTGCGTATCCTGACCCTCAGGACCCTTGTCTATCCTGATCCTGGCCGGTGCTGCAAGGCCCATTTTCTGCAGCTATGAGTCCCTGAGGGGCGAGGATTGCCTGACCTGGGCAGCCTGACCCGGCCGGCCAGCCCTCCCCAGGTGTGCCTGGGTTGAGGTCAATATAAACACCGCTCCAGGCAGCAAGAGCCCCTGCAGCTGTGCCTGACGCCATATTCTCTGCCCTGTCAGTAGTCTCGGGGCTGGGCTGTTGGAAGGGAGTAGGGTCCACAGCTCTCTGGGTGGCCCAGTGTGAGTGGGGCTCTGCTGGACTTTCTGCAGGAGTTCCCAGGCTGCCACCTGCTAAAGAAGAGGATGTGTCACCCATACCTGCTGCCGGAATTTCTCCCTGGTAGAGGTGAGGGAAAAAAAAGCAGTGGGGGCCGGGAGAGAAGGGGTACCTCAGGCAGGGAAATGGAAAGCTTCTAGAAGAGTGCCCGGGGCCAGGACCATCCTGGCTGGCCTGCAGGCACCAACTCGGCCTGCGTGCTGTGGCTGGTGTGACTCCAAGCCCTTTCCTCTAGGCTTTCAATTCCTTGCACACATTCAGGTGTTTTACCTGGGTAGGGTGGGAACAGTTCAGCAGTAGCTGGCCTGGGGCTCAGCTCACGTTTACTCAGACGCCTCGGCACTGTCCCCCAGCCTTGCAATGAGGACACTCCTTGCGAGAGGGCTGCTGGCTGCATGGGAGACGACTTCCCACCTCTGACCACTTTCAGAATTGTTTACCACTGGAGCAAGTGCCCTGATAGGGTTTTCATCTTTATAACTAGTGGGTTCTTAATTAGCAACGTGAAGGGTGACATCAGAAGTCCTGAATCAGGATGGAAATACTTATCCCCAACAGGTACAGGCGTAAAGACCTGGGGAGGCCGTGTGCAGCCGGCACCCTTAGGGATGGGCTTCCGAGTGACCCTTCAACATTCTGGTGTCCAGCCTCTGCTTTAGGATTTCTGGGGCCCAATGCTGACTCTAAGGGTTCTGCAATCCAGCCTCTGTTGGCCTTTAATGAGACCCGCACTTCCAGCATCCTACAGAGCAGGCTCTGTGTGACTGTTCTGTGGCTTCTGTAACAAATGACCACAAGCTGGGTGGTTTAAAACAACAGGAATTCATCCTCCCCCAGTCTTGGAGACCAGACATCTGAGATTAAGGTGTTACAGGACAGAAGTCTCTCCAGAGGCTCCAGGATAGGGTTCTTCCTGCCTTTTCCAGCTTTTGGGGGCTCCAGGCATTCCCAGGCTTGTGGCTGCATCCCTCCCGTCTCTGCCTCTGTCTTCACGTGGCTTCTCCTCTGTGTCTGAGTCTCTCCTGTTTTGTCTCTCATAAGGACTCTCTTAATTGGATTGAGGGCCACCCTAACCCAAGATGACTTCACCTCGAGATCCTTAACTACATATAGAAAGACACTTTCCCCAGGTATGGTCCTGTTCACGTGTTCTGGGGGAGCACATCTTTTGGGGCCAGCATTCAACCCATTGCCTGTGTATAAAATAACCCTCATTTTAGGAGATTACCAAGGTCCCGTATAGACTGGCACAGACAGTAGCCATGTGGGCGGGGGTCTGGGGAGAATGAGGACACTGGAATCACCTGGAAGGGATGAAGTCCTGGCTGCATTAGGTGAGCTCTTCCACCACTGGGTCTGTGGAAACAGCCACTCCACTCTGTCCGTGGAAAGGGACCCAGTGCCGAGTCCAGAAATGGTCATATTGGAAAGCTGGCTCTCCTGGGATGTCATCATCAATAGCATCATGTAACCAGTAGCTACGGGCCTGGGGGAATCGGTTTCTGGCACGTGATGACAGCACTGTCTCTTTAGGCTCATCCAGCCTAGAATAGGAATGTTTGAACGAGAAGAGTTTGGGAGATTGCTTGGTTGTCAAGGAAACTGAGCAGGTTTGTCAAGGAAACTTCTCCCTTAAACTGAAGGCAGGGCTGGGAGAGCTGAACTCCAGGGATCTTTTCAAGGGGCTTCTCTGAAGCACCATCACCTGAGAGGTGGTCTCAGCGTGAGCTGGGGTTTGAGAAAAGTGTGATGAGATGAAGGCTGACTTTCCGTGACAGCTGGGGAGGGGTTTGTAAAGCACCTTGGCTTTTAAGGCAAAGTTTGTTGCTGGAACAAAGTGTCTCCCAAAACTGGGCTGGAGCTCAGGATGTGTCTGTCCCCTTCTTGTGAGAGTCCAGGGAAGGTGGGTGTCAGGTCCCAGGCTCTGTCCCACTTGTTTCTCCTCCCTGCTTCCAGGTGAGGTCTCCAAGCAGCAGGATGGGGTGATGGAGGGCATCATGCCCTCCATCGTAGGATGCAGGCTGGCCAGGGCCCTCACCACCTCCACCCGTTTCCCTTGGTAACACGAGACACTACGCCCCAGCTGGGAGGGGTGGGAAGGCTGGGAGGTGCAGGGTAGCTGTGAACAGGAAAAAGGGAAATGGGTTCTGATGGGCAGCTGCGCGGCCCTGCTGTGAAGGTCACCTGGACGGTAGCGCACAGACTCTGGGGCCTGTGAAGCTTCGATGCTTTGTGGTTCTGGAAATCCTATAGGAGACGGTCCACAGCAGGTGAAGCTAATGCTCTCAGTGGAGCTGGTGAAGCCAAAGATTTGCAGTTCAGACTGAAGGTGCCGATGTACATACAGGACAGAACCATCTCGTGTGATTGGACTTCAGGCACGTGTAACGTGAATGCAGCCATGTTAATGCCTAGCATCTTCTATCTTGTGCCTCCCCTCAGGGACCCCCTCCTCAGTTCCTGGGGCTCCTGTAACTCACGTACAGGGGGATGGAGCGTGGGCTCTGTCCAGTCTGAGCCCTGAGTTACGCTGCGTGTGAGTCTGCTCAGCACCGCTGTGACAAATAGCACAGACAGGGTAGCTTGGATAACAGACCTATCTCCCAGTCCTGGATGATGTCGGAGATCAAGGTGTGTGCACACTGGCTTCTCCTGAGGCCTCTGTCCTTGGTGCTTAGACAGCCATCTTCTCTCCAGGTCCTTACATGGTCTCCCCCTGTGCCTATCTGTGTCCTAATCTCTTCTTGTAGGACATCAATCCTATTGGATTAGGATCCACCCTGTGACCTCATTTTTACCTTGATCACCTCTTTAAAAATCCCATCTCCAAATACAGCCAACATCCTGGGGTCCTGGGGGTTAGGGATTCCGCATGTGAATTTGGGGGGACGTGATTGAGCCTATACCATCCTCCTTAGGAACGAAGTGTGCTTCAGTCCTTCCTTCCCTCAGGTCACACGAGGTGATGCAATGGCTCAAGGAGAGGCCACTCGTGCAGAGTTTGTGTCCCAGCTGGGGACCCCTCCTCTGCTGTCTTTGATGCGGCCGTGGCAGTGCCTGCCCCGTCCTGAGGTGAGCAGTTCTGGGGTTTCCTGCCATGTCTCTCGGCCTGCTGAGGTGCACATTGTCAGGGAACCCAGGAGCCAGCAGCCTAGTGGGGATGCCGGGGACTCTCAGGGCCTTGGCAGATGTCTCTCCCGGCAGATACCCTAGCGAAAGTGGGGAAACATTTGGGGGATTACAGGTGGGAGAGAGTTAGTCTCGTTTATGCTTCAGAAAGAGCACGTTGTGGGGGGGGAATGTGAGACGCACCGTGGCAGGGAGCTTTGTCAGGCCTGATGGAGGAACCAGGCACAAGATCGGGCTTGGGCCAGGGCTGTGGGCGTAGAGGGGAATTAGTGTGGGAACTGGCTACAGACTGTTGTCGAAATCTCGGCTTCCCTGTGCACCGAGGCTGAACAGAAATACGGAGACGGGTTTTGGAGGAAGAGAGAGATGGCTTTATTTTTCTGCCAGACAGAAGGGAAGACACAGCTGGCAAGCGCCTCAAGAACTGGGCACCCCCCCCTCCTTGAGAATCAGGGAAGATTTTATATGTGGGGCTCTCGCAGTCCGGGGTATAGGATAAGGATCAAAGTAGTGACGGTCTTGCATTCCTCCTTTCCTTTGCATTATTTCAAAACAGTCACAGTTGGCATCAGGCCGTCCGGTAATTGGGGTCCAGCAGTCTGGTAATTGCGTCCGTTTGCCTCTGGTTTATCAGTGGTGACCTTGTTTCTGAAATGCAAAAACTATAGGGGGTGATTTGTTATGAGGGGCGTATAGAATGTAAGTGTTGGACATAATAAGGTTAGGGAGTGAGAGGCAGAGGATGTAACTCACACAGAGTCAGGGGTGATGGGTGCCGAATGTAAATTACATAGTGTCAGGGAGTGAGGTTAGGTTTGTAAAGTACAAATCTAGTTACTACAAATGAGTGACAAAGTAAAACAAGGAGTGATGAACTCTTTCAGGCCAGGTTATGTTTCTTCTCTAGCCTGTTCGCCGTTCCCTTTGTTTTCCTTGTTCTCAGGGCAGGGAAAACTTCATTTCTATTTTTGTTGCAACACGACTCTGGAGGAGCAGGTGACAGTCAGTGGGGCACAAGGAGAGTGGGAGCCTGGGAGACCCCAGTGTTCCCGAACAAAACGTCGGTCTGCTTGCCCGAGTGCGGTAAAGCCAGTCTGACACCGGCTGTGGTGAAGGAAGGTGCAGCCTTAATTGTACAAGCGCCAATACAAGGAGGCCAGGTGGCTTGTGCTCTAAAACCCCAAACTCCCTGAAGGATTTCGGCAAAGCAATTCTAAAGGCCAAGTTAAGGAGGGGTGTCGCAGGGTATGTGATCAGCTGGTGCACAATTCTCTGGTTGATGGTGAGGTAACAGGCGGTTAACATTATAAATTCTTAGGCACCAGAAGCTCGGGGGATAGGGTTAGGGTTAGGGCTAGGGTACAGGTTAGGGTACGGGTTAGGGTTAGGATACGGGTTAGGGTGTAGGTTAGGGTTAGGGTACGGGTTAGGGTTAGGGTACAGGTTAGGGTATGGGTTAGGATTAGGGTATGGTTTAGGGTACGGGTATGGGTTAGGGTTAGGGTATCCTTTAGGGTTAGGGTATTTATTAAACCTCTCCCACTCTCCAGATATCACTTAGCATGTAAAGGAATATAATTTGGGGTCCAGCCGTGGAGAAGACTTTAGACACTAGGATAAGACCAAGAACACACACATTATAAATAAATCACATTAGGATTTTGTCTTTAACCTGTCCATTAAAACACTAGTGCTTAGGAAATCTAATGGAGGCAGAAGCAGTAAAGGGTACTTTTATGGGAATAACATCACAGGTTTTCTGTAGAATACACAGATTTTGACTGGTTAGAAAGTCAAGGAGGAATGCTTTTGTTCTGAAGATATAAACCCTCTTCTAAATTGAGCTGTTATTGTAAGTTAGAAATTTTTTGTTGCTGTTGTATTGCTTTGTGTTTTCATGGGTATTCTGCCTGCATCTCCCTTGCTAAACCTTTGATTTGGGGAAGAGTGCCATTACTGGAAATGAGTTTACAGAATTATTTTCAAAACAGAAGGAAATAGTTCTCACCTAAATATTA